>NC_041389.1:171323705-171328569 GCF_002162155.2 Triticum dicoccoides
GACGGGGCGCGGCCCGGTTCGGGCCCGGCGGGGGCCGGATCTGGGTCCCGGCGGGCCTGCGCGGTGGAGCACAGCAGCGGGGACACGCGGCGGCGTGGGAGTGGCTGGCGGTGGCGACACGGCTGAGGTGGCGACCTGCGATTGGCCGGGGTGATGTGGAAGCTGGACATGTCCGGCCGGAGTGGACATGTCCGGTGGCGGCGGGGTAAGAGGCTAGGGTTCATCTGCGCGAAAATGGAGGGGGAGGACCTATTTATAGGTAGAGGGAGCAAGAGAGTCCAAATGAGGAGCGGTTTTCGCCCACGCGATCGTGATCGAATGACCGAGAGCATGGAGGGGAGCTTGCTGGGTTTTGGGCCACTTTGGAAGGGGTGTTGGGCTGCAACTCAAAGAGGGCTTTGCGGTTACCCGGTTAACCGTTGGAGTATCAAACGACCTCCAAATGGCACGAAACTTGACAGGCGGTCTACCGGTGCTATACCAAGGCCGCTTGGCAAACCTCGGGCCAATCCGAGAAAGTTTAACACCCACTCACAACGAGAGGCAAAAGGGGAACGGAACGCCGGAAGACATAGGAGTGCCGGATTGCAAAACGGACAACGGGGAAAAGGCTCGGATGCAAGAGACGAACACGTATGCAAAATGAAATGCACATGATGACATGATAAAATGCAACACGCAAGCAAATGACATGGCAACGACGGCGAATAACTGGCAGACACCTGGCGCATCGAATCCGGGGCATTACAGTTTGCCTGACTCCCATCATTGCGTTCCGGATTCTGACACGTTGGCGGAGCCATCCTGAAGAGGGTGACATCCGTTAGCATCTTGATAGACAGATAGACAAGTTGAATCAACGGATAGAAATTGCAACATATAGTCTTCACAATCAACATTCGAACAAGGATGAACAAATGAATTCCAAAGTAAACATCACGTCCATTAAGGTGAGAAGCCACTTGATAAGAGATATTGATGATAGAAAAATAAAAGGCAAGGTACAAATGGAACAAATAAGTGGTAAGGCTTACCCAATCACAAACCAAATATCTGCGGGAAGAAATGCTAGAGCTACTTGAATCCCACCTATAAACTCCCGAAACTTTCCGGTTATGCAATCAGGTGTTGGGGATACAGGGGAAGCAATATATCTCACCCAAACTAACAATCCCTACATCCAGCTGTATCCATCCTTCAACACATAACCAAGAAACCTTCGGAAATCGTGTACCTCAACCTTCGAAAAGCATCCGTTATACGAGTCATGGCCATACTCCCGAGCTCGCCCCAGTACTGGGTTATCGGGGTTATCTCACCAACAACTGTACAAAAGAGATTTTCGATGTCGGCAAATCTCAGGTATTCCAGAACTGCAACGATAAAATTGTGACGACAACACCTCGGAGCTCAACTCCCCGGGACACTTCCACAACCCCTAAATGTCAGGAGGCACCAAGAACAATGTTCCCGTCACAAAACCATCGGAATGATTCCAAGATACCCGCGTGATCCTAAAAAAAATTTAGTGAAATTTGAGAAGAGGAAAGTCAAAACATCTAAGTCAGGAGACGTCACCAGAGCGACGAAGGGACTGAGGAGTAAAAAGAATCCTACTCTCCGATATATATAATCCTAAGACTCAAAACATTTTTGTTCTAGACTCAACATCGCCAGCAAACAATCAAGCAGGGGGCTCCTAAGTCGGGGATGGCTCTGATTACCAACTTGTAACGCCCTCAATGCGGCTATATCTCCCGCGTGTCGAAGCACAACTTAGAGGCATAATCGCATTGAAAGCAATGTCGCAAGTGAGGTAATCTTCACACAACCCATGTAATACATAGGGGAGAGAGATACATAGTTGGCTTACAGTCGCCACTTCACACAATACATAAATAAACATTCATCAACCAGATTACACTCAAGGTCCGGCTACGGAACCAAAATAAAAGAAGACTACCCCAAATGCTACACAGATCCCGGTCATCCCGACTGGGCACCTCTACTGATCATCTGGAAACGAAACATAGTAACGACCAAGGGCCTCATCAAATTCCCACTTGAGCTCGGTTGCGCCATCTGCGCCAGTATCCTCGGCACCTGCATCTGTTTTGGTAGAATCTGTGAGTCACGAGGACTCAGCAATCTCACACTCGCGAGATCAAGACTATTTAAGCTCAAAGTTAGGAAAGGGCAATATGGTGGAGCTGCGCCAAGCACTAAGCATATATGGTGGCTAACATACGCAAGTGAGAGCGAGAAGAGAAGCAACGCATCGGTCGAGAAGCTAGAAGTGATCAAGAAGTGATCCTGAAACTACTTACGTCAAGCATAACTGAAACCGTGTTCACTTCCCGGACTCCGCCGAGAAGAGACCATCACGGCTACACACGCGGTTGATGCATTTTAATGAAGTCAAGTGTCAAGTTATCTACAACCGGACATTAACAAATTCCCATCTGCCTCATAACCGCGGGCATGGCTTTCGAAAGATTATATACCCTGCAGGGGTGTCCCAACTTAGCCCATCATAAGCTCTCACGGTCAATGAAGGAATAAACCTTCTCCCGGGAAGACCCGATCAGTCTCGGAATCCCGGTTCGCAAGACATTTCGACAATGGTAAAACAAGACCAGCAAGACCACCCGACTATGCCGACAAATCCCGATAGGAGCTGCACATATCTCGTTCTCAGGGCACACCGGATGAGATAGGCTACGAGTAAAACCAACCCTCAAGTTTCCCCGAGGTGGCCCCGCAGGCAGCTCGGGTCGGACCAACACTCGAAGGAGCACTGGCCCGGGGGAGGCTAAAATAAAGATGACCCTCGGGCTCGCGAAAACCCAAGGGAAAAAGGGTATAGGTGGCAACTGGTAAAACCAAGTTTGGGCCTTGCTGGAGGAGTTTTATTCAAAGCGAACTGTCAAGGGGGTCCCATAAATCACCCAACTGCGTAAGGAACGCAAAATCAAGGAACATAACACCGGTATGACGGAAACTAGGGCGGCAAGAGTGGAACAAGTCACCAGGCATAAGGCCGAGCCTTCCACCCTTTACCAAGTATATAAGGTGCATTAATTAAACAGGAGATATTGTGATATCCCAAAAATATCCATGTTCCGACCAGGAACAAACTTCATCTTCACCTGCAACTAACAACGCTATAAGAGGGGCTGAGCAAAAGCGGTGACATAGCCAAACAACGGTTTGCTAGGACAGGGTGGTTAGAGGGTTTACATGGCAATAGGGAGGCATGGTAAACAATGGCATGAAGGGCTAACATAGCGAAAGAGCGAGCAACTAGCAAAGCAAAGATAGAAGTGATATCAAAGGTATGGTCATCTTGCCTGCAAAGTTCTCAGAGTTGTCGAAGGCTTGATCCTCGTAAGCGTTCTCAACAGGTTCCTCGTTCACGTACTCGTCTCCCGGCTCTACCCAAAGCAAGAACACAAGCAAAGGAACCACAATAAATCACGGTGCAATGCACAAGCAACATGATGCAAAACATGACATGATATGCGAGATGTGATATGCAATGCATATGCGTGCTCCGGAAGGGAAATGATGAACAAGGCATCAACTTGGCAAACCAAGTATGCCGCTGGAAAGATGAGATGATTTCGGTTGAAATCTATATGAAGACCACCGGAAACGGATGCATGGTTTGCAAATGGCAAGCAAAAAATAAGGGCACAAATCTGTGATTAACAGCACGATGCTACTTAGCATGCAACAAGAAACTATGCTACAGCACCCCAACATACAAACAAAGCATATGGCAGTGATCTACAGGAGATGCTTAACAAAAGAGGAACACTGAGCTACGGCTAAATCACATCACAACAGGTTCAAACAAGCATGGTGAAAGTGCAAAAAATATCAGGCTGGACATGGCATAAACAGCATCAGGAAGCAATGTTCAGAGCAAGTTATCAACATGCTACAGGAACTTATAATAGCAAAACAAGGCATGGCATGAATCTACTTAAAGCATAGATCAAAAGTCCCTTACTTACCATAAGCCAAAAAGGAACAGAAGAAATGATGGCATGCATGTAAACATAGCAAGTTCCGTTAACAGATTCAGCAAATTGAGCATGGCATTGACAGATTTATGAAGGCACCTTCGTGAGCTCGATGCACTCACTACAGAGCACCTCATGATAAACTAAGCATACATCCATCAAGAAGACATGGCATAGAAGCTATACATGGCAAGAACAACATCATAGCATACACGGATCAACTACAACAACCTCGTAAAAATTGAATATCATGCAAACAATCTGCCAGGAAACATTTTGTAGCAAAAGTAGAGCACGAAAATGACATGCTAGGCTACTCCATAATTTCAAACAAACGCATGAATGGATAGAGCATAACCATATGTTCAAAACACCCTTACTGAAGTATCTCTAAATATGCATGGATCTCTCTGTAGCAACATGTTTACATGGCATCACAATAACAGCAGAACAGGGACTAAAATCAGCAATATCACGAAGCCTAGTTTGCATGCTTGTGCTAGTCACCACATAGATCACAAAAATACATGGCATACACCCCTATAAAGCTGGCATGGCATAGATCAAAACATATGTAGGGCTCAAGTTCATAAGATGCACACATTAATCATGGCAAAAATGACAAAAGTGCAAGTTCTGTTAAGAAACAGAAACTAACATCACATAGCCCTCTTCCAACCGCATTTCGGGCATCAAGATGAGCTCAAATGTAATTGATGCAATGGAATGAAATGATGTACTCTTCGAGACGAATGATTTGACATATTACACGCACGAAACGGAGCCACGGGTGCGAAGATGTGACGCGATGAACATGCAACAATTTTAACAGCAGT
>NC_041389.1:171328936-171342746 GCF_002162155.2 Triticum dicoccoides
GGCGGCGCGGCGCCGGCGAGCCGCGGGCGCCCGGTCCGCGGGGCGGCGGAGGCGGAGGCGGGCCGCGGGGGCCTGGCGCGGGCTCGGCGGGCCGGCGCGGTGGGCGGCGGACGGGCGACATGTGTCGTGCTGCGATTGGACGCGGGCGGCGGCGGGATTCGTCCGGCGGCGGCCGGACGTGTCCGGCGCGCGGAGGGAGCGGGGAGACTAGGGTTTCGTCCGAATTTCGGGGAAGGGATCTATATTTATAGGTAGAGGGAGCTAGGAGTGTTCAAATGAGGTGCGGTTTTCGCCCACACGATCGTGATCCGACGACGGAGAGCATGGAAGTGACTTAGATGGGTTATTGGGCTGTTTTGTAGGGGTGTTGGGCTGCAACTTAAAAGAGGCCTTTGCGAGAGTGCGGTTACCCGTTGGAGTACCAAACGAGCACCAAATGACCCAAAACTTGACAGGTGGTCTACCGGTGCTATACCAGGGCCACTTGGCAAGGCTCGGTCCATTCCGAGAACGTTCAACACCCGCACACGAAAAGATACAAGAGGGGTGCGCCGGTGCACGTGGGAGTGTCGGATTGCGAAACGGACAACGGGGAAAATGCTCGGATGCATGAGACGAACACGTATGCAAAATGAAATGCACATGATGACATGATATGAGATGCATGACATGAACAAAATGCAAAAATGAAAAACAAAACCCAACCACGGAGGAAATATCATAGCACATGGCCGAAAATGGCAAGAGTTGGAGTTACAAAGATGGAAAGTTACATCCGGGGTGTTACAATGAGGATAGTCCGGTGTCGCTTCCCTGTTGGCCTTCGTTGTCGAGACCGGGTCTGGAATCCGGCTAGTAGAGGTGCGGTTGGCAGGATCCCCGGACATAGTCCGGCGGATGTTTGTTGTGCTAAACTACAATGGATACTGTCATACTTTAAGATGACAACTGTGGGGCGTGTTTAAAGCCATACCTCCTTGATGACGGCTCCGCTATATTTTTGTTCGCCTTTCTTTTTGAAGGCGTACCCGGTACGGGCGCCCCTTGTTGGCGGGTCGCCTCGGGTTCGGCTTGGCGCATCGATCGTCTTCGCTTTAGAGCATAAGAATTGTGCGGTGGGTAAGACGGAAGGAGTGAATCTTTCCCGGAAGATAAGTCTCTTGTTTCCTTACATGCGATACAGAGAGGAGGCTAGGATAGTCAGCAATGATGGACACCTCTGTGCCATCACAGCTCGCCTGGTGAAACACCCCTTCCACAAGCTCCATGAATATATCCGGATCCTCTTCCTCTTCGAATCCGGGGTCAAGGGCCCGGTTACGGTCATCTGGCTGTGGTGCCGGGCTATGGAACTCCCTGGTTATTTTCCGCCATTCCTGTTATAAGTAGAAGGAGTAAATATTTATGAAAACAAAGGCTCAGGGAATGAATAGAGTAGAGTAATGGATGGCAACTCACCCAGCTAGGAAGGTTGTACATGGAAAATCCATCTCGTGGCTTAATGTGGACGAACTCCTCTCTTTCCCCCTTGTATAAATCAGATAGTATTTCCACCAGAGCGGTGGTGGAGTCTGGACCCTTTGGACTACAGCGGGTGGCATCGTCTTCTCCATTGAAGTGCCACATGGGATGCCCTCGGTTTTGGAGTGGCTAAACCCCCCGCATTATGGATATCACCATAACCTCGACCACTGATAATCCGTACTGAGCGAGTATTCTTATCTTGCTCATCAATTGAAGGACCTCCCTGCTATCTTCCTCTCTGGGCTCCGAGGATGCCAGTTAAGGCATTTTCTCAGTGGAGCGTTTGTAAACTCAGGAAGACCCATTTGGATTGGGTCGGGAAGGGAGACGTCCTCAATATAAAACCCCTCAAAGGGCCACTCTTCGGGTGCCTTCTTCGATGTGCCGGATAGGTATCCGGTCCCAGCGATGCACCATATCTCGGCTCTGCCCACTTGGAATATTGACCCCCTTCATTACGGGGGACGAGGCAGAACAACTTCTTCCATACCTCAAAATGGGCTTCACAGACCAGAAATAGCTTGCAAAGAGCAATGTAACCTGCGATGTGCAGGATGGAGGCAGGTGTGAAGTTGTGCAGTTGGAGGCCGTAGAACTCCAGAAGCCCGCGGAGGAACAGATGGATTGGAAATCCGACGCCCCTCGGTAAATAGGAAACAAGGCATACTCTCTCCCCTAGGATGGGTTGGGAAAGTTCTCTGCTTGCTCCCCACCATCGAAGGAGGCCAATCCGACTCGACGGGGACTAGATATGCAGGAGGTAGGAACCCTTGGGTCTGCAACTTCACTAATCGGCTGTGGGATATGGTACACTTATCCCAATCGCCCGTCTTGGTGTTGCGAGAGCGGGAGGAAGAGTTGCGAGCGTCGGCCATGTTGGAGTGGTTTTTTCTGGCACACTCTGATGATTCCTCGCTTGGTAGAGAGGGTGTGGATTGGATCTGAAGATCCCCGTCTCTTTAATAGACAATTTATTTAAATGGTCAGGGTGGCAAATGTAAAAATGCCCTGACTTCTCGCATTCACTAGACATGTGGAGGCCGAGACTATTAAGGTGCAGAAGCCAATGAGCATAACATTAAATGGGGAACTAGGCACTGCTATTTACAACAGGTACTTTGAAGAATTCGGAGAAGGAATCCGCCTTGCAATGCCGAAGACAATCTGCGCGCCGGACTCATCGTCATTGAAGCCTGGTTCGGGGGCTACTGGAGGAGTCCTGGATTAAGGGGTCCTTGGACAGCCGGACTATATGCAGATTCCGGACTGTTGGACTATGAAGATACAAGATAGAGGACTTCGTCCCGTGTCCGGATGGGACTCTCCTTTGCATGGAAGGCAAGCTTGGCGATTCGGATGTAAAGATTCCTTTCTCTGTAACCGACTGTATGTAACCCTAGCCCCCTCGGGTGTCTATAGACACCAGAGGGTTTAGTCCATAGGAAAAGAACAGTCATAATCATAGGCTAGCTTCTAGGGTTTAGCCTCTACGATCTTGTGGTACATCAACTCTTGTAATACTCATATCATCAAGATCAATCAAGCAGGAAGTTGGGTATTACCTCCATCAAGAGGTCCCGAACATGGGTAACATTGTGTCCCCCGCCTCCTGTTACCATTAGCCTTAGACGCACAGTTTGGGACCCCCTAACCGAGATCCGCCGGTTTTGATACCGACAGTAGGTCCATGGGGATGACCGTGGGATGCTCCGCATAATCATCCATATTCCCTCCTTTCTTTCAACTGACATACGTGCTTCAGCACAGCCTTCATACCAGGGGCTGTATTCGGCCATGCAAAACTCTTAAGTCTGAACAACTATAGGGAACTCTTAGGCGTCCCGGATATTGCATTATATGCATTGGCTCTGAATCATCTCTTTGATCTATAGTTGGGTTGCCCGGCTCCTGTGTTTGCCACCTTACATTCCGCAAGTTCGGTTAAGGTAGTAAAGGGAGAACTACTGCGATTGTATTTCTTGTTCGTCGGTTAAGTACCACGGTAGAGAAAGCCGGAAACTGATTGTCATGATATGCGAGAACGGGTCAGTGATCCGGTGACTTAGTGTCATACTACAAATCGTTCGTGATTTATGCCGTGTTATACGAGGGGCCGGGCTTTGACCAGCCGCGTTGCAAAGGCGGCGTACTCCGGATCGTCGTTGACGCAACAAGGAGCTAGTACCTAGCCCCGCCTATGGACCCTTATGGATAAGTGAAAGTGATAAATCCACCTAGTCTGATTGCCTTGTTCATCTCGCAAGACACGTCCTATATAGGACCAAGACGTTGGATAAAGTGCGGACATGCGATTACCGAACACCCTAGTATTATTTACATGGGGCAGAAGCCGACGACTGGCAAACTTTCAAACTTATAAAATAAACGACCAAGCAGGAGGATAAACTAACAATATCATAAAGTGCAAGCATAAATATTTCACATTGTGAGTTCATTACACGGTCTTTATAAACCGTACTTCACTACTCAAATATGATATCCTTTGTACATTGACCCTCTACAATGCGGGCTCCCTCGAGGACCTCGCTGAAGTACTTCTCCGGCTGCCGGTGATCCTTGCCTTCAGGCGGCCCTGTGGTGGCAATTTTGGTGGCCTTCATCTTCGCCCATTGTACCTTGACTAGGTCGAAGGCCATCAGGGCACCTTCTATGCAGGCCGACCACTTGATGGCATCGATCCGAGGACGTGCGTCGACCAGCCGCTTCACAAGTTCGAAGTAGTTGTTGGGTATGGGATCGGCTGGCCAAAAGCGGACTATTTTGTCCTTCATGGCTAGTTCGGTCACCCTGTGCAGCTCCGTCAGCTGCTTCAGTTGATCGCTGAGGGGCACCGGATACTCTGGCGCAAGCTACTGCGACCAGAATAGCTTCTTTATTGAGATCCCCTCTTCAGTGCGGAAGAACTCGGTGGCGTCAGCAATACTCCTCGGCAGATCCGCAAATGCGCTTGGGGAACTCCAAACTCGGGTCAGCAAGATATATCTCTTAATTGTAAATTTACTCTGCATAAGAAAGGCATTACCAGCCGCTATCTATCTCGCTTCTTGTATCTCCTGGCAAGCACCCTGGGCTTTAACCCGGCCTTCTTTCACGCTCTCAAGAGCTTTTGTGAGCTGGGAGGCTTGTTACGAACTATTCTGCTCTAAGGACTCGCACTTGGCGATAGCGTCCTTGAGCTCATGTTCGACCTCGCCCACCCATGCCTCGTGTTTTTCACGGTAAATTCGCTCCACCTCCAACTCCTTGGCCACTTTGTCAGCGGCCGCCTTGCTCACATCCACCTCCCTCTTGTCTTGGCTGAGGGCGGTCTTGAGGGACTCGACCTCGGCTGCGCCAACTGTGAGTATAGTCATAACACTCAGTAAACTTAAAGAATTGGCACACATATCACTTTGGGTATGTAATAGTGCCGCATACCTTGGGTTTTGTCAAACCGCTTATTGACGCGGTCGAGTTCCTCATCGACTTGCCGAAGCTTCTGATTGAGCTCGGAAACCTCTACGGCTTGGGAAGTAGCCGCTAGCATAGATGCATGTCCAACAAGATAGTACGATACATTATCAAATGGTTTTTGATCCTGTGCCTAGATTGTTCTAATCCAAACAGAGTCTCAAGGGCTACTGTCTATACATGGGTTCACCCTTGCATATAAAAAATCTTGTAAGAGAATTACATCGCATACCTCAAAGCCCGTCAGTAGGCTGTTGAAGGCTTTGGTCAGTCCTCTCTTCACGGACCAAAACTTTTCCATAACGGCACCCATTAGGGTGCAGTGCTCCTCCATGATGGAAGCGTGTTGCAGCGCTTCCTCCAGAGTATTAGCAGCCTCCGGATTAACAGAGGCCGCCGATGGAGCTGCTGCTCCTCCCCCCTCTGTTGAAGGGGGGTGTTGGACCGAGTCCGGAGCCGCATTGGTCTCGGAGACGATGTTCGGTGAGGGTCTGAACTGTGGTGTCCAAGCCGTTACCCTCGGGCGTCTTCTGGACGGCCTCGTCCACCCCTCCTCGGCCATGAGAGGTCCTTTGGGATGACACCTCTGTGTCCTCCATGGAAGGGGGGAGAAGGCTCAATGGTCCGTCGCTCTCCGCCTCTTCAGGCGGTAGAGAATTCCCTGATGAAGTTGAGGGAATCGGAATATAGCATGGAGGACTGAAAGGCAAATGAAGATATGATTTATATAACAGAGGCAGATTAAGCAAAAACTGAACAAGTAAGGTTTGGATACTTACGTTTCGGCCAGGAGCTTCTCCCTTGGGCCCTCTTCGGGCTGTGTTTGGACTCTGAGTCCAAACTAACCGAGAAGGTTATCTTCCCCCTCTTTAGCATCGCTCCCTCCGGATTTTCGGAGGTTGTCCTCTACTTCCTCCTCATCTTCCATGGAGAGTCTCTCTCTACCTCCTCCTCCTCCTCTTCGTCCTCGTCTTCCTCGTGAGAGAAGATGGCCTCGGTCTCTCCGAACACTGCGTCTGAAGGACCTTTGCGGTGGGGCCCTTCCTTGGGCCCCTTGCCCTTCTTCTTGGTCTTCTTCTCCGGCGCCTGAGAGGGCACCGGGACCAGCATCTCCTCCAGCTGAGCAGTGAATGGGTCTTCGGGCAACGGAGCCGGACTCTTAATCCGCTCCGACTTCTTGGTCTAGCCTTGCAGAGAGGTGGGCTAATTAGTTTCGTATTGATCCAATATATAGACCAGATATATCTTCGGAAAATTAACACTTACCAGAGTGGCCGGATTCTTGTCGTCGAGGCCGACGTCTTCGGTCTCCATGGGCCAGCTCTTCTGCGCCTTGAAGAGTAGCTTCCACATTCCCTCATGCGTCATGCCGAGGAAATGCTGCAGAGTTTGCGGCTCCTCTGGATTGAACTCCCACATGGGGGAAGTCCGGTGCTAGCAAGGGAGGATGCGGCGGAAGAGCATAATCTGCACTACGTTGGTTAGACCCACGTTCTTGCTCAGCACATTGGTGATGCGCGTCTACAGCGTCTGCACCTTCGTCTAGGACCCCCAGTCGAGGCCCTTTGCAGCCCAGGAGATGAGCCTCATGGGAGGTCCAGATGTGAACTCTGGAATCACCATCCACTTGGTGTGGCACGGCTCAGTGATATAAAACCACTCTTGTTGCTAGATCTTGACAGTTTCGATGAAGGCCCCCTTCGTCCATGTGGCATTGGGCATCTTGCTTATCATGGCCCCGCCACAATCCGCATGTTGCCCCTCGACCACCTTCGGCTTCACATTGAAGATCTTCAACCATAGGCTGAAGTGTGGGGGAATGCGGAGTAAAGCCTCACACACGACGATAAACACCGAGATGTGGAGGAAAGAGTTCGGGGCTAGATCAAGGAAATCTAGCCCGTAATAGAACATGGGTCCCCGAATGAAGGGGTGGAGTGGAAAACCTAACCCTCTAAGGAAATGGGTGAGGAAGACGACCCTTTCGCCGAGCACCGGAGTGGGATTGATCTGACCCTTGGGGGGAGCCTGTGCGTGATGGTTGTGGCGAGGTATCCCACACTCCAGAGATCCTTCATCTCCTTCTCCTTGACGGAGGAGGCCTCCCACTTGCCCTTGGAACCGGATACGGCCATGGTCGGAGGAGGTAGTGGTGGTGGTGAGGAAGACAGAAACTTTTCGGGCGTTGACAGCCTGGGAGATTGGAAGGCTGAGGAGACTGGAAGGCGTGGGAAAGAAAGGAGAAATCCATTGCCCACTTATAGGCGGTAAAAATGACAACCCCCCCCCCCACTTGTGCCTTGAAGCTCGCCTATTCCCAATGAAAGCATGCGCCATAAACGGTCGGATTACCCAAATTTTGTTGATGAGCAATCCCGTATTAATTGGGCACGATCTCTATTTTGACAGGATGGGCCAATGGGGCTTGGCCTCGAAACACGGAACGCGGGATATGAAAACGGTTCAAAACACCGAAGGGTCAAGTATGACACTTCGCCGAAAAAAGTTGTCAGTAGAAGACACTATTCTTATATTTTATATATCCTGCCTTGCAATGCTGAAAATAATTATGCAAGGTTGAATACAGTTCTTTTATGGAGGAAACATAACATGTATTGTTCAAGGAATCCACCTTGCAATGCCGAAAATAATTTGCACGCCGAACACGTTGTCATTGAAGACTGGTTCAGGGGCTACTGAGGGAGTCCTAGACTAATGGGTCCTCGGGTGTCCGGTCTATTGGATATGGGCCGAACTGATGGGCCGTCAAGATTCAAAGCGGAAGATCACCTCTCGTGTCCGGTAGGGACTCCCGTATACGTGGATGGCAAGTTTAGGTGTCTGGATATACTATTTCCTTTCTGTTAAACCGACTTTGTACAACCCTAAGCCCCTCCGGTATCTATATAAACCGGAGGATTAGATCGAAGGCAGGATCATAACATTACTAGGCTAGCCGAGCTAGGGTTAGCCATTACGATCTCGTGGTAGATCAACTCTTGTACCCCCATATACCCTTCGAATATAATCAAGTAGGAGTAGGGTTTTACCTACATTAAGAGGGCCCGAACCTGGGTAAACACTCTGTCCTTTGTCCACTATTACCATGAATCCTTAGACGCATAGCTTGGGCCCCCCTACCCAAGATCTGCCGGTTTTGACACCGACAGGTACTAGTCTGGATGACTGAAAACACTCATTACAAAGCTTCAGCCTCTGAACTGCTTCATGTCGTCCCAGTCAGTCCTCCCACTGAAGGCACACTGAAACTTTATAAGGAACCTGAATTTTCAAATCATCTGATGCAAGTACTGACGAAGCCTTTGAAGGCTGGCCAAGCTCCAAGGACCACTTTCCTCGTTAAAGATTTGCTCTATGTGCCAAGAACCATTTATTGCATTTGGGCCAAAACCCTGAGTCCAAACAAGGGCCACAACTCTGAAGAAGTTGTTGGCATCATGAAGAATCTGCTTTTCAACATCATGCATGGTATTCCTATCAACTACCACGATTTATTCATGAGGACTTTGGCTAATGCTGCTCTATCACCTTTTGAGTTGAAGCCTTATGCTCCCTAGATCATGAAATTCATAAGATCAAGGTCTCCAATTCATTACAAGGCTGACTTTCAAAATCATCTCAGCTATTTGCCCCCAATTGAAGTCCTCAAACGGACTATTTCCTCAGTTGATGAGAAGGGCAAGACTGCTATTATTGATGAAGGCACTCGTCCTCTGGATGGTCAATTTCGCAAGGCTACATCTTACTCAACCAATGATGACTCTGCACACATGACACTTCTGCTAATGCTTCAAAGCAAAATCCTCAAGCCACTACTCCGCGTATAATGACTGATCGTGAGCTGCTCCTCAGTCTTCATCAGAAAGTGGATAGAAATCACAAGTGGGTCAAGCGTCAGTTTGGTGCAATTCTTTAGAACATGATCGTTACTCAAAACAATGTGAAGAAGAATCAGCACTATCTGCATCAAGTCTTCGACCACACCCGGGCTATTCTTATGCATCTATACACTGATGATGAAATCAAGGAGATGGAATTCCAATAGGACTTTGACTGGTCTCAGCCACCGTCGAAGAAATTCAAGAAGGTCAAAGTTCCTCAGCTGGTCGTCAGTTCATATTCTTCTTCTCGCGAGACAGACGAGGCAGAAGATTTGTATGACACTGCAGCAGGCCCTACATCAATGGATGACCCTAACAACGCAGGCGCTCCTCCATCGACATCATGATGATATTCTTCAGGGGCGTTAGTCCTCATTTTTCGTCCCTTTTGGTCATTTGATGACAAAAGGGGAGAAATTATAGTTAGTCTTCAAGCGGGTCTAGTATATGGGCATTTTTTGCTAAGTTACAACTCTTTTTCTTCTCAAGTATTTGATTTGCTGAGTTGTAAACTTAAGTCCTATGGTGGTCTGATACTTTTGACTACTTTGTGCATGCTTATTTCCTCTAGTACTTTAATGCACGCACGCTGAATTTTGTCAGACACCATATTTCATAATGCATTTCAAATTCTTAATATGATATATTAAATGCGTGTATGAATCACAAGATATAGGGGGAGATCTCCATGATATCACTCTACAATGTGCATCTGCTATCTAAAGCAAATTCCTCAAATATGCAAATCTTCAGGGGGAGTTCTTCTATATTTTGCTATCAAAATCCTCAAATTTTAGCACTTCTAATTGGTATCTTTATCCTCGTTGCAAACTTAACCTATTTGTCATCAATCACCAAAAAGGGGGAGATTGTAAGTGCATCTAGTACCCCTAAGTGATTTTGGTGTATTGAAGACTTATATGTTAAGGGTTTAATATGTTTGTGAGTGTACACACTCTCTATAAGTCGATGAGGAGTTTTATATCTATGATGAAAGTCGACCCCTAAAAATATATGTCTTCAGCTGAAGACTTTGGTTCTCCTGAAGATTTTGAAAGTGAAGAAATCGATGTGACCTTGAAGACTTGGATATTCATACGAGGATTATGAAGCGTGAAGACTTTTGTTTTCGTAGTTTCATTTTATCTTTCTTGAGTCATAGGAAGCACGGTACTGTTAAAGGGGGTCGAGGTAATACTAAGGAAAGTGATTTCCAAGTGATGCTCATCTCAAAATCCTACACCTACCCAATCCTTCCGAGTGAAGCCATTGTGTCACACCCCTAGCCTTGCTATGCACTTGGACTAGCTTGGTTGTTGCATCATGTCTAAATTATTTGAAAGTTGAAATGGGGATTGCTCAAACCCTAGCACCAGATCAAATCAACTAGGTTCAAATAAAAATATTCTCAATGAACCCAAAATGCCCTTCAAATAAGTTCATCATTTTTGGATTGGTTTAAAACCTCTGCCAAAAATGGTGCACATATTTCTAGGTCCATTTTGGATTTTCTACTTAATTTATAAAGTATTTGAATTTGGGCATTTAAATGCTATAAATAATTTAAATGCTCAAATAATTCTGAAACTAAATGAGGGCTATTGCATATATTTCAAATAGTGCCCAAAATTATTTTCAGGATTTTACAAAATGAGTTAGTATTTTTACTAATTCAAAACAGAACAAAAACAAATTACCAGAGAGAGAGAGAGAGAGAAAACCTACCTGGCACCTACCTGTGCGGCCTGCTGCTGAAGCCGGCCCAGCCCATCTCCACCTCCCCTGTCGTCTTCCTCCTTTCACCAGTAGGACAGGAGCGCGTGGCCGCGGCGCGCTGGCACGCGCCTGGCCACCTCCTGCTTCCCGCCGACTGCCTAGAGCTGGCTAAGGATGCCACGCACTCTCCCATGCATCCCTCGACCGCTTGCTCGTCCCCATCCCCTCTCTGACTCTCTCTCCCGTGACCGACCGTACGCACCTGAGATCACCAACGAGAACCACCACGGCCACAGCTACCCCCTCGCCCCTTTGTTGAGACCACGAGATCCGCGTCGTCTTCCTCGTCATCTTCACCGAGCCAAGCCAGCCGGGACGCTCCGTAGCGTCGTCATCGCCACCGTCTTCCACCTCGGGAGTCGGTCACCGCCGACGTCGATTCGCCGCCACCAAGCCGTCCCCGAGCAAGCCGAGCCCCTCTTCGTGATCACTGTGAGCTTAGCCGTCGTTTCCCCCTAACCACGCGGCCTAGAGCTCACCGTAGCCGCATTTTTCATTGATGCCCGAAGCACGCCGCCACACGAACTCGTCGCCGACGAGGCTCCGGTGACCAAATGGTCCCGTGCGTGCCTCCGTTGGGCTCGTGAGCTCTCGTAGACCCCGTAGGTGGAAACGGCTGGTCCTCCCGCGTGCCGTGTCGTCGATTCCGTCGACACCGAACTCTGGCCGCCGCTGCCACCGTTACAGGCCACCTCGTGACCTACTACCGCCTCCGCTGGATGCGCGGGAGCACGGTCTCCCTCCTGGTGCCCTCAGCGCACCCAGCCGCTGCCCCTAGCACCATTCCAGCGAGCCTCCGCTGCGAGATGTGGTCGCCGGTGCTTAGTCCGGCGACGCTGGCGTGGCGCCATTAGCTTAGGCGCTAAACTCGTTTAGCTAGTGCCTGCACCAATGACATGTGGGTCCATGGGCCCAATTAGTTTAGTCTAACTTCCTGTTTAGATTAGTGCTAAACTGTGTGGACCCCACGTGGCAGCTTTGACTTTGGTCAAGTCAACGTTGACCGATCCCACCTGTCATCCACCCAAACCAGCCTAAGACACTGACATATGGGTCCCACACGTCAGGTTTGACCTGGTCAACCGCAGTTGACCTGCTGACGTCACAGTGAGGTAGTGCTGACGCCATAACTCATTTTCTGGATTAATTTTAATTCAGGAAATTCCAGAAAATAGTATAAACTTCTAAAAATCATAGAAATTCAACCATAACTCCAAATGAAATAATTTATATATGAAAAATGATCAGAAAAATTTAATCTATCCATCTGTACCATTTTCATGCATGTTAGGACAACTTTTGTTCACTGTTTAGGTCAAATCAATTAAATGGCATTTGAATAATCACATATGGAGTTTGAATTTGAATCTTGTATTCAAACCAACTTCATTTAATCTGTTCTAAGTTGCATTAGCCAAAACACACTCATTTTGCCATGTCATATTCACACATCATATTGTTGCATTGCATTGGTTGTGTTTTCTCTGTGTTGCCGATATTTGTCCCCTCTCGATAGACTTGGTTCCGACGATGAGTTCGATGACACCAATTAAGAACTATATTATCTTCAGAAGTGCCAGGCAAGCAAAACCCCCTTGTTCATTCCGATACAATCCCACTCTCTCGCTCCTGCTCTCTTTTACTGCATTTGGACAACAACGATTCAACTATTACATGCTGCGGTAGCTGAACCCCTTTATCCTCTGCATGACCTGTCATTGCCACAGTAAATAGATGAAACCCACTAGCATGAGTAGGAGTTGTTTGAGCCCTGATGTGCCTACTCATTCATGCTTGTCTCTCATGCCTGCTATTGCTTAGAGTTGTGTCAGGTCTGATTCATCGGGGATGAATTGGAGGTGTGTGAACATGTCCTACTGTATGTGAGCTAAGTGTGTGAACACGATTTGGTAAAGGTAGCGGTGAGAGGCCATGTAGGAGTACATGGTGGGTTTGTCTCATTGAAGCCGTCCTCAGGATTTGAGTTCTGTGTTTGTGATCCATGAACAGCTACTACCACGCATTGGAATGCTTAAGTGCCCCTCTCGACTTATTAATCAACCTAATCTCTGTCCAGGAGTTGCAACTAGTTTCTGGTGTTTGTAGGTAGTGTTAGTAGTCTACCAAGTGGCACCCGGTATAGATGGGCTTGGGACAGACTAGGCACAGTGGCACGGTGTACCAAGTGGCACCCGGATGGTGGGCTTGGGAACCCTGCTCACATCGTTTGGGGCCGTGAGCGACACCCCGGCCGGATGTCCTTGCGGATGAAACCCGAATAGGCGATAAACCTGGACAAGAGACTTGTGTGGTTAGCCAGGTCGTGGCCGACACCCTCGCCAGGCTTCCGCTTGAAGGTTACCGAGATACATGACGTGTACATGGCGGTAAGTGGCGAGAGCGTGTGTGAAGAAGTACACCCCTGCAGGGTTAATATGATGTAACATCCCAAATTTCCAATTTGGCATGTTATACATAGATCATCCCTGCATATCATATTTTATTGCTTTTTCTTTTGCAATCCTCAAAATCCTAAGCAACTCAAGGACCTTCGGAGAGAGTTGGGCATTTTCTAATTTTCATATTTGAAATTTTATCAAATAGTGAAGACGAGGATTTGATTTTAATTATTTTCTCTCGAAAATATTTCATTTTAAAATATTAAATGAGGGGAGATAATATGACTTCTCCAAAATAATGGGAATATCGGAGGAAAAATGTTAAAATCATTTTGGGATTTTATTTGATTTTATTTCGGGATTTTATTGCTCCTAGAAAAAATGTTGCATATTTTAAAATTGCATTTTAAGGGCCAAGAAAAGTTCATCTTGTTCTAAATATTTTATTTAGATGGAGAAAACTTGTTTTGGAATTTTTAGATTTTTATTTATTCTTCTAGGAATTTTTCTTTCGGCGGAATGTTTTTAAAAAAAAATCGCGCCCGACTGGGCCGAAGGCCCAGCCAGCCGCCGCCGCCTTCCCCGCGCGCGCGCCGTGCGCGGCACGGACGCCGAGGGCATGTCCGAGCCGGACTCCACCCCCGGGCGCCCCCTCGCCCAAGCCAGCCCCGCCCCGCCCCCTATAAAGCCGCCGCCCCCGCCGCCACATCGCCACCACCACCACCGCAGCCCGCCGCC
>NC_041389.1:171343337-171351482 GCF_002162155.2 Triticum dicoccoides
CCCCGCGTCGCCGCCGCAGCCCCGCAGCCCGCCGCCGCCGCCGAAGCCCCGCCGGAGCCGCCGCCCTGCCGGACGAGTCGCCGGAGGTACCCGAACCCCGCCGCCGGTTTTCTTAAATAAACCCTCGGTTTTTTTTAAAAAACCCTAGATCGTTTTTTTTTCTATATCGATTTATTTTTTTTATGATTTATTTACTTGCCGAACGTTCATTCGCCCGTTCGTTTTAACGAATGCGTTCTCTGTTTAGTTTCTGCTAACGAACGTCCGTCCGTTTAGCAGTTCGACGTTTTTCTTTTTATCGGATTTATTCCGCGATTATTCTGATCCCGATTTCTGATCTGTTTTTCAAACCTGTTTATCTTTTCGCTCGCTTATCGGAATCAGGCGATTCAAGCGCCTGGAGTTTCGTCTCGAAACCCTCTTTCCGAATAATCAACTCAAACAAGATTTTTCTTCTGTAAAATTTGGCTTAGATCCAGATTAGTAAAATGAAGTTGTTTCTTTTGCCGTTTGAGTTTCGTTGCTTCGTTTGATTTGATTCTTCTTGCAAACCGGAGTTCGTAAGTTGAACTCTCCGGTTAGACTCTTTTATCTGGAGTTCTACTTGTGCATCTTTGATTGTTGCTTATGTATGTTATTGTTTGCTTGCGCTAGAATTCCCGGAGTGCGAAGCTTGTTACTACGAGTCTCTAGGACACCCGGATCGTCAGCAAGGCAAGTAACACATTGATCATACCCTTTACATACCCAGTTTTTATGCATTGTTTCAACCCTCAAACATTGCATGACTAGGATGTCTTTAACTTGTGGGTTGGGAAGTAGTTGCTGAGGTAGAACCTATTGCCCTGTTTATTATCAAACTCTTGGGAGTTACTTCTACGTTATGCTTATATTTGCCATGCTATGCTCATAGACGTGGATTGGGTTTGAGTGATATCCATGACAGATGTGAGATTGTTAACTAATGGTTTACTTAAGGTGGCAACTTAAATACACATCTAGGTGGATTGAGGCACCTGGGGTTACCAGTGATTGCCTGTTTTATTTTTGGAAATCTCGGGGTTACCGTGTGATTCTCCTATGGACCGCCACCCAGGCTCAAAGGGAACTGAGTCTATTCATGCTAGAAACTTCCGTGTGCAGCCGCAAGCTATTATGGGCTCTAGCATAGTTTGAGTAAGTTGTGTGAAGCTCTTGAAGAGGTGGATCAGCAGGTAGTGGGTTTGTAGGTTTGGTATGGTCTGCCCGGAGTAGAGAGTTAATGCTTCTGAAAGACTGTGTCTCGGTCATCCGTCTCTCAAACACCATGCAGTGCGAGAATCAACGGAGGCGATCGAGTCTTGCGGGGAAAAGTGCGCAAACCTTTGCAGAGTGTACAATCTAATCATGGTTAGCCGTGTCCCCGGTTATGGACAATTCTGAGTATCTAGTACTTGAGTATTCGCATGTATCTCAACACTTAAAAATTAATTTTGCCTGGGGTTGTTAATTACTTTTAATTGGGATCATTGAGTTGGGGTGTACCTTCTCAAATGATGTTTCAACTACCATGATAGTTAAATTAAAATCGAATTCCTTTGTAGTAGGGAAAAATTGGCTTTTCGCAAAAACTGTAACCATAGAGCTTTCCACCAGCCAAATTTGCATGTAGTAGTAGCATTATTCTGTTATTGCTCTTTTGTGTTACATTGCCAGCATATTCCATGTGCTGACCCATTTTCAGGCTGCAACGTATTATGTTGCAGAGTTTTCAGACGAGGAGTATGGTTCGTAGGTCGTTGCCGTGCAGCTCAGTTATGCCGTTGGAGTTGATGGACTCACTTTATCTTCCAAGCCTTCCGCTGTTATCGCATTAGATGGCCTTAAGCCATATTATTGTAATAAGTTCTCTTTTGAGACATTCGATGTAATAAGTGTGTGATTGCTACTCTGTTATAAATCCTTCAAAGTATTGTGTGGTGTCAGCATTACTGATCCAGGGATGACACCTGAGCACAGAGACTTGACCATCTGAGGTCGGGTCGCTACAAGATGGTATCAGAGCACACGCTGAGTGTAGGACACGACCACTAAGATAAACCATAGATCACACTCTCTTCTCATTTCTGACTCCTCTTCTCTTTCCACCCTTTAGGATGAAGGAGATGAAGACCAAGTTTGCACAACCGGATGAAGACACACCTTTTGGACGCCACTTGAGGGAAGTCACTAGGTACTTGAATATTGGAATACCAAGCTTCACTGGGACGAACAACGCCACTCTACCGAAAGAAGAGCGCTGGATGATTCAAGTACGAGTTCCAGGAAGGACGTTCTCGCCAAATTCCAAACCTATAGAGTTTTCTTTCGAAGCACCCACCTGGAGCCTTGGCAAGAGTATGGTAGCTCATATTACCATGGGACGCATTGGAGAAATCTACAACAAAGAACTAGAGGATACCACTTATCAAATATGTGGGCGCCGAGATGAACAATGGGAGATGATCAGCACCAGGAAGGATAGATTTGTTGCAGCCTTTATCCAGGAGCAAAACCAGCACATTCGACGTCAGGAGAACCAGATGTGCGCAGACATGATCGAGTTGAAGAAAGCGAAGACCAGGATCATCGAGCTGGAAGAAGAAGTTAAGTTCACACGCAATGGATATGAGGAGGAAATCAAGACGCTATTGGAGAAAAATGATGACCTAGTCGAGAAGATCGGAATTTTCACGGGAGGACCAGTTCCGAAAGAAGACCCCATTCACCCGGACAACTACATCATCATCGACGACACCGATTCAGATTCAAGTGATGATGACTACGAAGATGAAGCTGGAGCAGACATCATGGAGTCTTCCACCGATCAAAATTTTTAGATGACCACCATATGATAATAGTATTCCCCCATGTAACTAGTAGTAGTGAGCACTTTTGCGATAGTCCTAGACCGCTTTGTATGCCCTTGCTTGTTTGATTGAATGAATGCTTGTGTTTGCCTCATATACATATGGGTAGTGTTTCCCCTAGATCTTATTCTATTCTAAATCTCTTCCATCTAAACCCATCAGATGCCTCCGAGGAGAGACCCCGAGTTTGTTTTCCCACCGGAGATCACCCAGTTGATCCAGCAACAGAATGCCCTGATGCAGTTGTTAGTTCAGAACCAGGGCAATGCCAATAACAACAATGCCAACAACAACAACCCGCCGCCAGTGGATAACCTCGCCCGTTTCTTAAGGTTACAGCCGCCGGTGTTCTCCAGTAGCATCGAGCCAATAGTTGCAGATGATTGGCGATGTTGTATTGGAAGGGAGTTAACTACTGCTGGATGCACAGATGCTGAGAAGGTGCGTTTTGCCGCACACCAACTGGATGGACCTGCAGCAGCATGGTGGGAGAATTTCACAGCCACCTATCCTATCGACACTGTCACATGGGCTCAGTTTCAGCAGGCTTTTCGCACTGCCCATGTCTCGACTGGAGCTATGTAGATGAAGAAGCGTGAGTTTCGCAACCTACGCCAGGGGAATCGTACTGTTGGTCAGTACGTGGATGAGTTTAGCAAGTTGTCACGTTATGCCCCTGATGATGTGGCCACAGATGCCGCGAAGCAGGAGAAGTTTATGGAACGGCTGAATGATGAGATGAGTATGCAATTGATGGTAGCAACCTTCAACAACTACCAGGAGTTGGTAGATAAGGCCCTGATGATTGAAGGGAAGCAGCAGCAGATTGATAATCGTAAGAGGAAGTATGGACAAGGAAAATACAATTCAGGAGCTCACCAGAAGCCTCGTTTGACTCCGAACTCAGGAGGACTTGTTCATAACCATGGAGGACATAATCATGCTGGAGGAGGATCGCATAACCATAATGGTGCGAAGAACGGGAATGGGAATGGAGCCAACAATAATCAGAACCGCTCTAACCCATCCACACCCGCAAAGAGGGACTTAAGCCAAGTCGTTTGCTACAAGTGCGGGAAGACAGGGCACTACGCCAATGACTGCTCTGAAGGAAAGAACGGGAATGGAAACAGGAGCGCAGGGAAGAAGCCCAATCCATTCAACAAAGGTCAAGTGAACCACGTTAACATGGAGGAGGTTGAAGAGCAGCCGGACGCGGTAATAGGTAAGTTTTTGGTTCAGTCATTTACCGCTATTGTTCTTTTCGATACTGGTGCATCGCATTCATACATATCAAGGGGATTTGTGGAAAAGTTTAAGTTACCAACCCGAACCCTTAGGACACCCCTCTTAGTGAGCACGCCGGGATCAGAGTACATGGCTAGCAGATGGTGCACCCAGATACCCCTAATCATTGGCACGCATGTATTTCTGTCTGACCTAATTATCTTGGAGTCACAAGGATTGGATGTGATATTAGGTATGGACTGGATGTCAAAGTATGAAGGAAGTATTGACTGTGCTAGTAAGTCAATTTATCTTACTACCCCGGAGGGAAAAAGGATTAAGTATGTATCTAGGCATGTGCCTAGGAGGAGCCAAGTAAACACCCTCACGGGAGTTGTACAGGAGGAAGTACCTGTAGTAAAGGATTTTACGGATGTTTTCCCCGAAGAGTTACCAGGTATGCCACTGGACAGAGCTATTGCCAGGAACAGGACCGATATCCAAGAGACCCTATCGGATGCCAGCAAATGATCTAGAGGAAATTAAGAAGCAGATTAAGGAGTTGTTGGAGAAAGGTTACATTCGTAGAAGCTCATCACCTTGGGGAGCCCCAGTGCTTTTGGTGGATAAGAAGGATAAATCCCTAAGGATGGTTGTTGACTACCGAGCTCTAAATGAAGTAACAATAAAGAACAAGTATCCCTTACCAATGATCAATGATCTGTTTGATCAGCTACAAGGAGCTAAGGTGTTTTCGAAGATTGATCTACGATCAGGATACCATCAGTTGAAGATCCGAGAGAAGGATATACCCAAGACAGCGTTTACCACTCGGTATGGATTATACGAGTATACGGTCATGTCATTTGGATTGACTAACGCCCCTGCCTATTTCATGAGTATGATGAACAAGGTATTCATGGAGTATTTGGACAAGTTTGTTGTGGTATTCATTGATGACATTATGATATACTCGAAGAACGAAGAAGAGCACGTGGAACACTTGCGTTTGGTTCTCGAGAAACTCAGGGAACATCAGTTATATGCCAAATTCAGCAAGTGCGAATTTTGGTTGAAGGAAGTTGGATTTCCTGGGCATGTTATATCAGGAGAGGGTATAGCAGTAGATCCCAGTAAGGTTCAGTCGGTCACTGAATGGTTGGCACCCACTTCAGTTGGCGAGATCCGCAGTTTTCTTGGACTGGCAGGATATTATTGGAGATTCATTGAAAAAAATTCCAAGATTGCTAAACCAATGACTGAATTGCTGAAGAAGGATACTAAGTTCAAATGGACGAAGGAGTGCGAGACAAGTTTTCAAGAGCTGAAGGAACGATTGACTACAGCCCCAGTGCTAACTTTGCCAGATATACATAAGGAGGTTCAAGTGTATTGTGACGCCTCTCGCTTGGGACTTGGATGTGTGCTTATGCAGGAAGGAAAAGTTGTTTCATATGCCTCACGACAACTGAAGCCACACGAGTTGAACTATGCCACGCATGATTTGGAGTTAGGAGCCGTAGTGCATGCACTAAAGACCTGGAGACATTATCTTATTGGAAACCGTTGTGATGTGTACACGGATCATAAGAGCTTGAAGTACATTTTCACACAGAAGGAGTTGAACCTCAGGCAGAGGAGATGGTTGGAACTTATAAAGGATTATGACATGAAGCTACATTACCATCCAGGAAAAGCCAATGTCGTAGCAGATGCCTTGAGCCGGAAGAGTTATGCTAATGTTCTTGTGAGCAATGGAATGCCAAAAGAGTTAGCTGCAGAGATCATGGAACTACGATTGGAGATTGTTCCAAGAGGTTTTCTTGCAACAATGGAAGTTCAGTCAACACTGTTGGACAAGATTCGAGAAGCTCAGAAGGAAGACAAAGAGATTGCTGAGATAAGAGAGAGGATGGGCGAAGGTAAAGCCAAAGGTTTTCGCGAAGATGAGCATGATACCTTATGGTTTGAGGACCGAATTTATGTGCCCAACAATTCGGAGATCAGGAAGTTGATACTTCAGGAGGCCCATGACTCACCATACTCGATTCACCCCGAAAACACCAAGATGTATCTGGACTTGAAGGAACGTTTCTGGTGGACTGGAATGAAGAAGGATATTGCCGAGTATGTAGCCGTATGTGATGTATGTCAGAAGGTGAAGGCAGAACATCAGAAGCCAGCAGGACTGTTACAGCCTATGCCAATACCCGAATGGAAGTGGGATAAACTTGGTATGGACTTTATTACCGGATTACCCAGAACCAAGACAGGATATGATTCTATATGGGTAGTTATGGATCGATTGACTAAGGTAGCTCATTTCATCCCGGTGAAAACAACATATACCAGTGCGAAGTTGGCCAAGATATATATGACCAGGATCGTATGTTTACATGGAGTTCCGAGGAGCATCGTATCAGGTAGAGGGACTCAGTTTACTTCAAAGTTTTGGCATCAGTTACACCAGACTTTGGGAACCCGATTGGAGTTCAGTACAGCTTTTCACCCGCAGACCGACGGACAGACAGAGAGAGTCAATCAGATTCTGGAGGATATGCTAAGAGCCTGCACGCTAGATTATGGATCTAGTTGGGATGACAATTTGCCGTACGCAGAGTTTTCTTATAACAACAGTTACCAGGCCAGTTTGAAGATGGCACCATTCGAAGCTCTGTATGGACGCAGGTGTAGAACACCATTGATGTGGGACGAGGTAGGAGATCGTCAGTTGTTTGGACCAGATTTGATCAAGGAATCAGAGGAGAAAGTTAAACTGATCAGAGACAGACTAAAGGTTGCTCAGTCCAGACAGAAGAGTTACGCAGATTCAAAACGCAAGGAAGTAACTTATGAAGTTGGAGATAGAGCCTATCTACGAGTATCAACCTTGAGGGGAGTAAAACGATTTGGAGTTAAGGGAAAATTAGCCCCAAGATTCGTAGGACCGTATCGTATTTTGGAACGGATGGGAGAAGTTGCCTACAAGCTGGAGTTACCAGAAGGATTGTCAGGAGTTCACGATGTGTTTCACATATCACAGCTGAAGAAGTGCCATGCTGAGATGGCCGATATACCGTTGAATGATACAGTACCCTTGGAGGCAATTCAGCTGGATAATAATCTGACTTATGAGGAAAAGCCAGTAAAGATTCTTGAGTTTGATAGCCGAGTCACTCGCAACAAGGTGATCAAATTTTGCAAAGTTCAGTGGAGTCATCATTCTCAGGAGGAAGCCACCTGGGAACGAGAGGAAGATATTCGCAAGGACCATCCGCACCTATTTTCTAGCCAACCCGAATCTCGAGGGCGAGATTCATCTTAAGGGGGTAGGTTTTGTAACATCCCAAATTTCCAATTTGGCATGTTATACATAGATCATCCCTGCATATCATATTTTATTGCTTTTTCTTTTGCAATCCTCGAAATCCTAAGCAACTCAAGGACCTTTGGAGAGAGTTGGGGATTTTCTAATTTTCATATTTGAAATTTTATCGAATAGTGAAGACGAGGATTTGATTTTAAGTATTTTCTCTCCGGAAAATATTTCATTTTAAAATATTCAATGAGGGGAGATAATATGACTTCTCCAAAATAATGGGAATATCGGAGGAAAAATGTTAAAATCATTTTGGGATTTTATTTGATTTTATTTCGGGATTTTATTGCTCCTAGAAAAAAATGTTGCATATTTTAAAATTGCATTTTAGGGGCCAAGAAAAGTTCATCTTGTTCTAAATATTTTATTTAGATGGAGAAAACTTGTTTTGGAATTTTTAGATTTTTATTTATTCTTCTAGGAATTTTTCTTTCGGCGGAATGTTTTAAAAAAAAATCGCGCCCGACTGGGCCGAAGGCCCAGCCGAGCAGGCCGGCCCAGCCAGCCGCCGCCGCCTTCCCCGCGCGCGCGCCGTGCGCGGCATGGACGCCGAGGGCGGGTCCGAGCCGGACTCCACCCCCGGGTGCCCCCTCGCCCAAGCCAGCCCCGCCCCGCCCCCTATAAAGCCGCCGCCCCCACCGCCACATCGCC
>NC_041389.1:171351611-171397185 GCF_002162155.2 Triticum dicoccoides
GCCCCGCATCGCCGCCGCCGGCTCCCACCGCCGCCCCGCAGCCCTCCGGAGCCGCCGCCCCGCCGGACAAGTCGCCGGAGGTACCCGAACCCCACCGCCGGTTTTCTTAAATAAACCCTCGGTTTTTTTAAAAAAACCTAGATCGTTTTTTTTCTAGATCGGTTTAATTTTTTATGATTTATTTACTTGCAGAACGTTCGTTCGCCTGTTCGTTTTAACGAACGCGTTCTCTGTTTAGTTTCTGCTAACGAACGTCCGTCCGTTTAGCAGTTCGGCGTTTTTATTTTTATCGGATTTATTCCACGATTATTTTGATCGCGATTTCTGATCTGTTTTTCAAACCTATTTATCTTTTCGCTCGCTTATCGGAATCATGCGATTCAAGCGCCTGGAGTTTCGTCTCGAAACCCTCTTTCCGAATAATCAACTCAAACAAGATTTTTCTTCTGTAAAATTTGTCTTAGATCCAGATTAGTAAAATGAAGTTGTTTCTTTTGCCGTTTGAGTTTCGTTGCTTCGTTTGATTTGATTCTTCTTACAAACCGGAGTTCTTAAGTTGAACTCTCTGGTCAGACTCTTTTATCCGGAGTTCTACTTGTGCATCTTTGATTGTTGCTTATGTATGTTATTGTTTGCTTGCGCTAGAATTCCCGGAGTGCGAAGCGTGTTACTACGAGTCTCTAGGACACCCGGATCGTCAGCAAGGCAAGTAACACATTGATCATACCCTTTTCATACCCAGTTTTTATGCATTAGTTTCAACCCTCAAACATTGCATGACTAGGATGTCTTTAACTTGTGGGTTGGGAAGTAGTTGCTGAGGTAGAACCTATTGCCCTGTTTATTATCAAACCCTTGGGAGTTACTTCTACGTTATGCTTATATTTGCCATGCTATGCTCGTAGACGTGGATTGGGTTTGAGTGATATCCATGACAGATGTGAGATTGTTAATTAATGGTTTACTTAAGGTGGCACCTTAAATACACATCTGGGTGGACTGAGGCACCTGGGGTTACCAGTGATTGCCTGTTTTATTTTTGGAAATCCCGGGGTTACCGTGTGATTCTCCTATGGACCGCCACCCAGGCTCAAAGGGAACTGAGTCTATTCATGCTAGAAACGTCCGTGTGTAGCCGCAAGCTATTATGGGCTCTAGCATAGTTTGAGTAAGTTGCGTGAAGCTCTTGAAGAGGTGGATCAGCAGGTAGTGGGTTTGTAGGTTTGGTATGGTCTGCCCGGAGTAGAGAGTTAATGCTTCTGAAAGACTGTGTCTCGGTCATCCGTCTCTCAAACACCATGCAATGCGAGAATCAACGGAGGCGGTCGAGTCTTGCAGGGAAAAGTGCGCAAACCTCTGCAGAGTGTACAATCTAATCATGGTTAGTCGTGCCCCCGGTTATGGACAATTCTGAGTATCTAGTACTTGAGTATTCGCATGTATCTCAACACTCAAAAATTAATTTTGCCTGGGGTTGTTAATTACTTTTAATTGGGATCATTGAGTTGGGGTGTACCTTCTCAAATGATGTTTCAACTACCATGATAGTTAAATTAAAATCGAATTCCTTTGTAGTAGGGAAAAATTGGCTTTTCGCAAAAACTGTAACCATAGAGCTTTCCACCAGCCAAATTTGCATGTAGTAGTAGCATTATTCTGTTATTGCTCTTTTGTGTTACATTGCCAGCATATTCCATGTACTAACCCGTTTTTGGGCTGCAACGTATTATGTTGCAGACTTTTCAGACGAGGAGTAAGGTTCGTAGGCCGTTGCCGTGCAGCTCAGTTATGCCGTTGGAGTTGATGGACTCACTTTATCTTCCAAGCCTTCCGATGTTATCGCATTAGATGGCCTTAAGCCATATTATTGTAATAAGTTCTCTTTTGAGACATTCGATGTAATAAGTGTGTGATTGCTACTCTGTTATAAATCCTTCGAAGTACTGTGTGGTGTCAGCATTACTGATCCAGGGATGACACCTGAGCACAGAGACTTGACCATCTGAGGTCGGGTCGCTACATATGATCTATTCGAATAGCCATGTCCGCGGTAAAGGACCTCTGGGTTGCCTGTACAGTTCATAGACAAGTGAAAGTGGATACTCTAAAACGTGCAAGATAAGCGTGAGTGCTATGGATGGCGTTCTCGTAGGGAGACGAGAGCGGACCCATAGTCGTGTATTGATATGGTGAATATGTGGACTCATGTGCGCCACCTCAAAAGAGTTGCAGTCGTAGTTTAGGATAGCCACCGAGTCAAAGCTGGCTTGCTGTAGTTAAACTCCACCACCCCCTTTGTTGATAATGATGCATATGTAGTTAGTTCTGATGTAAGTCTTGCTAGGTACATTTGTACTCACGTTTGCCTATTCTATTTTTTTGCAGAGAGACTTCAGTCTCACTAGTAGTTCCACGTGGACTTCGACGTTTAGCTTGTTACCTCAGCTACGATCTTGTGCCCTCGGCAGGATCTGGTAGATAGTCAGACTTCTCAGCCTTTTTCATTTGTAGATGTCTGTACTCAGACATGTTAAGCTTCCGCTTGTGCTTTGACTTGTATGCTCTGAGTGTTGGGTCATGAGACCCATGTTTGTAATATCTCGCTCCTCGGAGCCTATTGAATAAAATACTTGAGTTGTAGAGTCATGTTGTGATGCCATGTTGTATTTGCACATATCGAGCATATTGTGTGTATGTTATTGAAATGCTTGGTATGTGTGGGATCTGACTATCTAGTTGTTTATCCTTAATAGCCTCTCTTACCGGGAAATGTCTCCTAGTGCTTCTACTGAGCCATGGTAGCTTGCTACTGCTCCGGAACACTTAGGCTGGCCGGCATGTGTCCTTCTTCGTTCCTGTGTCTGTCCCTTTGGGGAAATGTCACGCGATGAATACCGGACTCCTGTTAGCCCGCTACAGCCCGGTTCAGCGGAGTCCTGTTAGCCCAGTGCTATAGCCTGGATTCACTCGCTGATGACCGACACGTTCGATGCTGGGTCATGGATGCATGTCCCTGTAAGTTTGTGCCACTTTGGGTTTACGACTAGCCACGTCAGCCCAGGCTCCTTATCATATGGATGCTAGCGACACTATCATATACGTGTGCCAAAAGGCGCAAACGGTCCCGGGCAAAGGTAAGGCGACACCCGTGGGGATACCGTGCATGTGGCCGCAAAGTGATATGAGGTGTTACATGCTAGATCGATGTGGCATTGAGTCGGAGTCCTGACAGTTTTGGTATCAGAGCTTGACTGCCTGTAGGATTACCAAGCCAAACTGGTCGAAGTTGAGTCTAGAAATTCTTAGTTATATAAGGGAATTGATTGTGGGATGGAACGTAAGGCTCTTTTTACTCCTTATACCTTATGGCCTTCTAATCTGAGTCATCCTATCTTTCCTATGGGGTTAAGGAACTAGGCTTTCTCTTCTTTCTATTAGGATCATGTGTTACTAATCAGTAGACTCATAAGATTGTTGGATTTAAGCCTCAGTTCAGCTTCTACCTCTGTATGTTAACTGTTGATCTCGAAACCTTGGTATTGTGCTTCTGAGTGGTTATGCCACCATTTTTGTAGCATGTCTCAAATATTTCCGAGCATTTACAGCCGTTATGTTGTCCGAGTCACCCCAGGTTTCTAAACAATCTGATGCATTTGCAAAATCTTTTCCCTTTGGTTTCGATGCTCCTTTAGGCCAGGTTAATCACACTAATTGCTGAGTTGAGGTGTTCCATTGCCTCGACATATATGTTGGAGCTATTATTATGACCCTAGGTATCTTAGAGTATCACCTAGTAATCTGGCCATGTTTTGTATTTCCAGTGTGATGATTCTGGCCATTAATCTCGAAAGCATCACGTGATGCCACTTAGTTAGTAGGCACTCTACTCCTGGGTTTCTGAACCCGAGACTCACACTACTTACTTCAGTGTTGATAGTATTTGCTAGTTTCCTTAGGATATTAGTAACCTTTGTGATAGTCCTCGAGATTCGTGGTATATCCTTCTTCCAATACCATGAACCAATATGGCAGAAGTTCGGGAACCAAAAGATCACAACAAGAGTGCTCTCGATGAGTTCCCCTTCTATATTACGATTCTGCCAAACCTACCTCTCTGCATGGGTTGTCCGGAAGAAATATGTTGAACTCGTTCGACATTCTAAACCATGCACCCACAACTCAGAAAATCATATGTTCCTTTGGGTTGTCCCTCTTTAGTTATTTTCTGGCCCTCGTCTATCAATTGATAGTCAAAAGTATGTGCGCAATCGAGCTCATTGATGCATACTATGCTTGTGGTCCGTCGAGTCGTTCTATTCCAGAGTGACTAGGAGAAACAAACTCCAGTACTCCTTTACCATTTCCAGGATTGGGTCAAAGCAGTTGTGTTCCGCAGATCAAGATGCAATCCAGCTTCTGGTCTGTTCTACCTTGAAGTATTACCATCTTTATATCAGGAGTATTATGGGAATTGCACACCCTCTTATGAATTCTTGATGCAGTGATACCTCTCGCCATCATTATTCACTCCTCGGTCCCCATGTTGTTGTAACCGAAATGCCGACAAGTGCATCATGATGTGTGAAATCAATACTCCTAGCAACCGTGTTGCTTGGTAGTTAATGGACAATAACTTCATTCTTACCGTGTTGGTTCTTGAATCACCATTCTAAGATTAATCGTGCTATCTAGTCCTTACTTCTGGTGCACTCTTCGATCAATGAGTTAGGATTATTTAATTCCTTGCTTATTTGATCATATCGTCTTGCCCTGAAAAGCAAGATTGTCCTCGAGCTTAGTAACATATCGGTGGTTCGTGATTCTCCGAATGTCTTATCAGAGGTATCACCAGGTTGTTCCCTGACTGCTATGTTAAGCTCGTGATCAAGTTGGTTCCTTCTAACCACCCCTTCTCCAAGAATCTCTGCCGGATACCCCTGAGCTAGTTGGTTAAGCTGGACAACGACTTGGAGAGTTGGAAGATAAAAGCTTGCCTAACTTAGTTCATTTCCAAAGGGATGTCTTGTGTTTGTGTGTTTGTTGTAGAAAGATGATACCTTCATCGATTGATCCTCGAGATCAATTGTTGGAGCTATGGTCTTATCCAGTCTTGATTTGAGTGTGGGCTATTCTCAAATCAAATCAGAACCAACGATGTTCGTAATGTTGTCTTACTCGTGGTTCCTCCTCGAGCATACCCAATTACATCTTTTGGTCTTACCAATGCTATCACCATGTTCACATAATTGTGGATATCCATTTATATGGAAACCAGGATGAATTGTTGTTGAGCCCATCGACAACATCCTTATCTTCCCCATAATCTTGTTGAACATTAAGCTAGTATTGGAAATTTTTGAAAGCATTTCTTCATGCTAGCTCATGAAGCATATTTATGGATGGAAGAAGTGACTTCCTCTAATTCATGTGCATTTGGTGCAAGTTGCCGCCGTGAATTTGAGAAAGTTAGTTTTGCTTCCTCTGGAATCATCCCAAGTTATCATGCATGTGCGAAGTATTCTGTGGTTTGATAGACTGATCATCTTCATTCCATATGTATTCCGTAGCACACCAAGCCACTGACTGATTTGTTCAAGGAAAAGGAGTTGTTGTGCAAATACTAGTTCATGCACAAGATTTCGATATCCTAAATGATGGTTCCCTACCAGAAGTCGGTAGTGTTTTATTGTAAGACTACCATGTGATCATGTTTGTCTGGGACAGCGTGTTCACATGTGTGTAGCAGAACCCGCTTATGTTTTGGAGCTTACTACCATAGTCCATTACCTGAGAATCTCGCAATGCCATCTCGTCGATTTGAGTTGCAAACTTTCATTTTTTTCCTTCTAGACTTGATGAGTCTGGAATATTCTGACACCAACCAGATCTAAATCTCAGTAGACTTGATGGTTGGAACGTTTCGCAAGAACTATATTATTGGTCTCTCTGTAACCCGGTAAAGTAGATGTCGTGGCCAATACACCCAGTCGGAAGACCCGCTCTTGTAGTATCTTGATTGAGGAAGTTGGCCACCTCCCCATAAGGATTTCGTAGGATTTACTTCCATAGTAATTCCTTATGGATTCTTGAGCTCCCGAAGTCCGACCAATACTTGATGGCCACGTTAATGCTTTAAGTACGACTGTGGTATGTAGAACATCGAGGAGAACATTAGAAGCGGAGTGCTAAATGTCTCTCGGTCGATCATCTAGATTTTGTTTCCTTGGCCTCGCTAAGGTGGAATCTGAGAAGGTGTTATCTTCCTTTGCATCTGCATCATCCATCACTATTCATCATGGTAGTATGATGTGTCGCCAGGATCCTCGGCATGGATGTTGGTAAGACCCTGATAAATATGGAAATGCTCAAGTTCTTGAGAGCACGCACAAGCGCTAGGTGTTATCATCGGCACTAACTGGGATTGCTCTCAGTTTCCTCGGTTATGCTATAGCTTTTCAAACAGTGGACTCACTCTCTACTGTCGAGCTTCTCCCCAGTTACTAAAATCATCCCTTGTGTTGTTTTCAACAAGGTAATCCACATCATCCATACTAGTCCGAGTATGCTACTCCTTCGAACCCCATCAAACGATCATATGGGAATTACCTCAGGCTGGTATAGAGAGTTTCAATGATCTCTGAATCAAAGGTAATTCTTTTTGCCACTTAAGGTAATAATTCTACAAATCACCCTCCTCCTAGATGTCCCATTTTGGTATCATGCATGGCAACTCTACTCCTCGATACGTTGACAACCGTTCACCACCTTCTTAAGCGTGAAATTGTTGCCTACCTAGTGAACCTTTGTCATCTGTTCCACTCCATCCCTTTGGATGTGTGCTTCGTGTCTCAGCTCGAGAGGTGTTGCTATGTCTCACTTCGTGAGTTGATCCTGGGTTGTCTGATCTTCGAGAAGATCGATCCTTCTAAAGTTTTCCCTTTCCTCTCATTGCCATGTCAGTTAAAGTTCTCAGAGCAAGACATCGAGACGATGATGGTGATTGAATCAAAGTTCTTATAAGGCGCAACCTGGATCGTGAAGATTGTGTCAGCTGTGTGTTTCCTCTGACTTCCTACCTCACGTCTTGAATCTCGGGCGAGATTCTTGCTTAGTGGGGGTGAGTTGTCACACCCCTAGCCTTGCTATGCACTTGGACTAGCTTGGTTGTTGCATCATGTCTAAATTATTTGAAAGTTGAAATGGGGATTGCTCAAACCCTAGCACCAGATCAAATCAACTAGGTTCAAATAAAAATATTCTCAATGAACCCAAAATGCCCTTCAGATAAGTTCATCATTTTTGGATTGGTTTAAAACCTCTGCCAAAAATGGTGCACATATTTCTAGGTCCATTTTGGATTTTCTAATTAATTTATAAAGTATTTGAATTTGGGCAATTAAATGCTATAAATAATTTAAATGCTCAAATAATTCTGAAACTAAATGAGGGTTGTTGCATATATTTCAAATAGTGCCCAAAATTATTTTCAGGATTTTAAAAATGAGTTAGTATTTTTACTATTTCAAAATAGATCAAAATAAATAGAAAACAAAAACAAATTACCAGAGAGAGAGAGAGAAAACCTACCCACCGCCTACCTGTGCGGCCTGCTGCTGAAGCCGGCCCAGCCCATCTCCACCTCCCCTGTCGTCTTCCTCCTTTCGCCAGTAGGACAGGAGCGCGTGGCCGCGGCGCGCTGGCACGCGCCTGGCCACCTCCTGCTTGCCGCCGACCGCCTAGAGCTGGCTAAGGACGCCACGCACTCTCCCATGCATCCCTCGACCGCTTGCTCGTCCCCATCCCCTCTCTGACTCTCTCTCACGTGACCGACCATACGCACCCGAGACCGCCGACGAGAACCACCACGGCCACAGCTACCCCCTCGCCCCTCTGTTGAGCCCACGAGCCCCGCGTCGTCTTCCTCGTCATCTTCATCGAGCCAAGCCAGCCGGGACGCTCCGTAGCGTCGTCATCGCCACCATCTTCCACCTCGGGAGCCGGTCACCGCCGACGTCGATTCGCCGCCACCAAGCCGTCCCCGAGCAAGCCGAGCCCCTCTTCATGATCACTGTGAGCTTTGCCGTCGTTTCCCCCTAACCCTGTGGCCTAGAGCTCGCCGTAGCCGCATTTTTCATTGATGCCCGAAGCACGCCGCCACACGAATCCGTCGTCGACGAGGCTCCGGTGACCAAATGGTCCCGTGCGTGCCTCCGTTGGGCTCATGAGCTCTCGTAGACCCCGTAGGTGCAAACGGCTGGTCCTCCCGCGCGTCGTGTCGTTGATTCTGTCGACACCGAACTCCGGCCGCCGTTACAGGCTGCCTCGCGACCTGCTACTGCCTCCGCTGGAGGCGCGGGAGCATGGTCTCCCTCCTGGTGCCCTCAGTGTACCCAGCCGCTGCCCCTAGCGCCATTCCGTCGAGCCTCGGCTACGAGATGTGGTCGCCGGCGCTTAGTCTGGGGACGCTGGCATGGCGCCATTAGCTTAGGCGCTAAACTCGTTTAGTTAGTGCCTGCGCCGATGACATGTGGGTCCAGGGGCCCAATTAGTTTAGTCTAACTTCCTGTTTAGATTAGTGCTAAACTGTGTGGACCCCACGTGGCAGCTTTGACTTTGGTCAAGTCAACGTTGACCGGTCCCACCTGTCATCCACCCAAACCAGCCTGAGACACTGACATATGGGTCCCACACGTCAGGTTTGACCTGGTCAACCGCAGTTGACCTGCTGACGTCACAGTGAGGTAGTGCTGGCGCCATAACTCATTTTCTGGATTAATTTTAATTCAGGAAATTCCAGAAAATAGTATAAACTTCTAAAAATCATAGAAATTCAACCGTAACTCCAAATGAAATAATTTATATATGAAAAATGATCATAAAAATCCAATCTATCCATCTGTACCATTTTCATGCATGTTAGGACAACTTTTGTTCACTGTTTAGGTCAAATCAATTAAATGGCATTTGAATAATCACATATGGAGTTTGAATTTGAATCTTGTATTCAAACCAACTTCATTTAATCTGTTCTAAGTTGCATTAGCCAAAACACACTCATTTTGCCATGTCATATTCATGCATCATATTGTTGCATTGCATTGATTGTGTCTTCTCTGTGTTGCCGGTATTTGTCCCCTCTCGATAGACTTGGTTCTGACGATGAGTTCGATGACACCAATGAAGAACTATATTATCTTCAGAAGTGCCGGGCAAGCAAAACCCCCTTGTTCATTCCGATACAATCCCACTCTCTCGCTCCTGCTCTCTTTTACTGCATTTGGACAACAACGATTCAACTATTACATGTTGCGGTAGCTGAACCCCTTTATCCTCTGCATGACCTGTCATTGCCACAGTAAATAGATGAAACCCACTAGCATGAGTAGGAGTTCTTTGAGCCCTGATGTGCCTACTCATTCATGCTTGTCTGTCATGCCTGCTATTGCTTAGAGTTGTGTCAGGTCTGATTCATCGGGGATGAATTGGAGGTGTGTGAACATGTCCTACTGTGTGTGAGCTAAGTGTGTGAATACGATTTGGTAAAGGTAGCGGTGAGAGGCCATGTAGGAGTACATGGTGGGTTGTCTCATTGAAGCCATCCTCAGGAACTGAGTTCTGTGTTTGTGATCCATGAACAGCTACTACCACTCATTGGAATGCTTAAGTGCCCCTCTCGACTTATTAATCAACCTGATCTCTGTCCAGGAGTTGCAACTAGTTTCTGGTGTTTGTAGGTAGTGTTAGTAGTCTACCAAGAGGCACCCGGTACAGGTGGGCTTGGGACAGACTAGGCACCGTGGCACGGTGTACCAAGTGGCACCCGGATGGTGGGCTTGGGAACCCTGCTCACATCGTTTGGGGCCGTGAGCGACACCCTGGCCGGATCTCCTTGCGGATGAAACCCGAATAGGCGATAAACCTGGACGAGGGACTTGTGTGGTTAGTCAGGTCGTGGCCGACACCCTCGCCAGGCTTCCGCTTGAAGGTTGCCGAGATACATGACGTGTACATGGCGGTAAGTGGCGAGAGTGTGTGTGAAGAAGTACACCCCTACAGGGTTAATATGATCTATTCGAATAGCCATGTCCGCGGTAATGGACCTCTGGGTTGCCTGTACAGTTCATAGACAAGTGAAAGTGGATACTCTAAAATGCGCAAGATAAGTGTGAGTGCTATGGATGGCGTTCTCGTAGGGAGACGAGAGCGGATCCATAGTGGTGTATTGATATGGTGAATATGTGGACTCGTGTGCGCCACCTCAAAAGAGTTACTTGCAGTCGTAGTTTAGGATAGCCACTGAGTCAAAGCTGGCTTGCTACAGTTGAACTCCACCACCCCCTTTGTTCATAACGATGCATATGTAGTTAGTTCTAATGTAAGTCTTGCTGGGTACATTTGTACTCACGTTTGCCTATTCTATGTTTTTGCAGAGAGACTTCAGTCTCACTAGTAGTTCCACGTGGACTTCGACGTTTAGCTTGTTACCTCAGCTACGATATTGTGCCCTTTGCAGGATCTGGTAGATAGTCAGGCTTCTCAGCCTTTTTCATTTGTAGATGTCTGTACTCAAGCATGTTAAGCTTCCGCTTGTGCTTTGACTTGTATGCTCTGAGTGTTGAGTCATGAGACCCATGTTTGTAATATCTCACTCCTTGGAGCCTATTGAATAAAATACTTGAGTTGTAGAGTCATGTTGTGATGCCATGTTGTATTTGCACATATCGAGCATATTGTGTGTATGTTATTGAAATGCTTGGTATGTGTGGGATCTGACTATCTAGTTGTTTATCCTTAGTAGCCTCTCTTACCGGGAAATGTCTCTTAGTGCTTCCACTGAGCCATGGTAGCTTGCTACTGCTCCGGAACACTTAGGCTGGCCGGCATGTGTCCTTCTTCGTTCATGTGTCTGTCCCTTCGGGGAAATGTCACGCGATGAATACCGGAGTCCTGTTAGCCCGCTACAGCCCGGTTCACCGGAGTCCTGTTAGCCCAGTGCTACAGCCTGGATTCACTCGCTGATGACCGACACGTTCGATGTTGGGTCATGGATGCCTGTCCCTGTAAGTTTGTGCCACTTTGGGTTTATGACTAGCCACGTCAGTCCGGGCTCCTTATCATATGGATGCTAGCGACACTATCATATACGTGTGCCAAAAGGCACAAACGGTCACGGGCAAAGGTTAGGCGACACCCGTGGGGATACCGTGCGTGAGGCCGCAAAGTGATATGAGGTGTTACATGCTAGATCAATGTGGCATTGAGTCGGGGTCCTGACACATTGGAAATCTCATATCAGTTCAGTCAATTTCTTCAGTGACAGGGACGAAGGTCTACTGGTCTCTGAGGAATTTGTTCTGACTGAGGAGTTAGGAATTCGCCAGTGCGGATTGCCTACACAATGAGGAACATGACAGCCCCGAGGAATTTGATACCTCAAATATCCGACCGTTGTTGTGTTATGCATCAGTTGTCCCAAAATATCTACGCATCTAACGGTCATCTCATTGAAGGGCATTTCTGTCTTATCATGTCGGGTTGCTTCGTAGGCTATAAATAACCGCCCCTACAACCACTAGTTGGTTGGCTGCTCCGAGAGAAACTGACACTTGTCATTGAGAGCATCCCATCCTCTGAGGACTTTGAGCGAAAATCATCAAGTGAGGAAAAACCCAAAATGCAAACACCTACAACCCAAAGTGGTTGAGCATCGCTGAAGAGATTGTTCCTGTCTGAAACTAGCGCTTGTTGCCTTTGAGGACTGTGTATCCTCCAGAAGGTTAGGCATCATGGTTTGAGCATCTAAGAGGAATTGTGGATCGCTAAGTGACCAAGTCTATGAAGGTTTGGAAGTCACCTGAAGACTTACCACGAGTGATTAGGCAAGGTCTGTGTGACTTTAGCTCGTGGAGAATATAGTGAGGACTGTGTGTCCTCGGGCTTAAATACCCAGCCGCTCCAACCAGACGTACAACTATCACAACAGTTGGAACTAGTCTACCAAATCATTGTCTTCACCAAGCCAACTGGTTCTATTTCCTCAACCCTTTCATTCCTCATTTATGTGTTAATGAACCTGATCATTACTGTTTGAAGACTTTGACTAAAGACTTTCTCTTTTTCTTCCATCCTAATTCTTCAGCCACATAGTCTTCAGCATGCTTATCCCGTTTCTTGCTTTCTGTACTCTGTGCTTGTTTTCATTTCATCATGATGACTATGCTTTCGCTCTGTTATGCTTATACCTGAGTACTTATTTCGATGCTAGTGTGACATTGCATAGGAATTTCTTCACCTAGAAATTCCTCAGTGACGAATTTGTAAAAATCGCCTATTCACCCCCCCTCTAGTCGATATAACGCACTTTCACAACACGAGTCCCATCTGACAACATCGTCCGTGCTACTGCTAGCTCTTCTCCCTCGTTTCTCTCTTATAATTCTAAACTCATCCGACGCACGGTGGGCGGGGACGGGAATTCGCCGATGGTCGATTTCCTCAACTGCGGCCCCACCTCACAGTGAAAATGTTATGACTGGAATAAAAATGCCATACACTAATAAAACATTAAGGCCACGAGACGATGCAGTGCTGGTTATAGGAGGCAAGAAGAAATATGCATCCATCAACGACGTCCACCTCCTCGACTCAGGGCGCTGGCCCACCGAACGATGGCTAAGTAGCAGCGGATTTCGTGTCCAGGTCGACGTGCTTCTGAACAATGGTGTCCAAAGATTCCAGCTGCTGGAAGAAGGCCAACTCTTTCTATCCTCGCTGGCTTTGTAGTGGCCTAGGTGGACGATTTCCTCGTAGACGTGGATGTGCAGGTCGACGGTCTCTTGCATGGCGAGGCGCTGCATGGCAAGCGCGGCCTTGAGGTGCATATTCTTCGTCGTGACCTTCGGTAGCTGCAGGGCTACCAGGGCTTGGAAGAGTTTGTCACCATGGAGGCCGATGAGGGTGGCAGGCAATGAGGAGCCTGGGCGCGCGGGCTGGAGCAGTATGGCAAGGTCATACGCGCGCTTCTTGACGGTGGTGAACTTGCGGATGTAGTGTACCATCATGTCGCCAATGCGAGAGGTGAAGCTGGCGTCAGCGAGGGCTACGACGCCGGCGGTCGCCAGCACTAACAGAAAACTATCGACATTCTGGATACGGGGGTACCCAGAATTGCCTGCCTGTGGCCCACTGTGTCGCTCCATTGATGGCCTGGTACGGCCCAGCTCGAGCATCAACAGCTCAAGACCCTCGCGAGGGGCCAAGCCTCGCGAGGCGGATGACTCCAAGACCCCCGGGGGATTGGCCTCCTCAGGCTGGCGGACAGTTCTATGCAAGGTGCACCTCACGAGGATCAGCTGACGTGAGCCATGACGACCAAGTCTAGGCGGGCGCCAGGTGGGCACCAGCGGGGGCAGAATGCCAGTTTCCTCTTTGGTGCAAAGGAGGTAGGTGGCAGGTGCGGAGTCCTGAGGAATCAGCCAAAGGTTTCCATTCTGGTGCAACAAGACCAAGACCGCCAGGACGGCAGGACGGAGGTCATCGCCGAGCCCACCGCAGCATCACGACCAGAAGCTTTTCGCAGGCGAAGACCACTTTAGTCAGGATAGGATGTACTACTTGTCCCCCTTTAAATCTGGCCATTGTGGGATCCCTTCTCGCCAACATTTGGGAGGAGGACCAAGGCCACTATAAGTAGGACTTAGCTACCAAAGAAGGGAGGGACGAACAGAGAAAAGCTAAAGCCCCGCACCAGCTCTCTCGAGCTCAAGAACACCTCACCTCCTAAGGCTAGTTCATCCACTGCTCTATTTCATCCTCAGCCTTTCGAGCCAATCCACCAAAACGCTGGAGTAGGGTATTACACCGCAAGGTGACCTAGACCAGGATAAACTATTGTGTCTCTCTGTCCGTTTGTGCTCAACGCGTTAGGCTTAGGAAGCTCGCGAGTAGGCAGGCTGGGTACGTTGAGATCTCCGCACGCACCCTAGAGTTCGAACCTATCAAGGGTTTGTGGAAACCGCAATCCGATATTTGGCACGCCAGGTAGGGGTTCGTCGGGGATCCGTTGCTCCGTCCGTCACATCGCTCCACCGGCTTCGATGGCGGGTGCTCCTTCGCCGGCTCGACTATCGCGCACATTTGAGGGGGCCGAGGAGCTCCGCGCTTTCATCCCTTCCTTGCTGCGGGTGGATTGGCCACCTAAGTTCAAGCCGGAGATGCCGCCACGCTACAACGATGCGGCGGACCTGGCTGGCTTCCTCCAGGCATACGAGGAGGCGATCTAGGCGGCCGGCGGAGACAGCAAGGTGAAGGCCAACTGGCTCCCCATGGCCCTCGTAGGCGCACTGCGTGCCTGGCTGCTCAACCTACCAGCCTCCTCTATGGCCTCCTGGGAGGAGTTGTGCAGCCTATTTGTCGCACGCTACACGGCGCCAGCGCCTCCCGTTGTTGCAGCTCTCGTAGGTGGATCGCAGGCACCACCCTCCGACCAGCACATCAAGCAGTTCTACCGCTAAGTGGGCGCTACCTAGTTGAGCCCCGGGGCCCCGCCGGGCTGGGCAGCGCCTAAGGCCAACCTCACTTTGGACCAGAAGATCATCCAGCAACCACAGCGGGAGCAAGCGCGCTCCCGTTGCTGTGCACCCCCACCATCTGCAACGTGGCGGTCACCAAGACCCTCATCAACGGTGGAGCCGACCTCAACGTGCTCTCCGCGGAGGCATTCCTCCTACTGCACGTGCCCCCCGACCAGCTCCGCCCCACCAAGCCCTTCTCCGGGGTTGGCAGTGGCTTCACCAACCCCTTAGGGCAGATCCGTCTCCCCGTCACCATCAGTACCCGCGACAACTACCGCACCATGCTCATCAGCTTCGACATCGCTAGGATCGACCTGCCATACAATGCCATCCTTGGATACCCCGCTCTAGCCAAGTTCATGGCGGTAACTGATCCAGCCTACAACCTCATGAAGATGCCATGTAGCAACGGTGTCCTCACAGTGGCAGGGGACACCAAGGACGCATTGTAGGCTCCCAAGCTTGCCTTTAGGTATGCGACGTTCGCGCTGCCTGGCGAGAAAGGGGGCCCTGAGGCCCTACGGGCAGCACCGGCCAAGAAGAATTAGTTGTTCTCCCAGGACCAAGCCAAGACGAAGGAAGTGCCGGTCCACGAAGATGGGGCATCGGCCGCCACCTTCACAATAGGATCTGGCCTTCCTAAGGACCAAGAGAAAGCGTTGGTCGACTTCTTGCGCGCCAACAAGGATGTATTCACATGGGAGCCCAAGGACTTGGTCGGGGTACCAAGGGGAATAATCGAGCACCACCTAAAGGAATGCCCAAACCTGCGCCCAGTGAAGAAGAAGGCCCGCCGCCAGTCCACTGAGAAGCAGGCATTCATTGTCCAAGAAACCCGCAAGCTGCAGGATGTTGGGGTCATCAGGGAGGTACGGTACCCGGAATGGCTGGCAAACCCAGTTGTCGTCCCCAAGAAAGGAGGGAAGGAACGCATGTGTGTCGAATTCCTCAACCTCGCATCGACCAGGTCATTAACTCCACCGCTGAGTGCAACCTATTGTGCTTTTGGGACGCCTTCTCAGGCTACCACCTGATCAAGATGGCCGTGCAAGATGTGGAGAAGACGGTGTTCCTGACCCCCTGCACAGTGTACTGCTACACCTGCATGCCCTTCGGGTTGCGCAATGGCGGGGATATCTTCCAACGGCTGATGCACATCGCCCTGGGCGGGCAGCTTGGGAGAAATGCTGAGGCATATGTTGATGACATAGTGGTGAAGTCTCAGGAGGCAAGGACCCTGATTGAGGACCTGGAGGAGACATTTGCCAGCTTGCGCAAGGTGGACCTGCGGCTCAATCCCGAAAAGTGCGTGTTCGGAGTTCCCTCTGGCAAGCTGTTGGGCTTTCTAGTATCGCACAGAGGAATCAAGACAAATCCGGAGAAGGTCAAAGCAATAGAAGACATGAGCCCTTCGAAGACGCTGAAGGAGATGCACAAGCTGGTGGGCTGCGTGACCTCACTGGGGCATTTCATCTCCAAGCTGGGAGAACGCGCCCTCCCGTTTTTCAAGCTAATGAAAAAGAAAGGGTCGTTCGAGTGGACCCCTGAGGCTGACGCAGCCTTTTAGGACATCAAGAGATACCTGACCAGCGCGCGATGATGGTGGCACTGCACCCTCTTGAGCCCCTGGTACTCTATCTGGCAGCCACCCTCACTCTGCCAGCGCTGTCGTGGTGGCGCTAAGGGAGGAATGCATGCTCAAGGACCCTCAGCGGGGCGCTCGGTTACCAAGCAAAGTGCAGCAGCCTCAGGATAGCGCTCCTGAGGCCTCGGCCGATCTGGCAGTCGACATTCATCCTGAGGTTGCAACCGACCTCCCGGCTGGGGGAGGGGGCGCCTGAGGCCAGCCCTCGCGAGACCACACTCGGCACAGCAGTAGGCGGAACCGCTGAAGGACCACATCCTCGAGAAGCAAAAGACTCCGCCAACACATCTTCCCTCTTCAAGCACCTTGTCTACTTTGTCAGCACGGTGCTATGGGAGGCACAGGCGCATTACCCTATGCCTCAAAAGCTCTTACTCGCACTCCTTGTCGCCTCCCAAAAGCTGCGCCACTACTTCCAAGGCCAGCCCATCAATGTCGCTTCGGCCTACCCACTGGAGAGGGTGCTCCAGAGCCTTAATGTCGCTGGACGAGTTGTGGAGTGGAACATCGAGCTCTAGGCGTTCCATATAGAGTTCAACACCACCAGAGTCATCAAGGGTGCGGCCCTCACTGGTTTCATGGCAGAATGGGTTGACGCCCCTGACCGTGGAGTGAACGAGGACTGTTCCCTCTTGCCTGGGGCCGAGGAGCCAGACTGGTGGATCATGTACTTCGATGCCGTGTTCGAGCGACAAGGCGCAGGGGCTGGGGCCGTCCTCATCTCACCCACCAATGACAAGCTCTACTACACAGTGCAGCTTTGTTTCCAGCAGGGTGAAAAGGTCTCCAACAACATCGCAGAGTATGAAGGCTTGCTCGCTGGCCTTAGGGCCACGGCGGCATTAGGGGTGAAGCGTCTCACCATCAAGGGCGACTCCCAGCTCCTCATCAACTTCTCCAACAAAGAATACACACCCAAGGATGAACACATGGAGGCCAACCAGGAAGAGGTACGCAAGATGGAGAAACGGTTCTTAGGCTCGGAACTGCAGCATGTGCCGCGAGGAACAAACAAGGAGGCGGACGACATTGCCAAGAGAGCATCCCGAAGGCTCCCTCAGTAGCCGGGGGTGCTTGAGGAACGGATCTTCAAGTCATCAGCGGCTCCTCCCACGACGACTCCAGCGCCACCTCGGGAGGATCTACCGCAAGCACTAGCAACCGACGCCCCAGCATGCGGCCCTCCCTCAGGGGCCTGCCTGCTCCTCGCGCTTGAGCCCCAGGTGGGGTGCTGGACCAAGGAGTCCAAGGCGTACCTAGTTCAGGGGACCCTGCCAGAGAAGGAGGAGGACGCCGAGTGGATGGCTCGTCAGGCCACCACGTACTGCATCCGGGATGGTGAGTTGTACCGCAAGAGGTTCAATGACGTTTCGTTATGATGCATCTCCAGGGAGCAGGGGCTCAAGCTGCTGGCGAACATACACGGTGGGGATTGCGGACATCATTCCTCATCACGCATTCTTGTGGGCAAGGCATTCCGCAGTGGCTTCTACTCGCCCACTACACTCAACGATGCTGCCGAGCTGGTGCGCTCCTGCAAAGCATGCCAGTTCCACGCCAAGCAAATTCACCAGCCTGTGCAGGGCCTCCGGACTATCCTGCTCACATGGCCGTTCGCGGTCTGGGGGCTGGAAATCCTGGGGCCATTCCCTCGAGCGCCAGGGGGCTACCACTACCTTTACGTCGCCATCGACATGTTCACCAAATGGACGGAGGTAGAAGCCGTCTGAACCATCCCAGCTGGATCAGCCGTCAAGTTCATCAAGGGTCTCCTGAGCCGGTTTGGGGTCCCTAACCGCATCATCACCGACAACGACTCGCAGTTCACTAGCAACCTTTTCAAAACATACTGTGCTAACCTTGGAATGCAGATATGCTATGCCTCAGTGGCACACCCCAGGAGCAACAGCCAAGCTGAGCATGCCAACGCCAAGGTCCTGAGGGGCCTCAAGGCAAGGACCTTCAAGAAGAAGCTCGAGGCATGCGGCAGGGGCTGGCTTGACAGCGACGCTTTGTCCCGAAAGTCCTCTCCTTATTTTTTTTCTAGGTCAAAATGACTTATGTACTAGAAGAGGGGCACCGGAGGTGGGCCGAGGGCAGCACAACCCACCAAGGCGCGGCCAGGTGTGTTGTGTCCACCTAGTGGGCTCCCTTCGTACTTATTTGCCCCAATAATTCTCATTTATTCCAAAAAAATTCCTCGTGAAGTTTCAGCTCATTTGGAGTTGTGAAGAATAGGTAGCATGACGTAGTTTTTTCAGGTCCACATTTCCAGCTGCCAGAATTGTGCCTCTTTGTGTGAACCTTGCATATTATGAGAGAAAAGGCATTAGAATTACTCCAAAAACCATTATTATGCAATAAAACAACATAACTAACAGTAGGTAAACATGATGCAAAATGGATGTATCAACTCCCCCAGGCTTAGACCTTGCTTGTCCTCAAGCGAAAACCGAAATCGGAAAACATGTCCACATGCTTAGAGGGAGAGAGAGAGAGAGAGAGAGAGAGAGGTGTCGATAAAAAAATACGGACATAAAAGCATCATGTAACTTATTATGACAGCAACAAACTTTAACATAAAACTTTTATCATAGAATTTTTATCACAGACTTCTCATGAACAAGTAACAATTTATCACAACATCTAAGTATAAAGCATAAACTCTGTTGAAAACCAGCAAACTATGTTCTCAGTCAACTTTGCAACTACAATTCATCATCTTTTCAGGAAGGGTCACGTATCGGAGCCTTTTTGGGCAAGTCCACATACTCAACCATCATATAGTCTTCTATGATTGCTAACAATCATCGCATACACATGAGAAAAACGTTTCAACCAGACACACAGAAAGATAGGGGCCTATAGTTTTGCCTCCCAACATACTCACCTCGAGGGTGATGTCAACAATAATAACTCATGCTACCCATATCCAACTAGATATATGTGCCTAGATCTATCCTCACCACATGATGCTTGCCAAAAGAGAAAATAAAAAGGAATAGAGAGAATAACTTTGTCTCTTGCATGAAAGTAAATACATAAAAGTAAAATATAGTCCCTTCGTAGAGGGAAGCAGAGGTTGCCATGCGCTTTTTGTTTCTATGCTCAATCCCTTAGTGCAAGAGAACATCACTTTACATTGCCCCTTATGATGGCAACCTTTATTATGCAGTCTGTCGCTTTTATTCTTTGCCATCACAAGTTCGTACAACGCTAAATTTCTCTTACACTAAATGATCTAACACTTTTAGAAGTAATTTTTATTGCCTTATTGCACCAATGACAACTTACTTGAAGGATCTTAATCAATCCATAGGTAGGTATGGTGGACTCTCAAAACTAGATTTTGGTTTAAGGGTTTTTGGATACACAAGTAGTATCTCTACTTGGTGCAGAATTTTTGGCTAGCAAAGATAAGGGGCAAACACCACATGTTGAAGGATCTATAAAAATATAGCTTATATGTGAATATGAACAAGCATAAATCATTATGATCTCTTCCTTGTCCAACGTCAACAATTTTGGCATATAATATTTTGATGGGTGCTCACAATCAAAAAATATTTCCAAGATAGTGTATTTGCATGTGAATCTTCTCTTCCCTTATTAATTATTTCATGAATTGCATCATTTACCAATGCTATGTTTGTCAATCTACAATAAAATTTTCTACTTATACTTTTCCTTGTGTGATGTCATTACTTACCGTAAGATTAGCATATGATCTTTTTCATTTATTTTTTGTTTTTATTGAAACATGAAAGTAAAGAAAGCAAAACTCAAACTAAACTTTATTATAAATCTTGCACACGATTACAAGGATAGATCACTAAGCAAACTCTCAAAAAGAAAGGATCGAACTAAACTTTTATTCCTCTAAAGAAAAAGATAACTATGGATCGAACTAAGAAAATTAAAAGAAAAAGATAGTGGAGGTGATACGATATCGGGGCGCTTCCCCCAAGCTTGGCGAAAGCCAAGGGAAGTGCCCATACCCGATACTCAATTTTCTTTTGGTGATGAAGAAGGAGGTGGTGGTGATGAAGCAGTAGCGATCCTGTCCTCGGGTTTCCACGGCAGAGGCTCACCATCATAAGAGGAAGATTGAGTCTCTCGGGTCCTGCAACTGGCAGCCAAACTCATACCTTTAAACCTTGCCTCATATTAAAGGACTTGGTTTTGAAGGTCGTAGATCTGGTTCTGGAGGAAGTTGATTTGCTCGTTGAAGGAGAAGACGATGTCCTTCACGGACTTGCCATCCAACTTGAGATCACTGGTGTAGTCCGCAATCATGAGGTGATTGGCATTGAGTCCATGTTCCACCATCCCCTTGCACCGGAAGACTTCCTGCTCCATAACTTCAAGCCTAGCCTCCACGGATCCAGTCCCCTTGGGGCCTTGCACATCGCGGATGTGGAGCACCCCCTCACGCATCTAGATAGCTTGAGAGTTCTGCATCACCTCCCGCAGATATGGGTTGATGACATTCTCAAAGAACTTGTCCTTGGAGTAGCTTGAAGCGGCCATGGTGGATTAGATCTATTAGAAACAGCAAGAAAAGAAAACAGGAGATTTCTCCATGGTAGGGAGGTCAATAGGTTCGGGGAGTATATAAAGATCTTTTATCTTGGGAAACAAGCAAATGGAAGAAAAATAGAATCCGGAAGGTACCCGAGGTGGGCACAACCCACCTGGGTGCACCTGGCCTGGTGTCTTGTGTCCACTGGGGTCACCTTCCTGGTAGTTTCTTATTGTCCTAATTTTCTAAATATTCCAAAACTGCCAAAAAATATTTTTGCGGATTTTTCGGAGTCTGTTTACTGACTGTATCATGTACCTCCTTTTTTCACGATTCTGGAGTGTTGCGGAAGGTTTCTTTTATGTGTTCTTCTGGTGTCATAGTTTGGATAACATTGCTTTCGACATTAACGGGCGTACCTGAGATATAATGTTTTATTCGTTGCCCATTAACAACCTTCGGGTTAGTACCTTTGGTATTATTTATTTTGATAGCTCCAGATCGATAAGCCTCCTCGATAACACAGGGTCCTTCCCATTTGGAGAGGAGTTTTCCTACAAAGAATCTGAAACGAGAGTTGTACAAAAGAACATATTCTCCAACTTTGAACTCACGCTTTTGTATTCTTTTATCATGCCATCTTTTAACTTTTTCTTTAAACAACTTGGCATTTTCATAATCTTGGGTTCTCCATTCATCTAATGAGCTAATATCAAATAACCTCTTCTCAACAGAAAGTTTGAAACCATAGTTGAGTTCTTTAATTGCCCAATATGCTTTATGCTCTAACTCAAGAGGCAAATGACAAGCTTTTCCATAAACCATTTTATAAGGAGACATACTCATAGGATTTTTATATGTTATTCTATAAGCCCAAAGTGCATCATAATTTCTGAGACCAATTCTTCTGGGACCTATTGACAGTCTTTTGTAAAATTAATTTTACTTCTCTATTGCTAAGTTCAACTTGACCAATAGACTGAGGATGATAGGTGATGCAATTCTATGGTTAATATCATACTTAGCAAGCATTTTACGGAAAGCACCATGAATAAAGTGTGAACCACCATTAGTCATTAAATATCTAGGGACTCCAAACCTTGGGAAAATAACTTCCTTAAGCATTTTAATAGAGGTGTTGTGATCATCACTACTAGTTGGAATAGCTTCTACCCACTTAGTAACATAATCAACAGCAACCAAAATATGAGTATAGCCATTAGAGGAAGGAAAAGGTCCCATATAATCAAATCCCCAAACATCAAATGGTTCAACAGCAACAGAATAATTCATAGGCATTTATTGACGCTTACCGATATTACCAATTCTTTGACATTCATCACAAGATAAGACGAACTTACGAGCATCCTTGAAGAGAGTAGGCCAATAAAAACCAGATTGCAATACCTTATGAGTAGTTCTGTCTCCCGCATGATGTCCTCCATAAGCTTCGGAGTGACGTTTCCATAGGATTTGTTCATGTTCATGCTCAGGTACACAACATCTAATAATACCATCTACTCCTTCATTATAAAGATGTGGGTCATCCCAAAAGTAATGTCTTAAATCATAGAAGAATTTTTTCTTTGTTGGTAAGTGAAGCTAGGTGGTATGTATTTAGCAACAATATAATTAGCATAGTCAGCATACCAAGGAGTGTTATGACAAACATTTATTGCAGCTAACTGTTCATTAGGAAAGGTAGCGTTAATAGGTTGTGGGTCATCAAGAATATTTTTCAAGTCTAGACAGGTTATCAGCTACGGGATTCCCTGCTCCTTTTCTATTAGTGATATGCAAATCAAATTCTTTTAGTAGAAGAACCCACCTAATGATTCTAGGTTTAGCATCTTTCTTTTCCATAACACATTTTATAGCATCATGATCGGTGTGAACAGTCACTTTGGAATCAACAATGTAGGGTCTAAATTTATCATAAGCAAACACCACTGCTAAGAATCCTTTTTCAGTAGTAGCATAATTTCGTTGAGCTCTGTCTAAAGTTTAATTAGCATAGTGGATAACATTTAGTTTCTTATCAACTCTTTGTTCTAGAACAGCACCAACATCATAATCACTAGCATCACACATAATTTCAAAAGGCAAGTTCCAATCAGGTGGTTGAACAATAGGTGCAGAAATTAAGGCTTTCTTGAGTGTTTCGAAGGCTTCTAAACAATCGTCATAAAAAAGGAGTGTTCTTTTGCAAAAGATTTGTAAGAGGCCTAGAAATTCTAGAAAAGTCTTTGATAAATCTCCTATAGAAACCACCATGACCAAGGAAACTACAAATACCTTTGATATCTTTAGGGCATGGCATTTTCAGAATTGCTTCAACCTTGGCTTTGTCCACCTCAATACCTCTTTTAGAAATTTTATGGCACAAAACAATACCTTCGTTAACCATAAAGTGGCACTTCTCCCAATTCAAGACAAGATTTGTTTGCTCACATCTCTGCCAAACTCGATCAAGATTGCTTAAACAATCATCAAAAGACTTCCCATAAACAGAATAGTCATCCATGAAAACCTCAACAATCTTTTCGCAAAAATTGGAGAATATAGCAGTCATACATCTTTGAAAGGTAGCAGGTGCATTGCATAAACCAAAAGGCATACGTCTATAAGCATAAGTTCCAAAAGGACAAGTAAAAGTGGTTTTTTCTTGATTAGGTTGAGAAACAGGTATTTGTGAAAAACCATATATCCATTAAGGAAGCAAAAATGTGTGTGCTTAGATAATATTTCTAGCATTTGATCAATAAAAGGCAGAGGGTAATGATCTATTCTAGTTGCTTTGTTTAATTTTCTAAAATCAATTACCATTCTATAGCCTGTGACAATTCTTTGTGGAATAAGTTCATTCCTATCATTAGGAACAACAGTAATACCTCCCTTCTTAGGGACACAATGAACAAGACTTACCCATCTACTATCAGCTACAGGATAAATTATACCTGCTTCCAGAAGTTTCAATATTTCCATTCTTACCACTTCTTTCATCTTCGGATTTAACCGACGTTGGTGATCAACAACGGGTTTAGCATCAGGTTCCATATTAATCTTGTGCTAGCATAGAGTGGATTAATGCCCTTAATATCATCAAGAGTATATCCAATAGCAACTCAGTGCTTCCTTAGAACTTTCAATAATCTTTCTTCTTCATGTTCTGAAAGGTTAGCACTAATAATAACAGGATTTTTCTTTCTCTCATCAAGATGAGCATATTTCAAAGTGTCTGGCAATTGTTTCAATTCAAACATAGGACCACCTTTAGGTGGAGGAGGACCTCCTAGAGTTTCAACAGGCAGATTGTGTTTAAGCAGAGGTTGTTGTTCGAACAAGATTCTATCTATTTCATTTATTTCATGCCTATGCAAATCATTCTCATGGTCTAATAAATGTTGTTCTAAATGATCAGTAGGAGGTACAGCAATAGAAGCAAGACCAATAATTTCATCCTTACTAGGAAAATCTTTCTTATGAGGTTTTCTACTGAACTTAGAAAAATTAAACTCATGAGATTCATCACCAAAACTAACACCGACAATTTGTTTCTCACAATCTATTTTAGCATTAACGGTGTTCAAGAAAGGTCTACCAAAGATAATGGGACAAAAGTCATCTTGTGGGGAACCAAGAACAAGAAAATTTGTAGGGTATTTTATTTTTCCACACAAGACTTCAACATCTCTAACAATCCCAATTGGTGATATAGTATCTCTGTTGGCAAGCTTAATACTAACATCTATGTCTTCTATTTCTGCGGGTGCTATATCATTCATAATTTCTTGATATAAGGTAAAAGGAATAGCACTCACGCTAGCACATATGTCACATAAACCATGATAACAGTGATCTCCTATCTTAACTAAGACAACAGGCATGCCAACAACAGGTCTATGTTTATCTTTTTCATCGGGTTTGGCAATTCTAGCAGCTTCATCACATAAGTAAATAACATGCCCATCAATATTATCAACCAAGAGATCTTTAACCATAGCTACACTAGGTTCTACTTTGATTTTTTCAGCTGCTTTAGGTGTTCTAATATAACTTTTGTTGACCACAGTTGAAACTTTAGCATGTTCCTTCATCCTAACAGGGGAAGGTGGTTTTTCAATATAAGCAGCGGGAACAACTGGATCAACATTATAAATGATAGTTTCATCTTCAACTTTTACCGGTTCTTTAATTTCTTCTTTAATTGGTGGGTGATATTTGAACCACTTCTTGTTAGGAAGATCAACATGAGTAGCAAAAGATTCACAAAAGGAAGCTACTATCTCAGAGTCAAGTCCATATTTAGTGCTAAACTTTTGAAAAGCATCGGTATTCATAAAAGATTTAACACAATCAAACTTAAGCTCAATACCTGACTATTTACCTTCGTTGAGTTCCCAATCTTCAGAGTTGCGTTTAATTCTTTCTAAAAGATCCCACCGGAATTCAATAGTCTTCTTCACAAAAGAACCAGTACAAGAAGTATCGAGCATGGATTGATCATTATGAGAAAGCCGAGCATAAAAATTCTGAATAATAATATGTCTTGAGAGCTCATGATTAGGGCATGAATATAACATTGACTTAAGCCTCCCCCAACCTAGAGTGATACTTTCTCCTTCACTAGGCTAAAAAGTATATATATAATTCCGATCACGATGAACTAGATGCATAGGATACATTTTTTAATGGAATTCCAATTTCAACTGATTCCAGTTCCAAGATCCAATATCATCGCATAGCCTATACCATGTCAATGCCTTTCCCTTCAAATATAAAGGGAAAACCTTCTTCTTAGCTTCATCTCTAGGTAAACCTGCAAGCTTAAACAATCCACAAATTTCATCCACATATATCAAGTGCTTATCACGATGTTCGGTTACATCTCCTGCATAAGGATTAGCTAGCAGTTGTTCTACCATACCCGAAGGAATTTCATATTCAATATTTTCAGTAGGTGCAGAAGGTTGAGGGGTAACTACTTGTGGTTCCGGTCGAGGTGAAGATACCCCTAACAAACCCTTCAAAGGATTGTTTTCCATTGTAACAAGTGACAATAAATTTCAGCACGTAGTAGTAATTTTTCCTTACCAATTTCCACTTACCAAGAGTGCTTCACTCCCCGTCAATGGCGCCAGAAAAGATCCTTGATGACCCACAAGTATATGGGATCAATTGAATCCTTTTCGATAAGTAAGAGTGTCGAACCCAACGAGGAGCAGAAGGAAATAACAAATGGTTTTCAGCAAGGTAATGTTTGCAAGTGCTGAAATTGTAAGTAACAGAGTAGTTTAATAGGAAGATAATCTATAGCGAGCAAGTAGCGGTAGTAGTAATAAAAGTGCAGCAAGGTAGCCCAATCCTTTTGAGGCAAAGGACAGGCCAAAACAATCTCTTATGATAAGCAAAGTGTTCTTGAGGGCACACGGGAATTTCATCTAGTCACTTTCATCATGTTGGTTCAATTCGTATTCGCTACTTTGATAATTTGGTATGTGGGTGGACCAGTGCTTAGGTGTTGTTCTTACTAAAACTAACCCCCTACTTATGATTAACCCCCTCACAAGCATCTGCAACTACGAGCAAAGTATTAAGAATAAATTCTAACCATATGTAACATCCCAATTTTCAATTTGGATGTTATACATAGATCATCATATGCATATCATATTTATTCTTGCACTTGTTGAGATCCTAGAAATCTTAAGCAACTCAAGGACCCAAAGAGAGAGTTGGAGGTATCACAAATTTCATATTTGAATTTATTTCAAATTGGAAGAAAGGATCAAATTGATTTTATTATTTTTCTCTCCAATTATTTCATTATTAAAAATATATGAGAGGAGATAATATGACTTCTTCAAACTAAGAGAAATACTGGAGAAAGAATTTTAAAATCAAGTTCTGATTTATTTGGTATTTTAATTGCTATTTTATTTGAATTAGAAAAATATGCATTTTTGAAAATTGCATTTTTAAGCCAGAAAAATATTCACTTTGTTCTAAATATTTTATTTGGACAATGAAAATTATTTTTGGCATTTTTTAAAAAAATTATATTTTTATTAGGATTTTTTTTCTTTCGGGCGGAATTATTTAAAAAAAACTTTGTCGCCCAACTGGCCGAAGGCCCGGCCGAGCCAGGCCGGCCCAGCAGTCGCGCCGCCGCCTTCCCCCGCAGCGGGAGTCTGCCCCGCCGCCGCCGGCCGAGTCCGAGGTGGGTGATACGTCTCCGTCGTATCTACTTTTTCAAACACTTTTGCCCTTGTTTTGGACTCTAACTTGCATGATTTGAATGGAACTAACCCGGACGGACGCTGTTTTCAGCAGAAATTCTGTGGTGTTATCTTTGTGCAGAAATAAAAGTTCTCGGAATGTCCTGAAAATCCATAGAGCAACTTTTTGGATTTAATAAAAAATATTGGCGAAAGAATAAACGTCAGGGTGCCCACACCCTGTCCATGAGGGTGGGGGCGCCCCCCAAGGCGCACGCCCTGCCTCGTGGGCCCCCTGAAGCTCCACCGACCTCAACTCCAACTCCATATATTCATGTTCAGAGAGAAAAAATCAGAGAGAAAAATTCATCATGTTTTACGATACGGAGCCGCCGCCAAGCCCTAATCTCTCTCGGAAGGGCTGATCTGGAGGCCGTTCGGGGCTCCAGAGTGGGGGATTTGTCGACATCGTCATCATCAACCATCATCCATCACCAATTTGATGATGCTCACCGCCTTGCGTGAGTAATTCCATCGTAGGCTTGCTGGACGGTGATGTGTCGAATGAGATTTACCATGTAATCAAGTTAGTTTTGTTAGTGTTTGATCCCTAGTATCCACTATGTTCTGAGATTGATGTTGCTATGACTTTGCTACGCTTAATGCTTGTCACTAGGGCCCGAGTGCCATGATTCCAGATCTGAACCTATTATGTTTTCCTAAATATAGTCACCTATTATGTGTTATGATCCGTTAACCCCGAAGTGACAATAATCGGGATACTTACCGGTGATGACCGTAGTTTGAGGAGTTCATGTATTCACTAAGTGTTAATGCTTTGGTCTGGTACTCTATTAAAAGGAGGACTTAATATCCCTTAGTTTCCAATAGGACCCCGCTACCACGGGAGGGTAGGACAAAAGATGTCATGCAAGTTCTTTTCCATAAGCACGTATGACTATATTCGGAATACATGCCTACATTACATTGATGAACTAGAGCTAGTTCTGTGTCACCCTATGTTATAACTATTACATGAGGAATCGCATCCGACATAATTATCCATCACTGATCCAATGCCTACGAGCTTTTCACATATTGCTCTTTGCTTAGTTAGTTTACCGTTGCCATTGTTACAGTTACTACAAAACTGCTATTGTTACTTTTGCTACTGTTACCGTTACTTCCATATTACTTTGCTACTAAATACTTTGCTGCAGATACTAAGTTATCCAGGTGTGGTTGAATTGACAACTCAACTGCTAATACTTGAGAATATTCTTTGGCTCCCCTTTTGTCGAATCAATAAATTTGGGTTGAATACTCTACCCATGAAAACTGTTGCGATCCCCTATACTTGTGGGTTATCAAGACTATTTTTTGGTGCCGTTGCCGGGGATCATAGCTCTATTCTTTGAGTCACTTGGGATTTATATCTACTGGTCACTATGAGGAACTTGAAAGATGAAAGAACTAAGATTTATCCCTCACTTACGAGGGGAGGTAAGGAACTGCCATCTAGCTCTGCACTTGATTCTCTTTCTGTTTTGAGTAAGCTTGCGACACCTAAACCTGCTTCTGATATGAATTCTGATATGTCGCATGTTATTGATGATGCCACTTCTACTATGCATGATACTTATGATGAAACTACATCTATGCTTGATACTACTGTGCCATTAGGTGAATTTCTTGATGAACAACTTGCTAGGGCTAGAGAGAATGAAATTATTGAAACTGATATTATTGATGATAGTGATGATGAAGGTTCTCCCCCTAAATATGAATTGTATGTTGTTCCTGAAGGTTATGTTATGGATGAAGAAACTGCTAGAGATTTTCTTGCTTGCAATGATAGATCTGATCTTAAGAAGTTATTAGCTAAGCTGAAACAAAAATCTCTGAATGCTAGAATTAAATATGACCCTGCTTTTGCTACTTCACCTATCTTTGTTACTGATAAGGATTATGATTTCTCTTTCGATCCTGAGATAATTACTTTGGTTGAATCTGATCCTTTTTATTGCTATGAATCTGAAACTGTTGTGGCGCATCTTAGTAAGTTAAATGATATATCCACCCTATTCACTAATGATGAGAAATCTCGCTACTACTATATCCTTAAGATATTGCCATTCTCATTAAATGGTGATGCTAAAACTTGGTTTAATTCTCTTAATCCTAGTTGTGTGCGTAATCCCCGGGATATGATTTATTACTTCTCTGTTAAATATTTCCCTACTCATAAGAAACAAGTTGCTTTAAGGGAAATATATAATTTTGTGCAAATTGAAGAAGAGAGTCTCCCACAAGCTTGGGGGAGGCTTCTCTGATTACTTAATGCTTTGCCTGATCATCCTCTCAGGAAAAATGAAATACTTGATATCTTTTATAATGGACTAACGGATGCTTCCAAAGACCACTTGGATAGTTGTGCTGGTTGTGTTTCCAAGGAAAGAACTATCGATCAAGCTGGATTGCTATTGAATACTAATGAAAATAATTGGACACTTCCTGAGCCAACCCCTGAGCCAACTCCTAAACCAACTCCGAAGAAAAGGGGTGTTCTATTTCTCAGTCGTGAAGATATGCAAGAGGCAAAGAAATCTATGAAAGAAAAAGGTATTAAAGCTGAAGATGTTAAGAATTTACCTCCTGTTGAACAAATACATGGTCTTAATATACCACCTATTGAAGAAATACATGGTCTTGATAACCCGACATAGGTAGTAAAGGTAAATTCTCTCTATAGATATGATAAAGTTGAAATCACGTCTACTAAGTTTGCTAGTCAATGCTTGGATGAATTTGATGACTTTATGGCTAAACAAGAAAACTTCAATGCTTATGTTGGTAGACAATTGAAACAAAATGCTTATATGATTGGACACTTGAGTGATTATATGGCTAGAGTTAAAGGTGAACTTAAACTCATTAGTAAACATGCTTCTATGGTTACCACTCAAGTAGAACAAGTGCATTAGGCTCAAAATGATTTGCTTGATGAATTAAATAATAAAAATGACTTTGTTGTTAGAGTAGCAACTAGAACGGGTAAGATGACTCATGAACCTTTGTATCCTGAGGGCCACCCTAAGAGAATTGAGCAAGATTCTCAGAGAAATAATGTAGATGCACCTAGTCCTACTAAGAGGAATAAAAACAAAAATGATAGGACTTTGCATGCTTCTAGTGAACCTGTTGTAGACACACCTAAGAATCCCAATGATATTTCTATTTCTGATGCTGAAACACAATCTGGAGATGAACATGAACCTAGTGATAATGTTAATAATGATGCTCATGTTGATGCCCAACCTAGCAATAATAATGATGTAGAAATTGAACCTGTTGTTGATCTTGATAACCCACAATCAAAGAATCAATGTTATGATAAGAGAGACTTCGTTGCTAGGAAGCATGGTAAAGAAAGAGAACCATGGGTTCATAAACCCATGCCTTTTCCTCCTAAGCCATCCAAGAAAAAGGATGATGAGGATTTTGAGCGCTTTGCTGAAATGATTAGACCTATCTTTTTGCGTATGCATTTGACTGATATGCTTAAAGTGAATCCTTATGCTAAATACATGAAAGATATTATTACAAATAAAAGAAAGATACCGGAAGCTGAAATTTCTACCGTGCTTGCTAATTATACTTTTAAAGGTGGAATACCAAAGAAACTTGGAGATCCAGGAGTACCAACCATACCATGTTCCATTAAAAGAAACTATGTTAAAACTGCCTTATGTGATCTTGGAGCCGGTGATAGTGTTATACCTCTCTCTTTATATCGTAGACTTGAATTGAATAATTTCACACCTACTGAAATATCTTCGCAAATGTCTGATAAATCAACTGCTATACCTGTCGGTATTTGTGAGGATGTGCCTATTGTGGTTGCAAATGTTACTATCTTAACGGACTTTGTTATTCTTGATATTCCCGAGGACGATAGTATGCTGATTATCCTTGGTAGACCCTTTTTGAATACTGTAGGGGCTGTTATTGATTGCAACAAAGGCAATGTCACTTTTCATGTTAATGGCAATGAGCACACGATACACTTTCCGAGGAAACAACCTCAAGTTCATAGTATCAATTCTATTGGAAAAACACCATCTATTATTATTGGAGGTTTTGAATTTCCTTTTCCTACTGTCAAGAAGAAATATGATATTCTTATTATTGGGGATGTGCATATCCCCGTTGATGTAACCTAGTGTTATTCGAAATTTCTCCGGTTTCATGTTATTCGGAATGAGTTTGTTAACAAGAGTTGATCAAGCTTGTTAGTGGATTCGTTTTGATGAGCATGAGATGGATGAAATTAGAAGGCACAACCTTCTGTACCCTCTTTTTACTTTCTGTTATTTAGATTAAATAAAGCAAAAATGGTATTTTCTGTCTGTTTTCTGAATTATCCATGCAATAAAAAATACCCCAAAAATAAAAGTTCTCCAAATGCCCTGAAAATTTAGTATGATTTTTTCTGGAATATTTGAGAATATCTGGCACTGAGAACACAGTAGGGGGAGCTAGAAAATAGGCCACGAGGGTCAGGGGGGTGCCCTACCCCCCTGGGCACGCCCCCTGCCTCGTGGGCCCATGGTGGCCCCCCTCCACTTCTTCCTGCACCCATACACTTCTTCTTCCTCCCAAAAAAATCACTATCCAGCTCAAGCACGAGTTCTAGCTCATTTTGCTGCCCTTTTCGATCTCCTTGCTCAAAGCTCCATTCACAAAACTACTTTGGGGGATTGTTCTTTAGTATGTGAATCCTCTAATGGTCCCATTAGTTTTTGTTCTAGTGCTTTATTCATTGCAATTTTTGCTGCCTAGGTGACCCTGTTCTTGAGCTTGCATGTCAAATTTACTTGGTCCCAAGTAGTTCTATTGCATGATACAGTCTCTAGGCACTTGTGGGAGTAGTTGCCATCAATTTTGTTGAGTTTGGTTCACTTTTATTTTGAGTTACTAAAAATTTCAGAAAATGATGAAGAGATTTTTGAGGGGCTGATGCATAGAATCCCACGATCATCCCCAAGGACGCATCTACATCCCCTACAACACCACTTGGACCTATGACTCGAGCACGTGCAAGAGCTCTTGAAACCGAGGTGACATCACTCCTCTCACAACTCCCTTTCGATTCACAGGAGACAGGGTTACTACCTCAAACGGAAACGCTATGTGTACTGAGGTACCAAGGAGTTAACCATGGAGAAGCTAGGAAGCAAGGAGAACCGGAAGCGGAAGAAATGCGTGAAAACGGAGAGGAAAAGCGCCAAGTCCCAGACTGGCTAGACGATCCGGACGACGGCCCAGACGATCCGGACAGAGCCCGGACGATCCAGACCCCAGTCCAGATGATCCGGCTAATGCGCACCGAAGGCACCTGAAGGTCTCACCTGAAGCCGGATCATCCGGACGGCGCCCCAGATCATCCGGACCCTGCCCGGATATCCAGACCCCCAGCCGGACATCCGGACCTGCACCGCCACCTGCCGCGCCTCCAGCTCATCCGGGCCTCCACCCGGATCATACAGACCTGCCCGGATCATCCGGCTCCACCCACGGATCATCCGGCCAGCACCTGCGCGCGCGTGTTGGGCTAAGCCCATGTACCCCTTCGCCCCCCTAGCGTATATATAGGACTCCTCCTCCTCACTTCGAGACTTAGCATTGTGATAGCTCATTTTGAGATAGAGCACTGCTCATCCGTACCGGATCTACTCCACGTGAGGGACCGTGCCTCCTCGGAGAAGATCCATTCAGATTCAAGGCCTCCATCCGGAGAAGACAATCAAGACCTCCTCACGAGAAGAACGGTTACTCGTGTATCGTCCATTGTTGACTTTGTATCTTGTGTTACTCGTGCTTCGATGATCTAGACCTTGTGTGATCGATCTCTTGTCGTTTGAGTGTTCCTCTCGTTCTTCCCCGTGATTTTCTCGTGTTCTTCCGCGCGTTCTTCGTGTTTCCCCCGTAGGATCCTCTCCAAATGTGAAAGATGGGCCACTAGGGTTCTTCCCTACATCATCTTGGTATCATGAGCCATGTTGATCACGTTTTTGGAGCCCCTACCCTCTTTTTCTAGCTTGATTTTGTTGTTTTCGTCCTAAATCCGAAAATCCCCACCAAAAATAGCCCCCAAATTTTTTTGTGATTTGTTGGTTTTGATGATGTTTTGTTGATTTTGATCCGTGGATTCGGTGTGTAACTCGTGGATCTTGCCTTTCCCCACCTTCTCCCCCTCAAAATCCATTCTAAATCTGCGGAATCGTCGAAATTCTCGCCGTTTTCGAGTTCAACCCGAGCAGTTCCTGACCGTGTTTGACCTGCCCGGATCATCCGGACCCTGACCCAGATCATCCGGACGCGCCCGGATCATCCGGCCCCTGGCCCGGATCATCCGGCTTCCTCTGCCGAAACTGCATTTTTGCAGTTCTCCACCACCACCACCTATGCCTCCGCACTCCCTCACTTCGACCACCACCACCTTCACCTTCCGAACCCCCACGACACACCCTCCGTACCACCATTCGACTTGGGTTCGAGAATTTGAGTTGTTATTTCCCATGTCCTATTGTGTTTCGGCTATTTAGGTATGGTGCGACATCAACATCATCAACGCTCATCTTCGTCGACTACTCATCATCGCTACGGACGGTAACTTCGACGACATCTTTTTCATACCTTGCAAATTGCATTGATAACCATCACATCCCATCTTTTGTGTAGCTTACCCATCGAGACTAGCCATTGAGTATTGCTGGCAACGTGACTTGTGCACATTAATGATCATACCATACCATACATACCATATCATCTCTTGTGTCACAAAGTTGTCATCGCATACACAATTGCTATCTTGGTTCGTGAAGTATCACATGAGAAAAGAGCTCAAAAGTGAAAGAGCCAATCAAGCTTTTAAGCAAAAAGAGAAAGATAAGCAAAGAGCTTATAAGCAAGAACCATAGCATCATACTACATTAAGATTGTCATACCCGATCATCTTGGATCATCACACCGAAATACCATACATATAGCATATTTGGGATAGAACTTAATGGAGTAAGTTATTCTGATCCTGCTACTGTAAAAAAATATGCGAGGCTCGGTGAAATAGACATGTCTGTGAAAATGCGGACTACCTGCACCTGGACAAAAAGACCCCCGCCTTTCGTGCGGGTCAGAACTTACCCGACAAGGAATTTCGCTACCTTAGGACCATTATAGTTACGGCCGCCGTTCACCGGGGCTTCGGTCGCCGGACTGAAGATGCGGACTACCTGCACCTGGACAGAAAGACCCTATGAAGCGTTGCATTTTTGCCTAGTAGGTTGTGCACAAGCTCCGTATCCGCCTATTGTGCAAGCGTGCTAGCGTCTCTCGAGTATTGTGCAACAAGAACATTTTCGTGGATTCCACATTTTGGCTCATTTTTGGTTTGCACAATCCCATTATTCTATTTGCGTGTGTGTTTCTGTGTTCCACTTCTTGCTTGGTCTACTTGTTGCATTTGCGAATTTGCGAATCTTTTCCAACATCTTTGAATCAAACTAACAATTGCATCAAATTTTGTGCCACCATCCTAACCAAGCTCCACCATAAGCATTTACTTGTGTAGGTGTGAGAACCGACAAGGATTGGTACCAATAGTGCTATTCATTGTCCGCATTTGAGTGAACTTGATTCATCGTCAACATCGGTCAAGGTACATTGGTATAAGTTCTTCTCTTTCTACCACTCACATTTTTGCTTGGAATGATGGATAGGCCGAGTACTTCTACCAACCCACTCTTCATCGAGCAAGACGACAACATGTCATCATACGTCACCAAGATCCACCTCTTTGGTGCACAATGAGCGTTGCATCAAGAGCAACAAGCTATGAACGAACGCATCGACAACCTCGCCACCTACTTGTGACTCTCCGAGCAACGTACCAAGGACTACTTCGACAACAAGCTTGGCGCGCACAAGCAAGAGAATGATGCAAGGATGGACGAGATCCACGCCTTGTTGGTGAACCGGCCTCCTTTAACTTCTTCATACTCAAGACGGAGCCACTCAAGTCGACACTCCGACGACTCCTTCTCCGGCTCAAGTACACCGTCATCAAACACTCTTCGACGAGCCGCGCGTCAAGACCATCATGCATCTCGCAACCCGCTACACGTCAAGCATTCACAAGAGCAAGTCGATGAGCAAGTCCCTCGTCCTCACTCAAACAAAGACGCTTTTGCTCAAGCTCAAGAACGACAACGACTACGGCACCAAGAGGAAGAACGAGCGCGTCTACACCAAGAGGAATAAGACGCCGAGGCTCAACGTCTTCAAAAACAACAACATGAAGCGCAAGCTCTTGGGGCGCAACGTGCCCTTCAAGAATCAAGTCGAGCCAAGTGCAATCGCGAACTGCGCAATCAAGAGGAATCCCTTCGAGAAGAAATCCAAGAGAGGAACTACCAACCATGTGTGCAATGTCAAGTTTCTCAAGCTCCTCCACAAGCTCGTCAAGCTCAGCCTCAACCTCAAGTTCAACAAGAGCAAGTTGATCATGGACTCCCTCCACACCAAGAGCAACATGAGGATGATTACCCTGCACGTCAAGGGCATCATCATCACCATCGCCAACAACACAATGAAGAGCAACGCTATGGAAAGTTAAATTCACCATGCCCAAGTTCAATGAAAGCAATGACCCCGAAGAGTACCTTTCATGGGCATTGAAGGTCGACAAAATCTTTCGTTTGCACAACTATGAGGAAGAGAAGAAGATCGCTATGGCATCACTTGAGTTCCAAGATATGTGCTCATATGGTGGGAACAAGTCCTTGAGCGCCAACAAGCGAGAGGTGAACCTCCAATCACCACTTGGGCTCAAATGAAGGAAGTCATGCGAGCATGTTTTGTGCCCACCTACTACAACCGCGATCTCTTCAAGAAGCTACAACTCCTAAAGCAAGGAATAAAGAGTGTTGAAGAATACTACAAGGAAATGGAGATAGCCATGATTCGAGCCAATGTCAAGGAAGAAGATGAGCAAACAATGGCACGATTCTTGAATGGACTCAATCATCCCATCAAGAAGATCGCCGACTTCCAACCCTACTCCAACCTCATTGAGCTCGTGCATCAAGCGACCAAGGCAGAACGACAAGTGCAAGATGACTTCAAGTACGCCAAGTACTCATCCAAGACCTACGGCTTCTCCAACAACCAAGCTTCAACACCTACTCCAACCTCTACTTCAACAAAGCCTTCTCCAAGCAATGACGAGAAGTCAAGTTACAATAAAACTTCGGCAAGTTCAAGTCGTCTTCCTCCTACTACAAGCAATTTCAAGCCGCGTGCTTCTTCATCTACGCTGACCGATGAGACCGTCAAGACAAGCTCCTTCAAGTGTTTCACTTGCGGCGGCCGAGGCCACAAGTCATATGAATGCACAAACGAGCGCACCATGATCCTCAACGATGATGGCACCTACGACTCCATGAGTGATGAGGAGATGGAAGATCTTGAGCAAGTGGCCATGCACCGGCGCGTGAACGAGGATGAAGATGATCAAGTCTTTTGTGATGAGGATTCGATCCCCGCTCTTATTGTTTCCAAGGTCTTGACTCTTCAACATCAACAAGAAGAAGACCAACGATGCCACATCTTCCACACAAAGGCCGGCATCAATGGAAGGTCCGTCAAGGTCATCATCGATGGAGGTAGTTGCCACAACTTGGCAAGTGAAGAATCATGCTCCAAGGTTCACTTGGTAAAGAGGAAGCACCCGCACCCCTACAAGGTTCAATGGCTAAGTGACTCCGGCTCTATCCGAGTTGAGCATACGGTCCAAGTCTCCTTCAAAATTGGTGCATATGAGGACACTTTGGAGTGTGATGTGGTCCCAATGACCGTTTGCCACATCCTTCTTGGTCGACCATGGCAATTCGACCGTGGTGTCATCCACAACGGGTGCACCAATCACTATAGCTTCAAGATGAAAGGGAAGGAATATGTGCTACGACCTATGTCTCCTAGTCAAGTGATAGCCGACAAGCAAGCCACCCATCATGGAGAGAAGAGTGAGAAAGTGATCCACCAAAAAGTGAGTGAGAGCCACAAGCCAAACTTGAGCACCTCTTCGCCTAGAGAGAAAAACCTCATACTATTTGCCACAAAAAGTGAGATGAGAGAAGTGTGTGAGAACCCATCGAGTGTTATGCACTTTGTCCTTGTGTGCAAGGATGGAGAACCAAAAAATAACACCTCTCATGAGCTACCTTTAGTGTTTCAATCTCTTTTACAGGAATTCCAAGATGTTTTCACCGATGAGCTACCTCCGGGTCTACCTCCTCTACGAGGCATTGAGCATCGAATCGACCTCATCCCCGGAGCGCCACTTCCAAACAAAGCTCCATACCGTGTCAACCCCGAAGAAACTAAGGAGATTCAACGGCAAGTACAACAACTCATCGACAACGGTCATGTACGTGAAAGTTTAAGCCCTTGTGCCGTTCCCGTTATACTTGTGCCTAAGCCAGATGGAAGTTTCCGCTTGTGCTCTGATTGTAGACCTATAAATGCTATTACCGTTCGCTATAGGCATCCCATTCCTCGCTTAGATGATATGCTTGATGAACTTAGCGGAGCCAACTTTTTCTCAAAAATTAATCTTAAAAGTGGCTATTATCAAATTAGCATACAAGAGGGTGATGAATGGAACACTACTTTCAAAACCAAATTTGGCTTATATGAGTGGTTAGTTATGCCTATGGGTTTATCGGAGGCTCCCGGTACTTTCGTGCGTCTTATGCATTATGTGCTTCGCCCTTATATTGGAGTCTTTGTGGTGGTTTACTTCGATGATATTCTTGTGTTTAGCAAAACCATGAAAGAGCATCTTAATCATGTTAGGGCTGTTCTGCAAACCCTTCGCAAGGAACTTCTTTATGCCAACATGAAAAAGTGCACATTTGGTGTTGACAAAGTGGTTTTCTTGGGTTTTGTTGTATCTTCCAAGGGTGTCCATGTTGATGAATCTAAAATTGAAGAAATTAAAACGTGGCCCCAACCCACCAACTTTCAACAAGTGCGTAGTTTTCTTGGTCTTGCGGGTTTTTATCGTCGCTTTGTGAAAGACTTCAGCACTATTGCCGCTCCTTTGCATGCTTTGAGTTAGAAGAATGCTCCTTTTGTTTGGGGATCTTTGCAATCCACCGCTTTTGATGAGCTCAAGTCTTTGCTTACTCATGCTCCGACTCTTGCTTTGCCCAAGTTTGAGAAAACTTTTGAGGTTCATTGTGATGCAAGTGGTACCGGAATTGGTGGAGTTTTGATGCAAGAAAAACGAGCCATTGCATATTTTAGTGAAAAACTCTCCGGTGCTCAACCTAACTACCCCATCTATGACAAAGAATTGTATGCTTTAGTGCGTGTGCTACATGTTTGGGAACATTATCTTAGACCTCATGAATTTGTCATACATACCGATCATGAAACGCTTAAGTACTTAAAAGGTCAAACTAAGTTGAACAAGCGTCATGCCAAATGGAGTGAATTTATTGAATCTTTCCCCTATGTGATCAAGTACATTAAGGGTAAGGAAAATGTAGTTGTGGATGCACTTTCACGAATATGCACACTTGTCACTAAACTTGAGTTGAATGTTATTGGCTTTGAGCACATAAAAGACTTGTATGCTAATGATCCATCTTTTGCTAATCCTTATGCTAAATGTTTGACGCATACATCTTGGGAACAATATTACATCAAGGATGGTTATCTTTTGGGAGCTAACAAACTATGCATCCCCGAGTCTTCTCTTCGTTTGCTACTTTTGCAAGAGGCTCATGGAGGCGGACTCATGGGACATTTTCGACGTGACAAGACTTTCGCCACACTCTCCAAGAACTACTTTTGGCCCAAGATGTTCCGCGACGTATCACGCTTCACCACCCCGATGCTCTACATGTCACAAAGCTAATTCTAAAGCTCAATCCCATGGTCTTTACATGCCTCTTTCTATTCCTTATCAACCTTGGGAAGACATTAGCATGGATTTTGTACTTGGTTTGCCGAGAACTCAAAATGGAAAGGATTTCGTGTTTGTTGTTGTGGACCGATTTTCTAAGATGGCACATTTCATTCCTTGCAACAAGATAGACGATGCTTCACACGTTGCAAATCACTTTTGTAGGGAAATCTTGTGCCTCCACGGAGTTCCAAGGACAATCATCTCCGACCATGATGTCAAGTTCTTGAGTTACTTTTGGAAGACGCTATGTGCCAAACTCGAAATCAAGTTCTTGTTCTCATCCGCATACCATCCTCAAACCGATGGCCAAACGGAGGTGACGAACCGGACGCTCTCTACTCCACTTCGCGTGTTGATCAAGAAGAACATCAAGGAGTGGGAGGCATGTCTACCCATCACCGAGTAAGCCTACAACCGTGCAACACATTCGACTACCGGCAAGTCCCCCTTCGAGGTCGTCTACGGCTTCAACCTGTTGTCCCCATTGGACATTCTACCTCTTCCTCTACAAGAATGCACCAACATGGCTGCGAGTGCTCGAGCAAGCTACATCAAGAAGATGCATGAGGATACAAGGAACACCATCGAGCGCCAACTACAACGACTAGCGACCAAGCTCATCATCAACAAGCAACCCATGATCTTCAACATAGGCGATCTCGTGTGGCTACACCTTCGCAAGGACCGCTTGCCCAACAAATGCAAGTCCAAACTTCTCCCTCGAGCCGATGGACCCTTAAAGGTGCTAGCACGCTACAACAACAACGCTTACAAGATCGACCTACCAAGCGACAAGTACAACGTGAGCGACATCTTCAATGTCAAAGACCTCTCTCCTTACCATGGTGATGAAGATTTCGATCCGAGGTCGGATCTTTCCCGGGGGGGGAGATGATGCGGAGCATCCCACGATCATTCCCACGGACGCATCTAAATCCCCTACAACACCACTTGGACCTATGACTCGAGTACGTGCAAGAGCTCTTGAAACCGAGGTGACATCACTCCTCTCGCAACTCCCTTTCGATTCACAGGAGACATGGTTACTACCTCAAACGGAAATGCTATGCGTACTCAGGTACCAAGGAGTTAACCATGGAGAAGCTAGGAAGCAAGGAGAACCGGAAGCAGAAGACATGCGTGAAGATGGAGAGGAAAAGCTCCAAGTCCCATACTGGCCGGATGATCCGGACAGCGGCCCAGACAATCCATACAGGGCCCGGACGATCCGGACCCCGGTTCGGACGATCCGGCTAATGCGCACCGAAGGCACCCGAAGGACTCACCTGAAGCCGGATCATCCGGACAGCGCCCCGGATCATCCGGACCCTGCCCGGACATCTGAACCCCCAGCCGGACATCCGGACCTGCATCGCCACCAACCGCGCCGCCAGCTCATCCGGGCCACCACCCGGATCATCCGGACCAGCCCGGATCATCCGGCTCCACCCCCGGATCATCCGGCCAGCGCCTGCGCGCGTGTGCTGGGCTGAGCCCATGTACCCCTTCGCCCCCTAGCCTTTATATAGGACTCCTCCTCACTTCAAGACTTAGTATTGTCATAGCTCATTTTGAGATAGAGCACTGCTCATCCATACCGGATCTACTCCACGTGAGGGACCGTGCCTCCTCAGAGAAGATCCATTCGGATTCAAGGCCTCCATCCGGAGAAGACAATCAAGACCTCCTCACGGAGAAGAACGGTAACTCGTGTATCGTCCATTGTTGACTTTGTATCTCGTGTTACTCGTGCTTCGATGATCTAGACCTTGTGTGAATGATCTCTTGTCGATTGAGTGTTCCTCTCGTTCTTCCCCGTGATTTTCTCGTGTTTTTCCATGCGTTCTTTGTATTTCCCCCGTAGGATCCTCTCCAAACGTGAAATATCGGCCCCTAGGTTTCCGCCCTACATCAGGGGCTCTTCTAGCCAAAGCTCAAAGGAGAAACAAAGTAAGGAGAATAAAAAGCCCAAGTATAATATCCCTCGCGTTGCGGAAGTTCGACCGTGTGAATGGCCTTGTGATGGTTTCTTGAGAGCAGCCGGGATTCATGATGATTTTTATTCTTTGGCGAATGATGCGGGCCTCACCAACTTCCTCCATGACCATCTCGAACAGTATCTCTTACTCACCAATACTTTCGTGCAATTTTTTTACTTTCATCCTAAGAAATCACCTCCTTCAGTAGAGTTTCATGTATATGATGAGGCTAGGGAGATGTCACTATGTGAATTTTGTGCGGTTTGCAAGATACCCTTCGAGGGTAGCCTAGAGGAACCACATCGTAAATATGTGGATGGATTTATTGATATGATTACTGTAGGGGAAATGAGGAAGGTTTTCGATGCAAGAATTACTAGCATACACTTTGCTGTTCTATGTTACTTTGCAATGTTTCCTAGTAGATGCTTAATTGGTCGCGGGAACTGTGGGAACCTTAGTGTTCCTCGTATTATTATTTTGATCCATACTTTATTTCGTGATAACACTGTTACTATGGGCGGTATTATTTCTCAACGATTAAGTCTGAACCGTACAAAGGGCCCCATTTTTGGAGGTATCTATGCTTCACGCCTTGCTAAACACTTCAGGATACCTATTAGGCATTATGAGAAAGAGGAAAAGCTGCTGCCCCCTACTTTTCTAGATTATAAGGGTATGGTAGCACATGATTTTATTGTTAAAAATGATGTGAAGATGCTCAAGTATAATTTGAGATTTCATAAAACTCACAGTGAGACTATTATCTTGCCAGCACCCTCTTTGTTTGACTTATCTGCAGGCATGTACCTTGTCTTGCCGGAGGCTGTTTACGCATACCGGGGCCAGACATCAGCTCCAGAGCCTGAGCCGGAACCACCACTTGACCCTTATCATCCGTCCTTTCACCAGTGTGATCCGGAGGAGATCGCCAGCCAATTGCAGTCAGATGACACTCCTCAGTACACCGGAGAGAGTAGTTATGATCCATGGGCATAGACCAACTTAGGCCAAAATTCTAAGCTTGAGGGAGTACGTATTTCTCACCGACATTACATTCATGTTCATGCACTCATTCTATATGTCAGTGCTCACACTTTTTCATTGTACTATCCATGCTAGTTTATTTTCCTTTTCTAGTTTTCTTCTTGTGTGTTTGAATAACCTTAAGAAAAACCAAAAAAATTAGTTGTAGCTTTTAGCTAGTTTACTTTCCATGTCTATAGTAGTATTAATTAAAAGAAACCCCAAAAAGGTTTCTCGTTCTTCTTTTGCTTGTTGGGAGCTTTCCTGTGTAAATAGGTTTATTTGTTTTCTTTCGGGGTCGAGAGGAGAAGACCATAATGAAAATGTTGAGTGGCTCTTATATGCATTATTGTTGATTTAACCAAGAGCCCATATTACCTTGTCTTCTTCTTGAATGGAATGCTTGCAGATTCCAGCTTAGTCCAATGCACGTGAACTATTATTATTATCCACACCGTTCGGTCGTGCAAGTGAAAGGCAATAATGACCACATATGATGAAATGATTGAGATGAGAGAAGCTGGTATGAACTCGACCTCTCTTGTTTTTGTAAATATGATTAGTTCATCGTTCCTGATTCAGCCTATTATGAATAAACATGTTTGCAATGACAATTAGAGATTATATTTGCTTATGCCATGGTTAATTAGCTAGGAGTTTATAATGGTTTACCTTGCGTGCCGACATGCTATTAAAATGGTTGTGATGTGGTATGATAGGGTGGTACCACCTTTGAATGATTCGAGTGACTTGACTTGGCACATGTTCATGCATGTAGTTGAAACACAATCAACATAGCCTTCACGATATTTTTGTTCATGGTGGATTATATCCTACTCATGCTTGCACTCAGTGTTGATTAATTTTAATGCATGTTCATGACTGTTGTTGTTCTCTAGTTGGTCGCTTCCCAGTCTCTTTCTAGCCTTCACCTATACTAAGAGGGAATACTGCTTGTGCATCCAAACTCCATAAACCCCAAAGTTATTCCATATGAGTCCACCATACCTTCCTATATGCGGTATTTACCAGCCGTTCCAAGTAAATTTGTATGTGCCAAACTCCAAACCTTCAAATGAAATTGTGTTTTGTATGCTCGAACAGCTCATGTATCAACTAGGGTTGTCTGTATCTTCCATGTTAGGCGGGTTATTCTTAAGAGGAGTGGACTCCGCTCCTCATTCACGAGAAAATGGCTGGTCACCGGGATGCCCAGTCCCATGCTCAAATCAAATCAAAAGAATTGCAAACAAAACTCCCCCAGGATAGTTGTTAGTTGGAGGCACCTGTTGTTTCGGGCAAGCCATGGATTGATGCTTGTTGGTGGTGGGGGAGTATAAACTGTACCATTCTGTTTGGGAACCGCCTATAATGTGTGTAGCATGGAAGATACCGGGATCTCTTGGTTGTTATGTTGACAGTGAAAGTATACCGCTCAAATTGTTATTTATCTCTATTTCAAAATTGAGCTCTGGCACCTCTACAAATCCCTGCTTCCCTCTGCGAAGGGCCTATCCATTTACTTTTATGTTGGGTCATCACCCTCTTATTGAAAAGCACCCGCCGGAGAGCACCGCTGTCATTTGCATGCATTACTATTAATTTATATTGGGTATGACTATGACTGGATCTCTTTTACCATGAATTACAATGTTTAGTCAGTCCTTGATCTTCGGAGGTGCTCTGCATTTATGTTTTGGGGTCTTAGAAAGGGCTAGCGAGAACCATCTTGTTATATCATATTATGATTGTTTTGAGAAACTGTTGTCATCCGAGATTTATTATTATTGCTCGCTAGTTGATTATGCCATTGATATGAGTAAACATGAGACCTAAGTGTTATTGTGAATGTGATTAGCTCATAATCTTTGCTGAAAACCTGAATGTGGGCTTTACATATTTGCAATAACAAGAGCAAACAGAGTTTGTAAAAGTATTTCTTTATCACTTTCACTTTGTCAACTGAATTGCTTGAGCACAGGCAAAGGTTTAAGCTTGGAGGAGTTGATACATCTCCGTCGTATGTACTTTTCCAAACACTATTGCCCTTGTTTTGGACTCTAACTTGCATGATTTGAATAGAACTAACCCGGACTGATGCTGTTTTCAGCAGAACTGCCATGGTGTTATTTTTGTGCAGAAATAAAAGTTCTCGGAATGTCCTAAAAATCCACAGAGCAACTTTTTGGATTTAATAAAAAATATTGGCGAAAGAATAAACGTCAGGGCGCCCACAATCTGTCCACGAGGGTGGGGGCACGCCCCCTACCTTGTGGGCCCCCTGAAGCTCCACCGACCTCAACTCCAACTCCATATATTCACGTTCGGAAAGAAAAAAATCAGAGAGAAAGAGTCATCGCGTTTTACGATACAGAGCCGCCTCCAAGCCCTAAACTCTCTCGAGAGGGCTAATCTGGAATCCGTTCGGGTCTCCGGAGAGGGGGATTCGTCGCCGTCGTCATCATCAACCATCCTCCATCACCAATTTCATGATGCTCACCACCGTGCGTGAGTAATTCCATCATAGGCTTGCTGGACGGTGATGGGTTGGATGAGATTTACCACGTAATCAAGTTAGGTTTTTTAGGGTTTGATCCATAGTATCCACTATGTTCTGAGATTGATGTTGCTATGACTTTGCTATGCTTAATGCTTGTCACTAGGGACCGAGTGCCATGATTTCAGATCTGAACCTATTATATTTTCATGAATATATGTGAGTTCTTGATCCTATCTTGCAAGTCTATAGTCACCTATTATGTGTTATGATCCATTAACCCCAAAGTGATAATAGTCGGGATACTTACCGGTGATGACCGTAGTTTGAGGAGTTCATGTATTCACTAAGTGTTAATGCTTTGGTCTGGTACTCTACTAAAAGGAGACCTTAATATCCCTTAGTTTCCAATAGGACCCCGCTGCCACGGGAGGGTAGGACAAAAGATGTCATGCAAGTTCTTTTCCATAAGCACGTATGACTATATTTGGAATACATGCCTACATTACATTGATGAACTGGAACAAGTTCTGTGTCACCCTATGTTATAACTATTACATGAGGAATCGCATCCGACATAATTATCCATCACTGATCCAATGCCTATGAGGTTTTCACATATTGCTCTTTGCTTAGTTACTTTACCATTGCCACTGTTCCAATTACTACAAAACTGCTACTGTTACTTTTGCTACTGTTACCGTTACTTCCATACTACTTTGCTACTAAATACTTTGCTGCAGATACTAAGTTATCCAGGTGTGGTTGAATTGACAACTCAACTGCTAATACTTGCGAATATTCTTTGGCTCCCTTGTGCCGAATCAATAAATTTGGGTTGAATACTCTACCCTCGAAAACTATTGCGATCCCCTATACTTGTGGGTTATCAGCGGGCACGCCTCTCGAGGCCGGCCCCTTCCCCAAGATGAGGCCAAGCCCCCCCCCCCCTTTATATAGTGCGCTGCCCCGCCACCTCTCCTCCACTTCACCGCCGCCGCTGCCGCCCGCAATAGCAGCAGCTGCCGCCGCCACTCGCCGCAGCCGCCGCCGCTTGCGCCGCCACCGCCTTGCCGC
>NC_041389.1:171397996-171486941 GCF_002162155.2 Triticum dicoccoides
CCCGTCTCGTCGTCGCCCTACCATCGATGCCCCGTCGCCGGAGCCGCCAGATTCTGCCGCCGCCGCCGTTAACCCCGTCGCCGTCGTTGACATGTAAAAACCGACCCTGGTTGTTTTTGGTTTATTCGGTTCGGTAGATCTAGATCGGTTTTTTAGGTTTTATTATTTAACGAACGTCCGTTCGTTCGCTCTAAAGAATGCTTTTCGCCGGTTAAGTTCAGCTAGCGAACGTTCGCGCCGTAGGATTTTTCTTTTTAGTTTATTTTCGGCCAGGGACCTATCCACGAATAGTTTTATCGCGATTTAGCCCATGATCTTTAAACTAGTATAACTTTTAACTCGTTTATCCAAATTAGATGAAACCAGCGCCTAAATCTTCGTATCGTTATGTTATTTCCAGTTAACCAACTTAAACATGATTTCGGTACTGTAAAAATTGAGTTTTAGTCCAGATTAGTAAATGATCTTGTTTCGTTCGTATTTTGAGTTTCGTTGCTTCGTTTGAGTTGAATCTTTTTGCAAATCATAGCTAATCACATGTACCTACTGTTATGATCTAATTCGCATGAGAATATTGCTGTTAGGTTTAACTTTCGTTAGTTTAACCCATTTGCTTGTTTCGTGTTCGATTTGGATCTTTTCTTGGTTTTTCTCGTGTTTCGTTTGAGTGGTTGCTTCTGTATGCTATTGTTTGTCTGTGCTAGATTACCCAGAGTGCGAAGCTTGTTACTACGAATCTATAGAGTTTGCAGATCATCAGCAAGGCAAGTTACACTTTGATCATACTCTTTTATACTCAGCTTTTACTATGCATTAGTTCTGCCCTCAAATATTTGCATGAGTAGGATTGGGAACATGTGGTTTTGGTTGTAGTGCTTGAGGTACGAACCTAATACCTTTTGAACACCCCAGGAATATACGTTATGCTTATTTATTGCTTAGCCATGATCGTAGACGGGGTTTGGATCATAATTCACACATGGAAGTTTGAGAGTTATTTAATCATGGATAACATTAAGGTGGCAAATTTAACATACATCTGGGTGGATTGGTTGAGGCACCTGGGGAACCCAGAATTGCTTGTTTTTGGACATCCCGGAGTACCTCTGTGATTATCCTATGGAATGCCACCCAGACTCAAGGGGATCATAAGATTATTCATGCTAGAAACTTCCGTGTGCAGCCACAAGCCATTTTGGGCTCTGGCATGGTTGAGTAAGTTGCGTCAGCTCTTGAAGAGGTGGACTAGCAGATGTAGGGGAAAGTAGGTGTACCGGTCCACCGGAGTAGAGAGTTAATGCTTTAGAAAGACTATGTCTCAATCATCGATCATGGATGCGGTCGAGTCTTGTGGGGCAAAGTGCGCAAACCTCTACAGAGTGTATAAATTAATCATGGTTAGTCGTGTCCCCGATTATGGACATCTTGAGTATCTACTACTTAATCTATTGATGTGATCTCATCACGTTACTTTAATTAACTTTGAATTGGGTTAATGATGATACTTTTTAATTGGGATTTGAGTTGGGGTTACCTTCTCAAATATTGGGCAACTTGGGAGTAGTTAAATAAATTTATTCCTTTGTTGTAGGGAAAAACTAGCTTTATGCAAAATCATAAACTTACAGCCTCCACCAACCAAATATTGCATGTAGATATAGTTCATGCATTTCATTGCTTTATAGTGTAACTCTGACAGCATATTCAATGTGTTGACCTACATGCCTGCGACGTCTCATGTTGCAGACTACTCAGACGACGAATATGGTGCGATAGGTCGTTGTTTTGCACTTAGCTATGCCATTGGAGTTGATGGACTCATTTACCTTCAAAGCTTCCGCAGTTATTTAGTTTAGATGGCCTTCAGCCATGATATTTTTTTTGTAATCATACTCTTTATGAGAACTCGATGTAATAAGTGTGTGATTGAAACTCTGTTATAATTCCTCGAGTACTCTGCGTGTCAGCATTACCGATCCTAGGATGACACTAATGCACAGAGACTTGACCGTCTGAGGTCTGGTCGCTAAAAGATGGTATCAGAGCACACACTGACTGTAGGACACGATCACTAGAATGAGCCACGGATTTCTCTTATCTAATCATTTCTAATTATCCTCTATTTCTACTCTATAGATGGCGGATCCCAAGTTCACTCACCCGGATGACGACACCCCTTTTGGGAAGCACTTGAAGGAAGTCACTAAGTATTTGAACATCGGACTACCAAGCTTCACGGGACTTTCTCTACATCTGTACTGGAAGAGGAGCGTTGGAAGATCAAAGTCTGGGTACCTGGGAGGACATTTGCGCCAACAACGGAGCCTATTGATTTCTACCAGGATGCACCAAGCTAGAGTATAGGAAAGAGCATGGCAGCGCATATCACTTTTGGACGCACATGTGAGGTGTATCACAAGGAGCTGGAGAATACCATTTACTAGATATGTGGCCACCGAGATGACAAATGGGAGATGATTCGTACCAGGAGGGATGGATCAATTGCAGCCTACATTCAAGACATGGGAGATCATATTCATTGACAGGAGAATCAACAAATTATCCACATGAAGAAGATCAAGAAACTGGTTAAGAGAAACAACGAGCTAGAAGAGGAACTCAAGTCTACACGCAATGGATATGAGGAAGAGATTGCCGTACTACTGGAGAAGCATGAAGACCTGAAGAGGAAGATGGGAATATCAGTGGAGAATATCAAACGAGCAACGGAGATCCGTTCGGAGGACTACATCATCCTGGATGACACCGACATGGATAGCGATGCAAATGATGACAGCGATGACGACTACGTTGATGAAGCTAGAGCAGATATCATGGAGTCTTCCTCTGATGAAAATTTCTAGATGACCACCATTGTAATTAGTAGTATTTCCCTCCAAGTAGTTAGCAACGGTCGATTTTGTAATCATAGGTTAGACTGCTTTGTGTGATCTTGTGTGCTTGATTAAAGTAAAATTGATTGTGCTTGTCTCATGAGCATTATGGGTAGTGAATCTCTCTTAGACCTCATTCTATTCTGTTTTCTCACTCCTTTAAACCCATCAATGCCTCCAAGACGTGACAATGGATTTGCCTTCCTACCGGAGCTCACTCAGTTGATCCAGCAGCTGAAAGCCTTGATGCAGATATTAGTTCAGAATCAGAACCAAGGCAACAACAACAACAACAACAACAACAATAACCCACCACCACCACCCCATGTTGATCACCTAGCCCGTTTTCTAAGGTTGAATCCGTTGGTGTTCTCTAGTAGCACTGAGCCGATTGTTGCAGATGATTGGCTCCGCAAGATTGGAAGAGAGATGACCACTGCAGGATGCACAAATGCGGAGAGAGTGTGTTTTGTCGCACATCAGCTTGATGGACCCGCAGCATCATGGTGGGAGAATATCACAGCCACTTACCCCATTGACACTGTTACGTGGGATCAATTTCAGCAGGCTTTCCGCACTGCCCATGTTTCAGCAGGAGCTATGAGCATGAAGAAGCGCGAGTTTCGCAACCTGCACCAAGGAGGACGTATAGTGGGCCAGTATGTGGATGATTTTAGCAAATTAGCACATTATGCCCCTGATGACGTAGCTACAGATGCCTCTAAGCAGGAGAAGTTTTTGGAGGGACTGAACGATGAGCTGAGCATGCAGTTGATGGTGGCAACATTCAATAACTACCAGGAGTTGGTAGACAGGGCTCTCATGATTGAAGGCAAGCAGCAACAGATTGATCTTCGCAAGAGGAAGTATGAATAGGGGAGGTACACCTCAGGAGCTCAGTAGAAGCCCTGCTATTCCCCGTACTCGGGAGGACATAACCATAACCATGGAGGCCATAACCATGGAGGACACACGCACAATGGAGCAAGTTCGCACAACCACAGTGGCCCCAAGAATGGCAATGGGAATGGAGGAAGCAGCAGCCAGAACCATTCCAACCCTACAACACCAGCCAAGAGGGATCTGAGCCACATTACGTGTTTCAAGTGCCAAAAGACTGGACATTATGCCAATGAATTTCCTGAAGCGAAGAATGGAAATGGCAATGGAGGTTCTGCCAAGAAGCCCAACCCCTTCACCAAAGGTCAGGTGAACCACGTCAGCGTGGAGGAGATTGAGGATCAACCCGACGCAGTTGTCAGTAAGTTTTTGATTAATGCATTTACCGCACTTGTTCTTTTCGATACTAGTGCATCGCATTCATACATATCAAGGGGATTTGTGGATAAGTATAGCCTGCCAACCGTAGCCCTTAAGTCACCTATGTTAGTAAGTTCCCCAGGAGCGGAGTATATGGCTAGTAGGGGATGTTACCAGTTGCCACTAACCATAGGTAGACATGTTTTTCCCACCGACCTAATTGTTCTAGAGTCATAAGGATTGGATGTGATACTGGGAGTGGATTGGCTATCCAAGTTTGAAGGAAACATCGACCACGCCAGTAAATCAATTCTTCTCACCACCCTAGAAGGAAAAAGGATCAAGTATGTATCCCGGCATGCACCGAGGAGGACTCAAGTGAATTCCTTATCAGGAGTTGTACAAGAGGAAGTACCAGTGGTGAAGGATTACCCCGACGTATTTCCGGAGGAGTTACCAGACATGCCACTGGATAGAGACATTGAGTTTTTGGTTGAGCTATTGCCAGGCACCGGACCAATATCAAAGAGACCATATCAGATGCCCGCACAAGATCTGGGGGAAATTAAGAAGCAGATAAAGGAGTTACTGGAGAAAGGTTACATTTGACCAAGTTCATCACCTTGGGGATCCCTAGTGCTCCTAGTGGAAAAGAAGGATGGATCTTTAAGATGGTTGTTGATTATCGTGCGCTGAATGAGGTGATGATCAAGAACAAATACCCACTGCCGATGATCAATGATTTGTTTGACCAGTTGCAAGGAGCTAAAGTTTTCTCTAAGATCGATCTTCGATCAGGTTATCACCAATTGAACATCCGAGAGCAGGATATACCTAAGAAAACTTTTACCACAAGGTACGGGCTATATGAGTATACCGTTATGTCATTTGGTCTGACTAACGCGCCTGCCTATTTCATGAAAATGACGAACAAAGTGTTTATGGAGTTTTTGGATAAGTTTGTCGTGGTGTTCATTGATGATATATTGGTCTACTCAAAGAACGAAGAGGAGCATAAGGAGCATTTGTGTTTGGTTCTTGAGAAGCTCAGAGAACATCAGTTGTATGCCAAGTTCAGCAAATGTGAGTTTTGGCTAAAGGAAGTTGGATTTCTCAGACACGTTATATCCGAAGAAGGAATAGCACTAGACCCTACCAAGGTTGCTTCTGTTACTAAATGGGTGGAACCGACATCAGTTGGAGAGATCAGAAGTTTTCTTGGACTCGCAGGTTACTATCGGAGGTTCATTGAGAATTTCTCCAGGATTGCAAAGCCCATGACGGAGTTATTGAAGAAGGACACCAACTTTAAATGGACTGAGGATTGTGAAGCCAGTTTTCAGGAGTTGAAGAAACGTTTGGTTACAGCCCTAGTGCGGATTCTCCCAGACCAACGTAAGGATTACCAAGTATATTGCGACGCTTCATGACGAGGACTTGGAGCTATACTTATGCAGGAAGGAAGAGTTATTTCATATGCCTCACGACAGCTTAAACCTCACGAGCTGAATTATGCTACACATGATTTCGAGTTAGCAGTCGTAGTGCATGCGCTGAAGACATGAGTCACTTTCTCATCGGAAACCATTATGAGGTATACATGGATCATAAGAGTTTAAAATACATCTTCACGCAGAAGTAATTGAACCTCGGGCAAAGGAGATGGTTGGAGCTCATCAAGGATTATGATATGAAATTGCACTATCACCCCGGAAAGGCCAATGTCGTAGCAGATGCGTTGAGCCGCAAGAGTTATGTTAACACGCTCATAACCGGAGGATTTCCTAAGGAGTTAGCAGATGGTCTTCGAGAGCTATGTTTGGAGATAGTTCTGAGAGGTTATGTCGCAGCATTGGAAATTTAGTCTACTCTTTTGGGTAAGATCAGGGAAGCCTAGAAGACTGACAAGGAGATTGCCGAGATAAAGGAAAGGATGAGTAAAGGAAAGGCTAAAGGATTTCGTGAGGATGAGCATGACACTTTATGGTTTGAGGATCGCTTATATGTGCCTAATGACCCCGGGATCAGGAAGATGATTTTGTAGGAGGCCCATGATTCGCCGTATTCGATTCACCCAGGAAACACTAAGATGTATCTGGATTTGAAGGAAGGTTTCTGGTGGATAGGAATGAAGAAGGATATAGCCGAGTATGCATCAGTATGTGATGTATGTCAAAGAGTTAAGGAAGAGCATCAGGAGCCAGCCGGATTGCTACAGCCATTGCCGATACCCGAATGGAAGTGGGATAAGCTTGGCATGGATTTTATCACTGGATTACCCAGGACTCGTTCAGGCTACGACTCTATGTGGTTTGTAGTCGATTGTCTGACGAAAGTAGCTCCTTTCATCCCGGTGAAGACCACCTATACGAGTGCTAAGTTGGCAAAGATATACATGGCCAGGATCGTATGTCTGCAAGGAGTTCCGAGGACCATTGTATCAGATAGAGGAACCCAATTTACTTCAAAGTTTTGGAATCAGTTGCATGAATCTTTGGGTACCAGGCTAGAGTTCAGTACAACCTTTCATCCACAGACAGATGGACAAACCGAGAGAGTCAATCAAATTCTGGAGGACATGTTGAGAGCTTGTGCGCTAGATTATCGATCTAGTTGGGATGACAATTTTCCATATGCAGAGTTCTCTTATAACAACAGTTATCAAGCCAGTTTGAAGATAGCCCCTTTCGAAGCTTTGTACGGAAGGAGGTGCAGGACACCGTTATCGTGGGATGAAGTTGGAGATCGCAGTTGTTCAGACCGGATTTAATCAAAGACTCTGAAGAGAAGGTTAAGTTGTTTCGCGACAGACTCAAGGTAGCCCAGTCCAGAAAGAAGAGTTATGCAGATACTAAACACAAGGAGATAGTTTACGAAGTCGGAGACAGAGCATATCTTCGTTTATCCCCGCTTCGAGGAGTTAAGCATTTTGGAGTCAAGGAAAGCTAGCACCATGTTTTGTGGGACCATACCGAGTATTGGAACGCATGGGAGAAGTTGCATACAAGCTGGAATTGCCAAAAGGATTGTCAGGAGTTCATGACGTGTTTCACGTTTCCCAGTTGAAGAAGTGCCACGCAGAGATGGCCGATACTCCTCTGAGGGATACAGTGCCACTGGAAGCAATTCAACTAGAGTGTGATTTGACCTATGTAGATAAGCCAGTCAAGATTCTCGAGTTTTACAGTCGAGTTACTCGCAGCAAGGTTATCAAGTTTTGCAAAGTTAAGTGGAGCCACCATACCGAGGAGGAAGCTGTCGGTGTCAAAACTGGCGGATCTCGGGTAGGGGATCCCGAACTGTGCGTCTAAGGCTAATGTTAACAGTAGACGGGGGACACAATGTTTACACAGGTTCGGGCCCTCTCTATAGAGGTAATACCCTACTTCCTGCCTAATTAATCTTGATGATATGAATATTAGAAGAGTTAATCTACCACGAGATCGTAGAGGCTAAACCCTAGAAGCTAGCCTATGGTTATGATTGTTGTTGTCCTACGGACTAAACCCTCCAGTTTATATAGACACCGGAGGGGCTAGGGTTACAATAGAGGCAGTTACAAAGAAGGAAATCTACATATCCAAATTGCCAAGCTTGTCTTCCACGCAAAGGAGAGTCCCATCCGGACATGAGACGAAGTCTTCAGTCTTGTATCTTCATAGTCCAACTGTCCGGCATAAGCATATAGTCCGGCTGTCCGAGGACCCACTAATCCAGAACTCCCTCAGTAGCCCCTGAACTAGGCTTCAATGACGATGAGTCCGGCTAGCAGATTGTCTTCGGCATTGCAAGGCAGGTTCCTTCTCCGAATACTCCAAAGAAGATCTTGAACACAAGAATCGTGTCCGACTCTGTAAAACAAATTCCACATATCACCGTAAAGAACACAATATTCCACGAATCTAATCTGCTGACAACCTTTCCATAGCGTGACATCACGCCATGGCCCCGTATTTATTTAAACCGTTTTTCTCAACCTGCTACTGCACATCTTGCGAGGCGGTTTCATAGGCACGTCTTATCGAAGCAGAGATCGTGTCCCCGTATCATGGGATACTCATCAAGGTGTGGGTAACCCAACCACACCATCAACACGGTGCTTGAGGAATAAGCGAGTTCCCACGGCAAGTGGGGAGGCGCATGGTTTCTACCGCCTTTATAAAGAGACTAGTTGACCCGTTGCGCCAAATGGCGCACAGACCTGCTGAAGACTTGTTGTAGATGAAAATAGCTTCATGCTGCAAGAACCTTCAACTAAATCTGCTATTTTTTAAATATGTTTATTACGTTGTTAAATAATAGTATGGGAAAAGAAAAACTTTGCATAATATGCATATGTTCAGTTTGAAAATATGGGCACTATGATGAGAGTAAAGTTGGCATGGTTGTATTTTTTTAGCAAGTTTGGAAACATGGTTATCATGATGAAAAACCTGGCCATGCATATTTTTCCTACAAAAAAAGAGGAAAAAAGATAAAAAAAACCTAAGAAAAAAACATGTCTTTGTTGTGCATATACGGAGATATAGGGATCAGGAGGTATTAGGATAGCCCATATGTTATTTAGCTCAACCCACATAGAGCGATGCATGTGGCCCGTGAGTAGGGGGCGGAGCCAGCGAAGACTGTCTATCCCCTTCCTTTCTTTCTCAGTTCGTCATCTAGGTAACAAAATGGCACAGAGACCCATTGAATCCATGTTCAACATGAAAAGAATGTTTTAGTTGTTTTAGTAGCGGGCAAGCATATATGATAACAAATTTAACCCCCTTTAATAAAAAAATATTGACTTGTCATCTACAATGAGATATACCTACACATTTTAATTTGATAGTAGTCCCATTTCAAGACCATGTCATGTTGAAAAAATATGTATTTTTCAGTAATCTCCCGTTGCGCCAAATTGTGAAGAGACCCACACCATACGTGCTTTGAAAATATTCCATTTATCAGTATTGAGCAAGCACATATGGTTACTATTCTAACCACTATATAAACAAAATGAACAAGGGCTTGTATAAGGGTACCCAAAGTTAAAAGGAAAAAAATGTTGTATGTGTTGTTTTTCTGTTGATTTGGGTCTTGGAACATCTGAATAGGCAAGCACAGTATTTCAAGTAAGAAAATGTGAAACATTGCTTATAACTTGCCTCATATACATGATAGTTTTAGGTCATACAAGCAGTGGGGAAAAGAAAAGCAGTCTATATGTGATGAAGCAAGCCTAAGTCAAATAGGTAATGCCCGTACAACCAAATTCATTACAATGGATGGATTTCGGTCCTAAAACTGAAAAGTAAATATGCATAACAGAAGTGAATCGTAGAACATGGTTTATACACAACACAATAGTCTTCCTATGAGTACAGCTTCTACCACACATCGCCTGTAAACAAAAGAAAAGATAACAATACCATACTCAAGTTGACCAGTGCAAAGCTCGCTATAAAATAGAAACTTCAAAAACCATATCAGGTAATATGTTGATAGGATTTAGAAAACAATGTCCGGAAAACAAAAATATTTCTCAGTATATAGTAGGAAATCATGCATGCAGCAATCATGTACATAGGTGTTCTCATCAATGAACTAACATCAAGCAGAAAAACTAAAAGGCGCCATTCTAGGAAAGTCTGTATATTCTACATGCATCGACCACCACAAAACTGAAACGGAAAGCAATATTATTAATCAACAAAAAACAAAAATATTTTTTTCAGAATCCATGAGAACGAATGGAGTGGAAACAGAAAATATTTATAAATCTTTGAAGGATACGAAAGAACTGCAATATTATAGGCTAACGGAATTGATCTTTTCCAGAGAAGATCTTTGCTAGAAGGAAAAAAACAGGTTTAACCTTGGAAGAGGATTATATTTGTTTATGGTGCAATGTAGCTTGCTAGCATTATGCAATGCAATAAAGGAGAAACTACTCTATTAACGGCAAATTATACAGTGATAGGTGGTGTTGAAAACAAAACTGATATAAAATGTACATGCCAATGTATCTTAATCATAGCAAACAACAAACATCCAACAATGAGAAAATGCATACCACATACCAACAGCCAACAATAAGCACATGCATCACCCGTTGTAGCGAAAACAGACTCATCCCGTTGGAGAGAAGCATGGTGGAGAAAATCAAAATCCGCCAGAATCAAAAAGAAATCAAGCACGCATTACACATAAAACATTTACCCTAAGTTCATGCATTAGTAAAATGAGCGAGGGCACCACATTTTCTAAAACTATAGTTTAAAGTTAGCAATCTGAACATATACACATATCCTAGGTGCGAAGAGTATCTTAACCACGGCTCTGGTTTTAGCTGAAACTTGCTTTTTTTAGATATAGCAGTACATAAAAACACAATGAACATCTGAATAAGAATTTATTCTTCTGAAATTAATATGGCATGGGACTGCTATGGACAATGATGGAACATTTATGGTGACATAGTTTTCAGAAATCTTTTTCATTGTCATAGTGGATCTTAGGAAAATGGACTTTCAATCAACTTCATAGTGGATCTTAGGGAAAAATTTCCTATGCCACTAATTAAAAATCCTATTATACAACACCGACAAGTGCGACCATGTTTTCATCAAAACAGTATTACCAATTCTTTTGGTTGCAATGAAACACCGAAACCTGGCTCGAGTACATTTGAACAATAACATTGTCGGCTATTTACATACCTGTAAAATTACATACTCATATATCAAGCTTTCAAAGTATAAGTATTTTTCAGGTCTGGACAGATTCAAGCGAGTGAAAGAATATTATCCTTTTTAGTTAAAATTAAATAGCTTAATCTTCTATCAGATTTACATGGGCCTTAGGGTATAGAACAGACTTACAGTTGGATAGTAATTCGTGAAAACAGAGTAACCAGTGATAATCAAATCCATTACTGCATCAAAGGTACTTTTTTCACGAGATCATGCCATAAAGGCATTCCAGATTTGCAGAAGAAAGGTAGGAAACTCCTACAAAGCATCAAGCAAAACACCCAGATTCAGAGCAGTTGGGAACGAATAAATTCAGAAATAGATAATTAGTAAACATTGAGATTGCACGTGTTCTATTGCTACCTGCCTTCTCTTGTTAAGTAACTCATTCAAAGACAGATAGTAGCTCAATGATTAGTAGGTGGTGGTGTTCTAGATGCTCGTCCCTTCTCACCTTGGGCTCTCTGAATAAGTGATTATGTATTACCAAATCCAATGATTGCTAGCTCCATGAAGATCACACCTGTACCACTGCAAGCAAGAAGGTCAGCTGTTAGATCTATTTGTCCATACAAGATAGGAGTAGGAATACATGCATATCCTGCTATATGTCATTCAAAATTTCATTTTTCGAATATGCTAGCCTGCTAATTGCATTGGGACAAATTTGTAGAAGAAGCTAATCAGGGCATCTCCAATGCAAGAGTGTTTGTTCGGCGCTTAGGCAATAAAAAATAATAATAACGGAAGTAGCATCGATCTACCAGCCTACTTAAGTGAGTTTCATAGTGGAGTGTTCCTTGCAGTTGAGGAGCACACCACGGATTCTTGGTCATTCAAATAAAGAGCTTTTTCTCACTTACTCTATTATAATGTGATGGCTAGATCACGCACTAAGTGTGTTGAAAAGAGAAGTTATTTTGCAGTCAAAATAAAAAAACACGAGTAATCCAAACCAAACCAAGAGCACATTCTAAGTATGTGTATGTAACGATACAGAGGCGTTATTAATTCAGAAGTAACCTGAATAAGTTGTTGCATATTTCTTCTAAGGGACAATTGTTTACATATTTCTTCTATATCCATTGCTCTCTGCTGTCACGATTAGAATGGCGAACAAAATAATTCGTAGGCATTGATATTAGTGACTTTCTTGTTGGTAGACATAAAATGAAATCCAAAGAGAGCATAACGGTAATGTTATAGCATATATCTGTACTGTAAGTAACAAAAGAGTAGTCTCTTTCCTTTTTTCAACATAACACAGTCTTGATCCCCATTGTCTTGGCTGAATCGAGAGATGGATGAGGAGGAGGACGATGGCGCGAGGAGAGAAGAGGAGGACCAACCGGTGACCATCTGGTTCAAGTTAGCCATAGAAGCAAAGAAACTTTCTGGCAACTTTATTATAAGCCAATTACTCATCAATATTGCCTGAAAACAGTAATAGTAATACTCGTAAGGACTGATCAAAATAAACAAATTACCAGATTGACTATCATTCTGCAATACAGGTGGTGTCAACCCAAAAGGTCCTGCACCATGGCCATGTAGAATATATGTAAGACGTCGCAATTTCACATGGATGGCTATATGAAAATACACATGTCTTTGGTTGGTGAGTGCATGAAAGACTTACTGCAACACGAGGCAGAGCACCAGCAATTTGAGATTGCTGGTACTTCAATATTGTCCAGTCAAATACATAGTCAAACTGAAAACCTGCAAGGCATTATTCTGATGAACCTTACGGCTATAACCTTTAAAGCATTTTGGATGTTGGTACTTCAATAATACACAGAATGCAACAGGTTTCGATCAAGTATAGACGAGGGAAGTTAATATCTCGTAGATTTAAGTATGAAGAGGAAAATAATACTTCCTAATCCTCTTCAAGAATGAAAACAAAATCAAACCTTCATGGATAAAGAGGTCACGTAACAGTCGCTTAAGGTAGGAATAATCAGGCTTGTCATCAAACGGAAGCAAGCGACAATAACCATAATGGAAATATGATGTGAACTCAGTAGGATACCCATGACACAGAGCCTGAAAAATAATCAGAACATTATAACCAACCTAGATATACAGGGCGGAGTGCCAACAACCAGTACACGCATTATAACTACCAAGTACCTCAATTGATGTTGCAATTTTTTCTCACTGATCTTCGCATACTTTTGCTTCCTCGTTCCTGCTTTCAGACCTTACCAAGGAAGGCTGAAAAGAAAACAATGTTACATCTGATTCATTAATATATCTTACACAACACACAATAAGAATGCAGAAAATAAACCAACCTTCCCCTTATGAAGTACATGAGTACATATCCAAGAGATTCCAAATCATCTCTTCAACTTTGTTCTAATCAACACAAAAAGAATTGACACATCTCGTCAGTGGAATAAAGTTAGAAGTTATTGTACGCCTTTTTTATGTGTCCATCATAGTTCAATGCATCACAATAGTTTTCATTTGCTATCATATTTAGTTTTTATTAACCATTGTGGATTGTATCATGTTGCATGTAGTACACCATAGACTCCGAAGCACAACAATGAAATGTGTGATTAACCATAGAGGATGATAATAATAATAAAAGAGACACATTAGCTAAAACAATAAATACAGACATCACATAATCGTTGTATTTATCAGTGGCAAACAAGGAGAACTATTCAAGGAAATAAACCAACCAAATCAGTGGCGTGGAAGGCTAAAGATAACATGGTGAAGAAAAAACATGGAAGCAAGATGGGATGACATCTAAGTCAGCATCCAAATGCACACACACCCACAAAATTCATGCATACTAACTTACCAAGCTAGGAAAGCAATAAGGCCTACAGGGCACATAATATATGGAATACCAAGGAAATCAGTAGGACAAACTTGGCTTTGGCAACGTCTGAATTTACACCCATTTACAATGTTACTGAATGAATTTTGTAAATCCCACAAAAAGGGCTTTGGTGACGTCTGAATCTACACCTACAGAGCACATGGAGGTTTCAGGTTCAAGCCAGGGGGTAGAAGTGCAATACCAGGTGATGACGGGAGAGTGAGAGATGGTGGGGGGCTCACATACACTCCTGCAGCCGTGAAGACACCTTAAGGATGGTGCTAGGGTCTGCCGCGGCCCAGACACGAAGGACGGTGTCAAGCCGAGCCGACTACCTGGCTGGCATCTGCTCCTCTCTGTTTCAGCCCCTCCTCCGGGCTTCTCGAGACGAGGTCTCTCCTCCTCACGTGTCTTCCTCGCAGCCTGAGCAGATGAGAATCTCGAGCAGCAAGGGACGGAGGATGAACTGGGGAGACAGTGGAGAAGGTTGGCGCGAAAGGAAACTGGCGACCTGCACGGACAGAGTCGGTGGACGGAGGAGCATAGTAGTCGATCGCGGGCGAGGCAAAGACGAGCGCGTCGGCCGACAGGCGGCATGCGCTGTCCCCCTGGCGAAGGAAGAGCGGCACGAACTCCTCCACGGAGGGGTTCAGCTTCTTGAACAGCTCCTCCAGCTTCCTCACGTCACTCTTGTACTCCCTGACCTCGTCCTTCCTAGCCTTGGCCGCCGCCGCCCCGCCCGTGGCCAACCTCGTCCTCCCTGGCCTTGGCCGCCGCCACCCCGCCCGCAGCCGCCGCATCGGCCCTCTCCGCGCCCGCCCCGGCCGCCGCCGGCACGGCGTCGGCGCGGATCGGGCCCTCGTCCGCCATGGAGGTCGGATGGAGCAGGGGCAAAGACCACGGTATCGTAGGAAAGGGACCTAGGGTTTGTGGCGGCTGAGGGAGAGAGATCGAGGAGGGAGGGAGGGCTGCGGAGTGCGGGCGATTTGACTGGGCCGAGGGGCTTTCGACGGCAAGGTTACCCACGCCCCCGCAAATGGCGCGACGTGCACGCGGCTTGCGGGGAGAGGGTGCACTCGCACCTCGAAATGGCTTACCCAGCCAATAGGCACAGAATAAGAGCTCATCGGTCATTGGCCATGCAAACTTACACGGTCAAAACCAACAGCGAAAACAGCAAGCATCTAACGGTCGAAACAAAGTCGAAGACTAGTCTGACCACGATCAAACGGCCATCAAAGGAAGCGATCGGGGGAGCCTTCTCCATGCGAGTTGGCTAGCCTCATTATTGTTTTAAATAAGGATTCCCCTTTTTCACCCACGCCTTCTTCTTCCTCTGCTCATCCATTCTCGAGCTCCAACGCCCAAGTATTCACCTTCTCCGCACACAAAGGCCCTCCGAAAATGTCCGGATCGGGAGCAGGAGGCAAGTGGATGGCCTCTACCGTTCGGGAGAAGGACATCAAGAAACTTCGGCAGGCCGGGTATCTGGCCAAGAAAATCAGCCACCGCCTCCCGGCGGTGGGACTGATCGTCCCTACTCCGGAACCCCACGAGAGGGTTGTATTCCTTCCTCATTTTGTCCGCGGACTAGGGTTTCCCCTCCACCCATTTGTTCGCGGCATTATGTATTACTATGGGATCGATTTTCATGATCTATCCCCCAATTCCTTCCTCAACATCTCGACATTCATCGTCGTGTGCGAGGCCTTTCTCCGCATCCCCCCACACTTAGGCTTATGGCTGAAGATTTTCAATGTGAAACCCAAGGAGGTCAGCGGAGAGCGCACTGAGTGTAGAGGAGTCATGGTGAGCAAGATGCCCAACGTCACATGGCCCTCAGGTACCTTCAATGACTCCGTCAAGGGATGGCAACAACGGTGGTTCTATATCACTGAGCCACGCGGCACAAAATGGGCCGCAGCTCCCGAATTACGATCCGGAGCTCCACTGCGGCTTACGTCTTGGCCCAAGAAGGGCCTGAACTGGTCTTCGCCTGATGAGTTGTCGGTGCTCCAGACGCGCGTCAAGGGTATGGAAGACAAGAATATCAAACTTGTCAATGTGGTCCAGGTGATGTTAGTTCGCCAGATTCTCCCTTGCCAACATAGGGCTTGGCATTTATGGGAATACGACCCGGCCAAGCACCAGACCCTACTAGGGTTCTTCGACACATCGCACGAAGACATCTGGAAAGTGCTTTTTAAGTCCGGCAAATCGTGGCCGGACTCAGCTGAGGACCGCGGGTATCAACTGTCCCTACCTGCGAGTTTGGTAAGTCTCCGTATGTTGGCAAGTCACATGCTTTATCTGTATAATCCAAGGGAAACGTTCAATGTATTTTTCCACAACTCTCCTAGGGCTGGACGAAGAAGGCAGGGCGGATCTACTGCCCGGCCCCGCTGCCGGAAGAACCAGCCGGCCCACTTCTGACAAAGATGCTGGTCCCGACGCCTTACAAGGCGCCGAAGAAGAAAACCGAAAAAAGAGGTTAAAGAGACCAGGGGCGCTCGTCTCGCCGAGGAACTTTGGACACAGTATCCAAAGACTCCGAGGCCCGCTCTTCCTCCAAGGAGGACGAAGAAGAGGCGGAAAGCCAATCCTCCCCAGTGAGGGGAAGAAAGAAAAGGATGGCCTCCACACACTTGGAGGCTGAATCGCCTAAGAAAGGAAAAACTCCCCTTCCGGAGGAATCCGCCACCGCTACCGACAGCAGCCCGGAGTGGGATCCCAGGGACTAGCCTCTGGTGAAATTGTGAGTATATAAAACACGGACACGTTTGTGCATCCAGACTTACTATTGTATGACGTTTAATCATTGAGCCACACTTTCTTGCAGTCCGCGCGAGGTCCCGCGCCAAACAATCCTCATCGGAGGATTTATTGGCTCGGATGCTATGGACAGCGGGACACCCCAGAAGGCCCCTTCCCCAAAAAAAGTGCACGACACCGAGGCATCATCCCAGAGGGACCCAGGCCAAGGAGGGGGTGAAAAGACCGTCAAGGCGGCGCCAGGGGGTCAAATTTTGGTGGGCCGACACACGGGAGAAAAGGCTCCCATGGACACTGATGGCGGGGGCTATCTCGAATTCGGCCCCCAGCCGGACATTATTCCGGAGACCGATACGGCTCCGGAATCAGGCAGGCAGCCTCCCTCGATAGGAAGGGGTGCGCCTGTTCCACTGGCAACCTTTGCCCAGCCAGAGGTGCCGGATACTTTATCAGCGGCGCTGAAGAGCGCCTCCATCATTGAGGAGAACCGTGCCCTTACGGGTGCGTGATTGAGAAGATTCAGTCAGCCGAGAGCGGGCTAAATGAAGCGTGCATTAGCCTGATAACGGGCTTTGAGGTATGTTGTTAGGTTTCAAAGAGTGTTATAGTATAGGTAGTAGCCCCTGATACACTGTTCGTTGTTTGAAAGAAAGAACCGGGCAAAGGATAAAATACACGATCGCAGGAGACTCACCCTATGGCACCTCTCCCTCTTTTTTATTTATAAGCAGGCGTCTGTAGCGAATGCCGCCTCTCATACTGCGGAAGTCTCCGGACTGAAGCAGAGTATGGAGCGGGACGAAGAAGAACTTGGCCAATTGAAAAAGCAGTTGGAGGATAACCAAGGTATGCAAAAAACCTTGTTCATGTTCAGCGCGAATGAATAACTGACTATGATGAAAATATTTTCATGATGTGCTCTAGGGGCGACGACCGAAGTCAAGGCTCTTAAGAAGGCTATGGCTGAGGCTGAGAAGAAGGCAACAGCAGAGTAGGCTCTTCGTGAAAAGCATGAGGCCAGGGTTATTGAAGCTAAGCAAGAGCTCCAAGAGGCCGTGAAGAAATGCGAGACCTTGGAGCAGAGTTTAACAGAGAAAGAATTCAAACTCACCAAGGCTCGTCAGGCCGCACGTGATGCCTGGGGGGAAGCCCAAGGCGCCCGGCAGGAAATCTAGGAGGCGAGGAAGATCGCGGTGGGTAAGGCTTTATCTATGCAAAGCAAATATTGGAAGGGAGAAAATCACGTTACTAATTTGAATTCAGATTTCTCCAGGGGTATTTGCGGAGCTGCCGCGTAGCATATCTGATGCCGCACAATTCTACCAAGCCGAAGAAAGGAGCACTGCGGAGAAGCTCTTTTGGTCGCAGTATCTGGCACCACAGTATCCAGTGCCCTTTGCCGATCAACCGAAGCAGGTCATTGAACTGCATAAGGCGGCGGAACTAGCCATGAAGGATTTAATTATCCGGCTATGGCCTGCCGAACTGATTCCCAGCAGCTACTTCGGGCTCGTGAAACGGCTGGTAAGTGCCTGCCCTCGACTTGAATTCATCAAGCGGTCGGTCTGTATGGAGGGTGCGCGAATGGCCTTCGCCCGCGCGAAGGTGCACTGGGCGAAGATGGATGCTGAAAAGCTGATGACCCAAGGACCGCCTGAGGTGAAGGAGCACCGCAAGCCCGAGTTATATTATGATAGTGTCCTAAAAGGATGCCGTCTTGTAGCGGAGAAATGTGCCAAGGACATTATATTCCCATGAATACATTCATGTTGTCCTATGTAATGTTTGAACAAGGTCATTTAAATGATATAATGCTTGTTATTTTGGAAGTTTTACCTCCTTTGCGGCCATTTTATATATTAACCCTGAGAGTTGGCTAGTCGTCGGCTTCTGCCCCCATGTAGGAAATACGGGGGTGTTCGGGATGAACCTGAGCACTCTTTACCCCAGTTTTGAGTCCTTGATGGAGGTGTTCAGCGCAACGAACCAGGCAGTTTGACAAGAGAAAGGTAGGCGCAGCCCCTGGTGTTTGGAAGACCGCACTAGGGGCTCTATAAGCACCTGATCGGAAGAGAAAGCCGATTCATCGCATGCTGCATTAGTTATCGCATAGTGCGGAAGAAATCCTTAAAGATTTTGCGACCTCTTGAACAGCTGACCAGCTCTCTCCATATCATGACAGTCAGTTTTCGGCTTTCTCTACTGAGGCGCTCATCCAGAAGAACCGGGATGCAATCGCAGTAGTTCTCCCTTTACTACCCTAGCCGATATAGAGCCGGGCAACCCAACTTTTGACCCAAGACATGATTCGGAGCCGATGCATATAATGCTACAAGTTCGAGGTGCCGAACGACCGTGAAGGTGTCCGAACTTTTATTGCCGTATTATGGGTACGATGAGGCCCCTGGCATATTAAGGCATATCGTAGTGTACGAATGCCATTTGACAAAGAGTATCAAAAAAGGAACTGCAAGTAAGCGTCATAAAAAGGCACACGTTGTAATTTGAATAATACGTCAAGGCGTACGAGTACAAGTAATGTGATAAAAAAGAAATATGACTTTAGAATCTGCTGAGATTGGGGGAGGGAGGCTGTGTGCGTATCCGGATTGTAGTCGGATGGTCATCGAGGGGAATATCTAAGGATTCCTTTACGCGTCTGAGTTGTTTCCCTCTGTGGTATGTTTGTCCCCTCATGGGTCTGGTCGCTGGTGATGGCCTACACAAAAGTGGACCTGCAAGGGAAATGCGAAAAAATGTTTGTGTGCCACGGAGCGGTTGAGCCGCATTGTGTGGCCTATCCTAGCTTTGCCTCTGTCTACTGTCGGAGTGTTTAGTTGAGCTCTTGACGAGCCGGGCTATCTTGCCACGAAGTAGTTCGGACTCGTTTGATGGTGTCCGGAAGCTTGGCTTTCGACTCAAGGTTCAATTGAAAGATGCCACTCTATGCTTCTACTATTAAGGCGGTGGTGTACTCTTCGGCACGGAGGGAGCGTACGGCCTTGCCATTAACTATTATGACGCCGCGTGGACCGGGCATCTTAAGCTTAAGGTAGGCATAATGTGGCACCGCGTTGAATCAAGCAAACGCGGTTCGACTGAGCAATGCATGATAGATGCTGCGAAAGGGGACGATGTCAAAGATTAACTCTTCGTTACGGTAGTTATCCGGTGGTCCAAAGACTACCTCCAGAGTGATGGAGCCTGTACAACGGGCCTCCACACTTGGTATAACACCTTTAAAGGTGGTTTTAGTGGGTTTGATCATTGAAGGATCGATACCCATCTTGCGCACTGTGTCCTGATATAGCAGGTTCAGACTACTGCCCCCGTCCATATGGACTCGTGTGAGGTGGAATCCGTCAATTATTGGGTCAAGGACTAGTGCGGCTAAATTGCCCTGACTGTTATTGGCCGGACGATACGTACGATCAAAGTGACCGGGCCGGACGACCATAGGTTATATTTTGGGGCGACTGGCTCCGTTGCGTCGACATACCTGAGTGTGCACATCTGCTCCCGCTTGGGAATATGGGTGGCGTTTATCATGTTCACCATTTTGATATGCGGGGGAAACTTCTTTTACCCTCCTGTGTTTGGTGGCAGGGGCTCCTCGTCGTCGTCATCGCTTTGCGACCCCTTCTCCTTTTTTTGGCACCTGATCTGCCGGCTTGTTTGAAGACCCATCATTCTTTGTTGGTGTGATTGGCTGGTGTTCCTGGGTGCCATGAATTTGGCATGGTCGGTCGAGTATACGGTCCAAACTGGACGTGCCCGGACTATTTCTTTTGAATTGTTTCTTCCTTTGACCAGTGGTAGAGCCGCTGAATCCGGCATTGACGGTCATGTCTTCGGTGTTGTCGCCATTATTACGACGCTTGTGTTTGCTGCGTCTGGGCTTGCCGTTGTTATCTCTTGGTTCAGAAGTCCCAGGCTTGCTTGAGATGGTGTTGCTACGAGCTAGCCAGGTGTCCTCGCCCGCACAGAAGCGGGTCATGAGTGTCGTAAGGGCTTCCATGGATTTCGGCTTCTCTTGGCCGAGGTGTCGGGCAAGCCACTCGTCACGGATGTTGTGCTTAAAGGCCGCTAGGGCTTCGGCATCTGGACAGTCAACAATTTGGTCCTTTTTAGTTAAGAACCGAGTCCAGAATTTCCTGGCTGACTCTCCGGGCTGTTGGGTTATGTGACTTAACTCATCAGCGTCCGGTGGTCGCACATAAGTGCCCTGGAAGTTGTCAAGGATTGCGTCTTCCAGGTTCTCCCAACTGCCAATGGAGTTTGTCGGCAGGCTATTCAGCCAATGTCGAGCTGGTCCCTTGAGTTTTACTGGGAGATACTTGATGGCATGCAGATCATCGCCGCGGGCCATGTGAATGTGGAGAAGGAAATCTTCGATCCATACCGCGGGGTCTGTTGTTCCATCACATGGTTCGATGTTCACGGGTTTAAACCCTTTTGGGAACTCATGCTCCGTTACTTTGTCAGTGAAGCATAGGGGGTGTGCGGCGCCTCCATGCGGGCTACGTCGTGACGTAGTTCCACGAGTTTGATCTGCTATATTCGGCCCGGCCGGATTTGTATTTAGTATATCCGGCGTGGCGGTCATCGTCATGCATTGGGGCGCGCCCCCGTGATCTGTAGATCGATCTTGACTGTCCTGCTTTGTTTTCCAATTCGTCTCACAGGTCCTGCGTGTAGCCCCGGGCCTTCGTGTTTTTATTTGTTTGCCGACGGGGTGCGGGCTGGTGTTCGGGCTGATACGCCGCTTTGTCTTGGCCACGAGGTGGCTGGTCAGCCGCATCCTGCGCTGGTAATGTGGGCTATAGTGCCTCATCCTCGAATTGAGGTAACAACTTGCGCCTCGGGTAGCTTTTGGTTGGTGCTCGAGTCCATATTCCTCGGCTGCCAGGACCTCAGTCCATCTAGCAGTTAGCAGATCTTGATCAGCTTTAAGTTGCTGCTATTTTTTCTTCAGGCTTTTTGCAGTGGCTATAAGTCAACGCTTGAAGCGCTCCTGCTCGACGGGATCCTCAGGCACGATAAATTCTTCATCGCTGAGGCTCACATTGTCTTCGGAGAGGTGCATGTAATTTTCATCCTCCAAGTCTCCATTCATTGCATGTTCATCAGGGCTAGCTTGCCCATCCTCCCGTCTGGCTTGCTTGAAGCTTGGATGGGTGGGGTTGTTTTCGTCTTCGGCATCATTCGGAGTGCTATTGTCCCTTGTGCCGGTATCACTGTTTTTGCTATGGCGGGATTTAGAGCGGCGCCGCTGTCGTCGGCGCTTGGTTTGCTTCTCAAGTGGATCATCCTCCGCTGTATCCTTTTGACCCTCGCCATTGTCTTCTTTGGGTGTGTCCACCATATATATCATATGATGAGGTGGCAGTCCATTGCCCTGTGGGCGGTGGTTCCTGTTCTTCTCCGGCATCGTCATCCATATCGTTGATGTCTTCGGAGTCGAAGTCAAGCATGTCGGTTAAGTCGTCGACAGTGGCTATTAAGTGGGTGGTGGGTGGGTAACGAATTTCTTCGTCGTCCGCTTCCCACTCAAGCCGGATCTAGTTCGGCTAAGAGTCTCTTGATAGGGAGAGAGATTTTAATGAGTTTAGCACGTCGCCCAAGGGCGAGTGCTGAAAGATACCCACGGAGCTAAACTCCATGATCGGTGCCCAGTCAGGTTTGGTGGGCACGGATGCACGCGGTTCGGAGCCCCTGGCGGAGACGAATCTGAGGGTCCGAAGACACAGACCTCCTTGGAGGTGAGATCTGTGTTCGGCTCTATCGGCGCTAAGTGTGCGGCCTCCATGGCGGGGTCCATCCGCCCATCCTCGGATGGCACGATCTGCTCCAGATTTAAAGCCAGGGCAGCTGCAGGTGCGATCTCCTGAACACCGTCTGATGACAGATCTAAGTCATGCTCATCGCGGCTGTAGGACGCACCTGTCATGGGCTCGAATCCGTCAAAGATCAAGTCTCCGCGGGTGTCGGCAATGTAGTTCAAGCTTCCAAACCTGACCTGATGGCCAGGGGCGTAGCTATCGATCTGCTCCAGATGGCCAAGTGAGTTGGCCCGCAGTGCGAAGCCGCCGAATACGAAGATCTGTCTAGGGAGGAAAACCTCACCCTGGATTGCATCGCTATAGATGATTGAAGGAGCCATCAAGCCTTATGGTGACGACACAGTGGAACTCTCAATGAAAGCACCAATGTCGGTGTCAAAACCGGCGGATTTTCGGTAGGGGGTCCCGAACTGTGCATCTAAGGCTAATGGTAATAGGAGGTGGGGGACACAATGTTTACCCAGGTTCGGGCCCTCTCTACGGAGGTAATACCCTACTTCTTGCTTGATTGATCTTGATGATATGAGTATTACAAGAGTTGATCTACCATGAGATCATAGAGGCTAAACCCTAGAAGCTAGCCTATGGTTATGATTGTTGTTGTCCTACGGACTAAACCCTTCGGTTTATATAGACACCGGAGGGGCTAGGGTTACAACAGAGGCGGTTACAGAGAAGGAAATCTACATATCCAAATTGCCAAGCTTGCCTTCAACACAAAGGAGAGTCCCACCTGGACACGGGACGAAGTCTTCAGTCTTGTATCTTCATAGTCCAACAGTCCGGCATAAGCATATAGTCCGGCTGTCCGAGGGCCTCCTAATCCAGGACTCCCTCAGAACCCACCTGGGAGCGAGAAGATCTCCGTAGAGACCACCCAAACCGTTTTGCTGACCAACCCGAATCTCAAGGGCGAGATAGATCTTAAGGGGGGGTAGGTTTGTAACATCCCAATTTTCAATTTGGATGTTATACATAGATCATCATATGCATATCATATTTATTCTTGCATTTTGTTAAGATCCTAGAAATCTTAAGCAACTCAAGGACCCAAGGAGAGAGTTGGAGGTTTCACAAATTTCATATTTGAAATTCATTTCAAATTGGAAGAAAGGATCAAATTGATTTTATTATTTTTCTCTCTAATTATTTCATTATTAAAAGTATATGAGAGAAGATAATATGACTTCTTCAAACTAAGAGAAATACTGGAGAAAGAATTTTAAAATCAAGTTATGATTTATTTGGTATTTTAATTGCTATTTTATTTGAATTAGTAAAATATGCATTTTTGAAAATTGCATTTTTAGGCCAGAAAAATGTTCACTTTGTTCTATATATTTTATTTAGACGGTGAAAATTGTTTTTGGCATTTTTAGAATTTTTATTATATTCTTATTAGGATTTTTTCTTTCAGGTGAAATTATTTAAAAAAAAACTTTGTCGCCCGACTGGGCTGAAGGCCCAGCCGCGCCGCCGCCTTCCCCCGCAGCGGGAGTCCGCCCCGCCGCCGTCGGCCGAGTACGACGCGGGCACGCCTCCGGAGACCGGCCCCTTCCCCAAGACGAGGCCGAGCCCCCCTTTATATAGTGTGCTGCCCTGCCGCCTCTCCTTCATCTCACCGCCGCCGTCGCCGCCCATAACAGTAGCAGCAGCAGCCGCCGCCGCCGCCCCGTCGCGCCGTCGCCCCGCCACTGACGCCCCATCGCGGGAGCCGCCGAATTCCGCCGCCGCCACCGTTGACCCCGTCACCGCCGCTGACCGGTAAAAAGGGACCTCGGTTTATACGGCTTAGTAGATCTAGATCGGTTTTTTAGGTTTTCTTATTTAACAAACGTCCGTTCGTTCGTTCTAACAAACGCTTTTCGCCGGTTAAGTTCAGCTAGCGAACGTTCGTGCCGTAGGATTTTTACTCGTTTATCCAAATTAGATGAAACCAGCGCCTAAATCTCCGTATTGTTTTGTTCTTTCCAGCTAACCAACTTGAACATGATTTTGATATGGTAAAAATTGAGTTTTAGTCCAGATTAGTAAACGATCTTGTTTCGTTCGTATTTTGAGTTTCGTTGCTCCGTTTGAGTTGAATATTTTTGCAGATCGTAGCTAATCACATGTAACTACCGTTAAGATCTAATCCACATGATGATATTGCTGTTAGGTTTAACTTTTGTTAGTTTAAACCGTTTGCTTGTTTTGTGTTCGATTTGGATCTTTTCTCGGGTTTTCTCATGTTTTGTTTGAGTGATTGCTTATGTATGCTATTATTTGTCTACGCTAGATTACCCGGAGTGCAAAGCTTATTACTAGAATCTCTAGAGTTTGCAGATCATCAGCAAGGCAAGTTACAATTTGATCACACTCTTTTATACCTAGTTTTTACTATGCATTAGTTCTGCCCTCAAATATTTGCATGAGTAGGATTGCGAACATGTGGTTTTGGTTGTAGTGCTTGACGTACGAACCTAATACCTTTTGAACACCCCGGGAATATACGTTATGCTTATTTATTGCTTGGCCATGCTCGTAGACGAGGTTTGGATCATGATTCACACATGGAAGTTTGAGAGTTATTTAATCATGGATAACATTAAGGTGGCAACTTTAACATACATCTGGGTGGATTGGTTGAGGCACCTGGGGAACCCAATGTTGCCTGTTTTTGGAAATCCCAGCATACCTGTGTAATTATCCTATGGAAAGCCACCCAGACTCAAAGGGATCATAAGATTATTCATGCTAGAAACTTCCGTGTGCAGCCACAAGCCATTATGGGCTCTGGCATGGTTGAGTAAGTTGCATGAGCTCTTGAAGAGGTGGAATAGCAGATGTATGGGAAAGTAGGTGTACCGGTCCGCCCGGAGTAGAGAGTTAATGCTTCAGAAAGACTATGTCTCGATCATCCGATCATGGATGCGGTCGAGTCTTGTGGGGAAAAGTGCGCAAACTTCTGCAGAGTGTATAAACTAATCATGGTTAGCCGTGTCCCTGGTTATGGACATCTTTAGTATCTAGTACTTGAATCTATTGATGTGATCTCATCACGTTACTTTAATTAACTTTGAATTGGGTTAATGATGATACTTTTTATGGGATTTGAGTTGGGGTTACCTTCTCAAATATTGGGCAACTTGGGAGTAGTTAAATAAATTTATTCCTTTGTTGTAGGGAAAAACTAGCTTTATGCAAAATCATAAACTTACAACATCCACCAGCCAAATATTGCATGTAGATATAGTTCTTGCATTTCGTTGCTTTACAGTGTAACTCTGCCAGCATATTCAATGTGCTGACCTACATGCCTGCAACGTCTCATGTTGCAGACTACTCAGACGACGAATAAGGTGCGATAGGCCGTTGTTTTGCACTCAGCTATGCCGTTGGAGTTGATGGACTCATTTACCTTCGAAGCTTCCGCAGTTATTTAGTTTAGATGGCCTTCAGCCATGATATTTTTGTGTAATCATACTCTTTATGAGGACTCGATGTAATAAGTGTGTGATTGAAACTCTGTTATAATTCCTCGAGTATTGTGCGTGTCAGCATTACCAATCCAGGGATGACACTGATGCACAGATACTTGACCGTTTGAGGTCTGGTCGCTACACCATGGCATTAAACTTTTGGATCCAATCGGTCCCTTACGGAATAGTTCATAAACTAGGGTTTATGCTTCTGTCACTCTCGCAACCCATCATATAAGAACTACTCCACAATGCATTCCTCTAGGCCCAAATATGGTGAAGTGTCATGTAGTCGGCGTTCACATGACACCACTAAGGGAATCACAACACATATCGTCAAAATATCGAACACATATTGAGTTCACATGATTACTTGCAACATGATTTCTCCTGTGACCTCAAGAACAAAAGTAACTACACACAAATGATAATCATGCTCAAGATCAGAGGGGTATTAAATAGCATAATGGATCTGAACATATAATCTTCCACCATATAAACCATATAGTAATCAACTACAAGATGTAATCAACACTACTAGTCACCCACAAGCACCAATCTATAGTTCCGGTACAAAGATTGAACATAGGATATGAACTAGGGTTTGAGAGGAGATGGTATTATTGAAGATGTTGATGGAGATTTCCCTCCCTAGGATCGCAGAGTTGTTGGTGATGATAATGACGATGATTTCCCCCTCGGGGAGGGAAGTTCCCCCGGCGGAATCGCTCGCCGGAGGGCAAAAGTGCTCCTTCCCTAGTTCCGCCTCGAGACAGCGGCGCTTCGACCCGAAAGTACTCTCCTTATTTTTTTTTCTAGGTCAAAATGACTTATGTACCAGAAGAGGGGCACCGGAGGTGGGCCGAGGGGAGCACAACCCACCAGGGCATGCCTGGGCTCCTTGGCGCGTCGAGGTAGGTTGTGCCCACCTAGTGGGCCCCTCTGGTACTTATTTGCTCCAATAATTCTCATTTATTCCATAAAAATTCCTCATGAAGTTTCAGCTCATTTGGAGTTGTGCAGAATAGGTAGCTTGACATAGCTTTTTCAGGTCCAGATTTCTAGTTGCCAGAATTCTCCCTCTTTGTGTGAACCTTGATGAGAGAAAAGGCATTAGAATTACTCCAAAAATCATTATTATGCAATAAAACAACATAAATAACAGTAGGTAAACATGATGCAAAATGGACATATCAACGAGCGTCATTGTCAAAAAACTTATGGACGAGAATGCCATGGTCCGCATCGAGCGCAAAAGGTTGGTGGAGGAATCCGTGGATGATGCCAACCAGCGTATTAAGGACATGAAACTGATGAAAGAGATCATCGCAGCTCGCCACAAGAACTAGTCTCCGTGACCTGCAGCGCATCAAGAAAGTAGAGATCAGTGAGCGAGATCGGTGTATGCCTCTTCCTTCTTCTTTTGCCCTTGTGTTTCGGGCGTAGCCCCATGTGGCTTTTTAATTATCTTCCTAAATATCTAAGAAAATTATTATCCACTGTTGTCGTCCTTATATATTCATCAATCTTGCTATAAGTCGCAGTAGATGCAATATAGGTCCGTAGGATCTTACATCAAGATCCGTGCAAAATTTTCATTTCAGATATTCTTTCTCTTAAATCTCATTCGAGTGAGACATAGCCACACCATTAAACAGGAGCTCGGGTGCCATTAATGGAGACCTTGGGATAGAGGTGGGCGGCAGATGGATGTCAAAGGGCTCTCCTCCCGATAAGCACGTGCAGGGGTCTATTCGCACACCTCCCGTACTCAAATAGCTACCCTTCACGGTGCCCCCTAGCTAATAAAAAAAAGGGGACACATGGTGGCACGTTAATGGTAAGTAGAACGCTCACGGTTTCAATCATACTTGTGTTTCCGATTGTAACGTGACATCACTTGTTCCAAAATGACTTTGTTGATTGTTAATGTGTGCACCTTTGTGAATCGGACAGCAAAATTACCACATCATGTTTGTGCCATGTCATGACACCATGCCAAGTTTCATGATTTTCATGCGTGTTTTGGATTTACAGGAATTAAAAAACCAAGTTTGTCAATGTTTCTGGCCGAGCCACGACGCCCAGATGTTTGAATCTCATTCCCATTTCTTGCATGGGACCTAGAAATTTACCTGAGGACACACATGTGATTTTTCAACCAACTTTGGTGCATTGGAGCATGTGATTGTAGTTCAAATTTGAATTATGCACATTAAATGACCAGAAACTCAGTTAATGTATAAAGAAAGGCCAAACGAACCGGGAATATTTCCAAAATTTAACACGACACTCATATAGTTCCACGTTGCCTCTGTAAAGAAAATCAAGGGGGGGGGGGGGCAGCTGATGCCTACTTGAACTACGTCGGTATATCCCCAAAGAGGATGGGATGATGTAGCACAGCAACGATAGGTATTTCCCTCGGTGATGAGACCAAGGTTATCGAACCAGTAGGAGAACCAGACAACACAACATAAACAGCCCCTGCACACAAATAACAAATACTCGCAAGCCGACGTGTTAAAGGGGTTGTCAATCCCTTTTGGGTAACGGTGCCTGAAATTGGCGAGAAGACGTGATAAAGTTGTGATAGATAGGATAAATAGAGTGCAAATAAATTAAAGTGCAGCAAGGTATTTTTGTATTTTTGGTTTAATAGATATGGAAATAAAAGCAAAGGAAAATAGATCGCAAAGGCAAATATATTAACAAAGAGAACCGGGGGCCGTAGGTTTCACTAGTGGCTTCTCTCGAGAAAAAATAGCAAATGGTGGGAAAACAATTACTGTTGGGCAATTGATAGAACTTCAAATAATCATGACGATATCCAGGCAATGATCATTATATAGGCATCACATACAAGATTAGTAGACCGACTCTTGCCTGCATCTACTACTATTACTCCACACATCGACCGCTATCCAGCATGCATCTAGTATATTAAGTTCATGGAAAACGAAGTAATGCAATAAGAACAATGACGTGATGTAGACAAGATCTATTTATGTAGAAATAGACCCATCTTGTTATCCTTAATAACAACGATACATACGTGTCGTTTCCCCTTCTGTCACTGGGATCAAGCACCATAAGATCGAACCCATCACAAAACACCTCTTCCCATTGCAAGATAAATAGATCAAGTTGGCCAAACAAAACCCAAATATCGGAGAAGAATATGATTCTATAAGAAACCATGCATATAAGAGATCACAGAAGACTCAAATAACTTCCATGGATAAAAACATAGATCTGATCATAAACTCAAAGTTCATCGGATCCCAACAAACACACCGCAAAAATACTTACATCATATGGATCTCCAAGAGACCATTGTATTGAGAATCAAGAGAGAGGGAGAGAGAGAGAGAGAGAGAGAGAGAGAAGGGGGGAGAGAGAGGAAGCCATCTAACTACTAATTACGGACTCGTAGGTCTACAATGAACTACTCACGTATCATCAGAGAGGCACCAATGGACATGATGACCCCCTCTATGATGGTGTCTAGATTGGATCTGGTGTTTCTGGAACTTGCGGCGGTGGTAATCGATTTTCGTCGACTCACCTTTTGTTTTTGGAATATTGGGGTATCTATAGAGCAAAGAGACGGTTCGGGAGGCCACCGAGGTGGGCACTACCCACATGGACCTGGTGGGCTGTGCTCCCCTCGGAGCTCCCGTGAGGTACTTTCTTGGCCCATATAGTGTCTTCTGGTCCAGAAAAAATGCAAAAAAATTGATGTGTTTGGACTCCGTTTGGTATTGATTTCCTGCGATGTAAAAAACAAGCAGAAAACATCAACTGGCACTGGGCACTATGTCAATAGGTTAGTACCAAAAAATGATATAAAATGACTATAAAATGATTGTAAAACATCCAAGAATGATAATATAACAGCATGGAACAATCAAAAATTATAGATACGTTGGAGACGTATCATCATCCCCAAGCTTAATTTTTGTTCGTCCTCGAGTAGGTAAATGATAAAAACTGAATTTTTGATGTGGAATACTGCCTAACATGTTCATCACATATTATTTTATTTGGAGCATGGACATTTGGACTTTTATATGGTTGAAAGAAATAGTCTAGTTTTGACATGAAGACTTTAATACTCAAGCATACCAACGAGCAACCATGTCTTTCAAAATATCAACACTAAAGCAAGTTATGCCTAGCCCATTATGCTCAATCATTGATCCATTCATGAAACACACTCGAATATTAGCTACACGCAATGCTCAAATACAATCATAGTGTCCCTTAGTTGGTGCTTTATAAGAGAAGGCGGAGACTCAAATTCAAAAATAAAAATTGCATAAAGTAAAAAAGAAAGATCCTTTGCAGAGGGAAGTAGGGATTTACAGAGGTGCCAGAGCTCAAAGCAAAAATTGAGAGATAAAATTTTTTTGGGAGGCATACTTTTCCCACCAACGGAAACGACTTAGAGCTCCCAACACTTTCCATGCTAGATACATCATAGGCGGTTCGCAAACAGAAAATAAAGTTTGTTCCTTCTTCCACCATGCTTCCACTTTCCATGGCTAACCATATCGGAGGGTGCCCTCCATACCAACACTTTCCAAGGAATTTATTATTTGACATCATAAAGTAAATTCATTTTCATTCCAGGACTGGGCATGCCTAATACCTTTGCCGTACTCTCGTGCAATGACAAGTGAATAAACACTCATCGTGAGAATAACACATCTAGCATGGATAATATCGGCCACCCCTCACCGCCTCGCGAGCGGTACGAGCATACAAAAGAGAAATTTATTTTGAAAATTAGAGATGTCACATGCAAATTTGCTTAGAACGCCACGAAAATACCACATATAGGTAGGTATAGTGGACTCATATGGCAAAACTGGTTTAAAGGGTTTTGGATGCACAAGTAGTGATCATACCTAGTGCAAAAATGAAGGCTAGCAAAAAGATTGAGAAGCGACCAACCAAGAAACAAAAAATCTTGTACCGAAGCATTAAGCATAAGTAACACCGACTAATGCACCAAAAGTAGGATATAAATTTCATTGCATAACTATTGACTTTCATGCTTTCATAGGGAATCACAAACCTTAACACCAATATTCTTACTAAAGCATAATTACTCATCAACATGACTCACATATCACATCGTCATATCTCAAAACCATTACTAAAAACCAAGTTTATTTTTTCCAATGATCTTCATGAAAGTTTTTATTATATCCTCCTTGGATATCTATCACTTCGGGACTATTTTCATATGTTGCTTTTAATAAGCTCAAACAAATTTAAGTGAAGAACATGAGCATAATTTTTCTTTCTCTCAAAATAATCTGAGTGAAGCAAGAGAGAGAATTTCTGAAACAAATTACTAAATCCCAAATAAATCTAAGTGAAGCATGAGAGCATTTCTTCAAAAATAACAAAGCACACCGTGCTCAAAAAGTTATAAGTGAACCACTAGAGCAATTGCATTGCTCTAAAAATTTAAGTGAAGAATAGGAGCAAGCATAACATAATTTTTGGGTCTCTCAAAAAGGTGTGTCCAGGAAGGATTCAAGACTTAAAACACAAAGCAAAACAAGAAAAGACTCATATCATACAAGACGCTCCAAGCAAAACTCATAATATGTGACGAATAAAAATATAGCTCCAAGTATACTACCGATGGTTGTTAGAAGAAAGAGGGGATCCCACTCGGGAGCATCCCCAAGCTTAGTTTCTTCCTACTTCTTTGAATATTATCTTGGGGTGCCTCGGTCATCCCCAATCTTAGCCTTTTGCTAATCCTTATTCCTTCATCCATTATAAGATCACCCAAAACGTGAAAACTTCAATCACACAAAACTCAACAAAACCTTCGTGAGATCCGTTAGTATAAGAAAGCAAACCACTACTATAAGTACTGTTTCAAACACATTCATATTTTATTTTTGCATTATATCTACTGTATTCCAACTTTTCTATGCCAAAAAATCTTCAAAGAAAACCATAGAATCATCAAAACAAGCACACAATGCAAAGAAAACAGAATCTGTCAAAAACAGAACAGTCTGTAGCAACCTGACTACTTCGAATACTTCTGGAACTCAAAAAACTGTTAAAAATTAGGAAGACATGAATAATTTGTTTATTAATCTTCTACAAGAATAACAAACTCAAAATCACTCTTATGGTAAAAATTAAAAATAATTTCGTGAGCGCAAAAGTTTCTGTTTTTCAGCAAGATCAAATCAACTCTCACCCGAATCATCCCAAAGGCCGTGCTTGGCACACGCACTAATTTAAACCACAAAAACACATATAATCAGAGGAATAATTGTTGAAAACCAAAAATCAAAAAGATACAAGTTGGGTTGCCTCCCAACGAGCGTTATCGTTTTACGCCCCTAGCTAGGCATAACGCGTAGGATCTAAGTTTGTCATATTTAGTTCTAGATCCATATGATGCCCTCATGATTGATTGAAAAGGTGGCCTAATTATTCTTCTAGGTAAGTGTTCCATACCCTTCCGTAGTGGAAATTGAAATTTAATATTGCCTTTCTTTCATATCAATCACGACACCAATAGTACGTAAAACGGTCTACCAAGTATAATTGGACAAGACGGCTTGCAATCAATAGCAAGAACAATAAAATCTATGGGCACATAATTCCTATTTGCAAGAATAATAACATCATTAATTCTTCCCATAGGCTTTTTAATAGTAGTATCCACCAAGTTTAAATTTAAAGAGCATTCTTCAATATCGGTAAGACCCAGTACATCACATAAAGATTTCAGAATTGTAGAAACACTAGCACCCAAGTCACATAAAGCAAAACACTCATAATTTTTAATATTGACTTTGATGGTACGTTCCCATTCATCATGTAATTTTCTAGGAATTGAAACTTCTAATTCCAACTTTTCTTCAAAAGCTTTCATCATAGCATCAACAATATGTTTAGTAAAAGCTTTATTTTTTTCATAAGCATGGGTGAATTTATCATGGATTGCAACAAAGAAATACAATCAACCAAAGAGCAACTATCATAATTAAAGTCTTTGTAATCCAAAATAGTGGGAACATCACTAGTTAAAGTCTTGACCTCTTCAGACCCACTTCTATCAATTTTCTCAACAAGATGCCTTCTAGCTAAAGTTGACTCTTCTCCAGTCCCTTTTTCATCAATCTTAATTTTACTAAAAAAAGAATCAATAGAGGAAACACCAATTATTTAAAAATCTTCATTACTTTTATCTTCTAGCGAGATTGGCTTGGTGTCCATTTGATTCACTAAAGTAGATTGTGCATCGGATATTTTTCCTAGCAAACTTTCAGCAAAAGCATCCTTACATTGGAGATTGCAAACTTCTCTACTAATATCATCAAGTAGTTTCGTTATAGCCTCTAAAACAACGGAGTGTTCCTTAAGTTCTTCAGTAAAATATTTATTACTCAAATTGTGTAGTCATATATTCTTTAGTACTTTTATCAATTTCAAGCAAAATATTTGGGTAAGGAACATCATAATATTTTCTTTGAGGTGTCATGACTATGCAAACAAGAACGCACTCAAAAACAGATATGACAAGAAAATAGCGAACAAAAAAAGTGCGAATAGAACGGCAATTTTTTGTGAAGAGGGGGAGAGGAAAACAAGAGGCAAATGGCAAATAATGTAAATTGTGAGGAGATGAGATTTGTGATTAGGAACCTGGTTGATTTGATGATCCTCCCCGGCAACGGCGCCAGAAATACCTTTTGATGCCTGCTTGAACTACGTCAGTATTTCCCCAAAGAGGAAGGGATGATGCAGCACAGCGACGGTAGGTATTTCCCTCAGTGATGAGACCAAGGTTATGGAACCAGTAGGAGAACCAAGCAACACAACATAAACAACCCCTGTGCACAAATAAAAAATACTCGCAACCCAACGTGTTAAAGGGGTTGTCAATCCCTTTCGGGTAATGGTGCCTGAAATTGGCGAGAAGACGTGATAAAGTTGTGATATATAGGATAAATACAGTGCAAATAAAATAAAGTGCAACAAGGTATTTTTGTATTTTTGGTTTAATAGATCTAAAAATAAAAGCAAAGGAAAATAGATTGCAAAGGCATATATATTAAAGAAGAGACCCGGGGGCCGTAGGTTTCACTAGTGGCTTCTCTCGAGAAAAAATAGCAAACGGTGGGAAAACAATTACTGTTGGGCAATTGATAGAAGTTCAAATAATCATGACGATATCCAGGCAATGATCATTATATAGGCATGTCGTCCAAGATTAGTAGACCGACTCCTGCCTGCATCTACTACTATTACTCCACACATCAACTACTATCCAGCATGCATCTAGTGTATTAAGTTCATGGAAAAACGGAGTAATGCAATAGGAAAGATGACATGATGTAGACAAGATCTATTTATGTAGAAATAGACCCCATCTTGTTATCCTTAATAGCAACGATACATATGTGTCATTTCCCCTTCTGTCACTGGCATCAAGCATCGTAAGGTCGAACCCATCACAAAGCACCTCTTCCCATTGCAAGATAAATAGATCAAGTAGCCCAAATAAAACCCAAATATAGGAGAAGAAATATGAGGCTATAAGCAATCATGCATATAAGAGATCAAAGAAGATTGAAATAACTTTCATGGATAAAAACATAGATCTGATCATAAACTCAAAGTTCATCGGATCCCAACAAACACACCGCAAAAAGACTTACATCATATGGATCGCCAAGAGACCATTGTATTGAGAATCAAGAGAGAGGGAGAGAGAGAGAGAGAGAGAGAGAGAGAGAGAGAGAGGAAGCCATCTAGCTACTAACTACGGCCCCGTAGGTCTACAAAGAACTACTCACGCATCATCGGAGAGGCACCAATGGACATGATGAACCCCTCTGTGATGGTGTCTAGATTGGATCTGGTGTTTCTGGAACTTGCGGCCGCTGGAATTGATTTTCATCGACTCCCCTAGGGTTTCTGGAATATTGGGGTATATATAGAGCAAAGAGGTGGTGCAGGAGGCCACCGAGGTGGGCACGTTGTGCTCCCCTCGGAGCTCCCCTCAAGTATTTTCTTGGCCCATACGGTGTCTTCTGGTCCAGAAAAAATCCACAAAAAGTTTCGCTGTGTTTGGACTCTGTTTGGTATTGATTTCCTGCAATGTAAAAAATAAGCAGAAAATAACAACTCGCACTGGGCACTATGTCAATAGGTTATGACCAAAAAATGATATAAAATGACTATAAAATGATTGTAAAACATCCAAGAATGATAATCTAATAACATGGAACAATCAAAAATTATAGATACGTTGGAGACGTATCAACAGTGTATATTGTTTCTCACACAAAGGTGACACATTCCGTCTCAGAACCATGAGTCTTCTTGATAGAAGCTCCGGTTTACAAGAAGCTTATAGAAAAACTTGTTCCAATTCGGCCAAATTTTTACCAAAGCATGTTAGCACCATGACATGACACCATGCCAAGTTTCATGATTTTCAAGCGTGTTTTGGATTTACAAGAATTTTAAAACCATGTTTCTCAATGTTCTCGGTCGAGCCACGCCGCCCAGATGTTTGAATTTAATTCCCATTTCTTGCATGGGACCTAGAAATTCACCCGAGGACACACATGTTATTTTTCAACCAACTTTGGTGCACTGGAGCATGTGCTTGTAGTTCAAAATTGAATTATGCACATTAAATGACCAGAAACTCAATTAATGTATAAAAAAGGCCAAACGAACCCGGACTAGTCCCAAAATTTAACACGACACTCATATAGTTTTATGTTGCCTCTGTAAAGAAAATCAAGGGGGGCAGCGTATATCGTTTCGCACACAAAGGTGACATGTTCCCTCTCAGAACCACGAGCCTTCTTAAGAGAAGCTCCGGTTTTCAAGAAGCTTATACCAAAACTTGTTCCAATTCGGCCAATTTTTTTACCACATCATGTTAGTGCCATGACATGACACCATGCCAAGTTTCATGATTTCCATGCAAGTTTTGGATTTACAGGAATTTGAAAACCAAGTTTCTCAATGTTCTCGGCCGAGTCACGACGCCCAGATGTTTGAATTTCGTTCCCATTTCTTGCATGGGACCTAGAAATTCACCCAAGGAAACACATGTGATTTTTCAACCAACTTTGGTGCACCGGAGCATGTGCTTGCAATTCAAATTTGAATTATGCGCATTAAATGTCCAGAAACTCAATTAATGTATAAAAAAGGCCAAACGAACCCGGAATAATTCCAGAATTTAACAAGATGTAAACTTAATTAATATCTTCTCTATCTGGGGCATTTAGTAAATGTCTATTATATATGTTTTCTACCCTATTCAAATTTAGTAGATATGACAGTATGATGCTCGCACATAATCTATTATTGACACTATAGGGGATGTTGATCCTATCAACTACCATATCCTAAAGGTTGAAATAGGTACATAATCATCTTCTCTGTATTGCACAGTGCATTACCACCCCCTATATGATGATGCACATTAAACTGTTGATACAAGTTTTATGTAAACCAGTGGCTTAAAGTTGATTTTCATATTGTTTGAAATTGTGTCAATAAAGATTTCTTTAAGAATATTGTTTGTTGATGTTATCGGATGTGTGTATGAAAGATGCTTTTTCCTCCCGTTGCAACGCACGGGTATGTTTTGCTAGTGTATAAAAAAGGCCAAATGAACCCGGAATAATTCCAAAATTTAACAGGGCACTCATATAGTTCTATGTTGCCTGTAAAGAAAATCAGGGGGCAGCGTATGTCGTTTCGCACACAAAGATTACACGTTCCCTCTCGGAACCACGAGGCTTGTTGAGAGAATCTCCGGTTTGCAAGAAGCTTATACCAAAAATTGTCCCAATTCGGCCAAAAATTATACATATGAAACAGGGTTTAGATTATTCCGAACATCTCGCTACCTAGACCAATGTACTGCGATTTGAATTCAACATAAAATGGATACAAATATTTAAATTGGAGATAGTATGGTACATGTAGTTCATAGTGAAATATGATTACTGCTATATACATGTTTTCTGTTATCAAGATAATATTTAAATGATGGTATAACTTGACAACAATCTTATTCAAATAAGGAAAATTGATTCAAATTTAGTCCATCTGGTAGACGACAATATATATGTTCATAGGGTGGACTAAAATGTTCATATAAGATGGAAGATTAAAATGTAGGACTACATCCATTATAAACCTCAAGGTCACCTAACGATGTATTCAAATTCAACATAACGTGGATTCAAAAATTGAAATTCGAGATCCTGGCATTTGTAATCATATAAAAAGGGACATGACTCTTTCTGGTGGTGGGAACTGATTTATTTTTTGTTGTTGTTGAGGGAAGTGCGAATTGATTTGGTATTGTACAGGGTAATCTTGTTCTCCCGATTTTTTTACATTTTTCTTGTAGTTTTTTCAATGGAATTTATAGCAATATAGTAAAAGTGGACATGTCTCTCTTGTGTCTTGTATGAATTGTTTTTTTGTACACGTTAAGTTTGTTCTGCCAAACATGGAATCCGCGCCTTGTTATCCCGAAATTTTCAAGCTTGAGTATCTTTCGTCTCTTCTGTTGTGAAACTCCCACCTCTTTAACCCGTGTGGCGCCTTGTTATCCCGAACTTTTGATGCATGCGAAAAATCCCTCCTCATCTGAAATCGGTCCTGCAGCCCAGACACACGAAATCCCCCTTCTACCCCTCAGCCGGAGATCCCGCCTCGACGCTGCATGGTCAAAACCGGTGGGGGTACGTTTGTTACTTACCCTACATTTCGGACAAGTGCGTCCCTAAGCCATGGCTCCCCCTACCTTCCCCTCCCCCCATTTGTACATCAATGCTGCCAAAACCCGCGAAACCCCACGCTCCTCCGTCGGCCTCCCGACTTATGTCTACTATGCAACCTTCCTCTTGTGGACTCGTGTTGGGCCTCCAAGCGCAGAGTTTTGTAGGACAGTAGCAAATTTCCCTCAAGCGGATGACCTAAGTTTTATCAATCCATGGGAGGCATAGGATGAAGATGGTATCTCTCAAACAACCCTGTAACCAAATAACAAAGAGTCTCTTGTGTCCCCAACACACCCAATACAATGGTAAATTGTATAGGTGCACTAGTTCGGCGAAGAGATGGTGATACAAGCGTAATATGGGTAGTAGATATCAGTTTTTGTAATCTAAAAATATAAAAACGGCAAGGTAGCAAGTAACAAAAGTGAGCGAAAACAGTATTGCAATGCTTCGAAACAAGGCCGAGGGTTCATACTTTCACTAGTGCAAGTTCTCTCAACAATGATAACATAATTATATCATACAACAATCCCTCAACGTGCAACAATGAGTCAGTCCAAAGTTACTAATAGCCGAGAACAAATGAAGAGATTATTGCAGGGTACGAATCCACCTCAAGGTTATTCTTTGTGATCGATCTATTGGGCTATTCCTATAAGTGCCACAAACAGCCCTAGAGTTCGTACTAAAATAACACCCTAAGATACACATCAACCAAAACCCTAATGTCACCTAGATACTCCAATGTCACCACAAGTATCCGCGGGTTTGATTATACGATATGCATCACACAATCTCATATTCGTCTATTCAAACCAACACAAAGAACTTCAAAGAGTGCCCCAAAGTTTCTACCGGAGAGTCGAGATGAAAACGTGTGCCAACCCCTATGCATAAGTTCACAAGGTCATAGAACCCACAAGTTGATCACCAAAACATACATCAAGTGCATCAAGTAAATATCCCATTGTCACCATAGATAAGCACATGCAATACATACATCAAGTGTTCTCAAATCCTTAAAGACTTAATCCGATAAGATAACTTCAAAGGGAAAACTCAATCCATTACAAGAAGGTAGAGGGGGAGAAACATCATAGGATCCAACTATAGTAGCAAAGCTCGTGGTACATCATGATCGTGCCAATTCAAGAACATGAGAGAGAGAGAGAGATCGAACACATAGCTACTGGTAAATACCCTCAGCCCTGAGGGTGGACTACTCCCTCCTCGTCATGGAGAGTGCCGGGATGACAAAGATGGCCACCGGTGATGTATCCCCCCTCTGGCAGGGTGCTGGAACGGGCTTCCGATTGGTTTTTCGTGGCTGTAGAGGCTTGCGGCGGCAGAACTCCCGATCTAGGTTTATTTCTGGGGGTTTCTATATTTATAGGAATTTTTGGCTTCGGTTTCACATCAGCGGGGTCCACCAGTCAACCACATGACAGGATCACCCTCCTTGGGGGTAGGGCACGCCCTCCACCCTTGTGGTTAGCCCGGGACTCTTCTAGCCCAACTCTTATGCTTCGGGGGCTTCTTCTGGTCCATAAAAAATCACCGTAAATTTTCAGGTCATTTGGACCCCGTTTGGTATTCCTTTTCTGTAAACTCAAAAAAAGGAAAAATCAGAAACTGGCACTGGGTTCTAGGTTAGCAGGTTAGTCCTAAAAATCATATAAAATAGCATATAAATGCATATAAAACATCCAAGATGGATAATATAATAGCATGGAACAATAAAAAATTATAGATACGTTGGAGACGTATCAAGCATCCCCAAGCTTAATTCTTGCTTGTCCTCGAGTAGGTAAATGATAAAAACAGAATTTTTGATGTGGAATGCTACCTAACAGATCTATCCATGTAGTTTTTCTTTATTGTGGCAAGAAAATTCAGATCCATAAGATTCAAAACAAAAGTTTAATATTGACACCAAAACGATAATACTTCAAGCATACTAATAAAGCAATCATGTCTTCTCAAAATAACATGGCCAAAGAAAGTTATACCTACAAAATCATATAGTCTAGCTATGCTCCATCTTCATCACACAATATATTCAAATCATGCATAACCTCGATGACAAGCCAAACAATTGTTTCATACTTCTAATGTTCTCAAACTTTTTCAAGTTTCACGCAATACATGAGCGTGAGCCATGCATATAGCACTATGGGTGGAATAGAATATGGTGGTTGTGGAGAAGAAAAAAAGAAGGAGTTAGTCTCACATCAAATAGGCCTATCAACGGGCTATGGAGATGCCCATCAATAGATATCAATGTGATTGAGTAGGGATTGCCATGCAACGGATGTAGTAGAGCTATAAGTGTATGAAAGCTCAAAAAGAAACTAACTGGGTGTGCATCCAACTCGCTTGCTCACGAAGACCTAGGGCAATTTGAGGAAGCCCATCATCCGAATATACAAGCCAAGTTCTATAATGAAAAATTCCCACTACTATATGAATGTGACAAAATAGTAGACTCTCTATCATGAATATCATGGTGCTACTTTGAAGCACAAGTGTGGAAAAAGGATAGTAGCATTGCCCCTTCTCTCTTTTTCTCTATTTTTTTTATTTTTTGTTTCTTTTTGTTTTTTGGGGCCTTCTTCTTTTATGTTGGCCTTTTATCTCTTTTTTATTTTCTCATATGGGACAATGCTCTAATAATGAAGATCATCACACTTTTATTTACTTACAACTCAAAAATTACAACTCGATACTAGAACAAAATATGGCTCTATATGAATGCCTCCGGCGGTGTACCGGGATATGCAATGAATCAAGAGTGACATGTATGAAAGAATTATGAACGGTGGCTTTGCTACAAATATGTTGTCAACGACATGATCATGCATAGCAATATGACAATGATGAAGCGTGTCATAATAAATGGAACGGTGGAGAGTTGCATGGCAATATATCTCAGAATGGCTATGGAAATGCCATAATAGGTAGGTATGGTAGCTGTTTTGAGGAAGGTATATGGTGGGTGTAAGGTACCGGTGAAGGTTGCGCGGCACTAGGGAGGCTAGCAATAGTGGAAGGGTGAGAGTGCGTATAATCCATGGACTCGACATTAGTCATAAAGAACTCACATACTTATTGCAAAAATATATTAGTCATCAAAACAAAGTACTACACGCATGCTCCTAGGGGGATAGATTGGTAGTAAAAGACCATCGCTCGTCCCCGACCGCCACTCATAAGCAAGACAATCAAAAAATATCTCATCCTCCAACTTCATTACATAACGGTACACCATACGTGCAAGCTACGGGACTCACAAACCATAACAGAAGTATTTCTCAAATTCACAACTACTCACTAGCACGACTCTGATATCACCATCTTTATATCTCAAAACATCCATAAGGAATAAAACTTCTCATAGTATTCAATGCACTTTGTATGAAAGTTTTAATTATATCCCTCTTAGATGCCCATCATATTAGGACTAAATTCATAACCTAAGCAAATTACCATGTTATTTAAGACTCTAAGTAAGTGAAGCATGAGAGTTCATAAATTTATTCAAAATAAAACCACTGTCGTGCTCTAAAAGATATAAGTGAAGCACTAGAGCAAATGACAAACTACTCCAAAAGATATAAGTGAAGATCAATGAGTAGTTGTTAATTATGTAACTATGTGAAGACTCTATAACATTTAAGAATTTCATATCTTAATATTTTATTCAACAGCAAGCAAAACAAAATAAAATAAACTGACATTGCAAGGATAGCACATATCATGTGAAGAAGCAAAATCTTAGGCTCAACCAAAACTGACCAATAGTTGTTGAAGAAGAAAGGTGGGATGCCAACCGGGGCATCCCCAAGCTTAGATGCTTGAGACTTCTTGAAATATTAATTAGGGATGCGTTGGGCATCCCCAAGATTGAGCTTTTTTGTCTCTTTAATTCCTTTTATATCACAGTTTCCCTAAATCTTAAGAACTTCATCCACACAAAACTCAACAAGAACTCGTGAGATAGGTTAGTATAAATCAACACAATAACCTTATCATTCTCTGCTGTAGCAAATCACTAAAATTATTATTTGATATTGCCTACTAAATGTCTCTTCATATTTAACACTCCTATCCTCAAAGAGAATCATTAAACAGGCAAACATATGCAAACAATGCAAACATAACAGAAATCTGTCTAAACAGAGAAGTCTGTAAAGAATGCAGGTGGAATCAAACTTCCCTAACTCCAAAAATTATGAAAAATTACACATTGTATACAATTTATCATATCTTGATGAGCAAAAAAAATCAACATTTTATCACATGCTGACTTTTCTCGGGAATTTTTGCAACAACGATAAACTTTCTGTTTCCAAATAGCAACATATAGACTTGCAAAATAAGCATGGTAAAGGCTATACTTGACCCTTTTATTGAAATAAAAGATATAAAACATGTCTCTTAATAGCAGCAAGCAAATATACACAAAAAAAATGATGCTCCAAGCAAAACACATATCATGCGGTGAATAAAAATATAGCCTCAAGTAAAGTTACCGATGAACGAAGACGAAAGAGGGGATGCCATCCGGGGCATCCCCAAGCTTAATTGCTTGGTTGTCCTTGAATATTACCCTGGGGTGCCTTGGGAATACCCAAGCTTAGGCTTGACACTACTTATTACATAGTCCATCGAATCTTTGCCCAAAACTTGAAAACTTCACAACACAAAACTCAATAGAAAATCTTATTAGATCCGTTAGTATAAGAAAGCAAATCACCACTTAGGTACTGTTGTGAAATCATTTTAAATTCGTATTGGTGTTATATCTACTGTATTCCAAATTCTCTATGGTCCATACCCCCCGATACTAGTCATAGATTCATCAAAATAAGCAAACAACACATAGAAAACAGAATCTGTTTAAAACAGAACAGTTTGTAGTAATCTGGAAACTTTCCATACTTTTGTAACTCCAAAAATTCTAAAAAATTAGGACAACATAGAAAATTTGTATATCAATCTTGTGTAAAAATTTCAGATCAAAAGCACCTTCCAGTGAACTTCCAAATTTCCTGGACTGAGCGCAAAAGTTTCTGTTTTTGCACAGAATCAAGTCAACTATCATCCACACTATCCCAATGGCTTTACTTGGCACTTTATCGAAACAAAAGATATAAAACATGATTACTACAGTAGCATAATCATGTGAACACACAAAACAGTAGGGGTAAATATTGGGTTGTCTCCCTACAAGCGCTTTTCTTTAATGCCTTTTAGCTAGGCATGATGATTTCAATGATGCTCATATAAAAGATAAGAATTGAAACATAAAGAGAGCATCATGAAGCATATGGCTAGCACATTTAATTCTAACCCACTTCCTATGCATAGGGACTTTGTGAGAAAACAACTTATGGGAACAAGAATAACCTAGCATAGGAAGGCAAAACAAGCATAACTTCAAGATTTTCAACACATAGAGAGGAAACTTGATATTATTGAAATTGTACAAGCATATATTCCTCCCTCATAATAATTTTCAGTAGCATCATGAATGAATTCAACAATATAACCATCACATAAAGCCTTATTTTCATGGCACAAGCATAGAAATCGTATTACTCTCCACATAAGCAAATTTCTTCTCATGAATAGTAGTGGGAGCAAGCTCAACAAAATAACTATCATGTGAGGCATAATCCAATTGAAAATTAAAATCAATATGACAAGCTTCATGGTTATCATTATTCTTTATATCATACATGTCATCACAATAATCATCATAGATAGCAACTTTGTTCTCATAATCAATTGGAACCTCTTCCGAAATAGTGGATTCATTACTAAATAAAGTCATGACCTCTCCAAATCCACTTTTATCAATATAATCATCATAAATAGGAGGCATGCTATCATCATAATAAATTTTCTCATCAAAACTTGGGGGACTAAAAATATCATCTTCATCAAACATAGCATCCCCAAGCTTGTAGCTTTGCATATCATTAGCATCATGGATATTCAAGGAATTCATACTAACAACATTCCAATCATGCTCATCATACAAAGATTTTATGCCAAACCTTTTATAGACTTCTTCTTCTAACACTTGAGCACAATTTTCCTTTCCATCATTTTCACGAAAGATATTAAAAAGATGAAGCATATGAGGCAACCTCAATTCAATTTTTTTCTAGTTTTCTTTTACAGACTAAACTAGTGATAAAACAAGAAAAGAGAAGATTCGATTGCAAGATCTAAAGATATACCTTCAAGCACTAACCTCCCCGGTAACGGCGCCAAAAAAGAGCTTGATGTCTACTACCAACCTTCTTCTGGTAGACTGATGTTGGGCCTCCAAGCACAGAGTTTTGTAGGACAGTAGCAAATTTCCCTAAAGTGGATGACCTAAGGTTTATCAATCCGTGGGAGGCGTAGGATTAAGATGGTCTCTCTCAAACAACTTTGCAACCAAATAACGAAGAGTCTCTTGTGTCCCCAACACACCCAATACAATGGTAAATTGTATAGGTGCACTAGTTCGACGAAGAGATGGTGATACAAGCCTAATCTGGATAGTAGATATGGGTTTTTGTAATCTGAAATATACAAAAACAACAAGGTAGCAAGTAACAAAATTGAGCGAAAACGATATTGCAATGCTTCGAAACAAGGCCTAGGGTTCATACTTTGACTAGTGCAAGTTCTCCCAACAATGATAATATAATTAAATCATATAACAATCCCTTAACATGCAACAAAGAGTCACTCCAAAGTCACTAATAGCGGAGAACAAACGAAGAGATTATTGTAGGGTACGAAACCACCTCAAGGTTATTCTTTCTGATCGATCCATTGGGCTATTCCTATAAGTGCCACAAACAGCCCTAGAGTTCATACTAAAATAATACCTTAAGATACACATCAACCAAAACCCAAATGTCACCTAGATACTCCAATGTCACCACAAGTATCCGCGGGTTTGATTATACGATATGCATCACACAATCTCAGATTGATCTATTCAAACAACCACAAAGAACTTCAAAGAGTGCCCCAAAGTTTCTACCAGAGAGTCAAGATGAAAATGTGTGCCAACCCCTATGCATAAGTTCACAAGTTCATAGAACCCGCAAGTTGATCACCAAGACATACATCAAGTGGATCACGTGAATATCCCATTGTCACCACAGATAAGCACATGTGAGACATACATCAAGTGTTCTCAAATCCTTAAAGACTCAATCAGATATGATAACTTCAAAGGGAAAACTCAATCCGTTACAAGAAGGTAGAGGGGGAGAAACATTATAAGATCCAACTATAGTAGCAAAGCTCGCAGTACATCAAGATCGTGCCAAATCAAGAACACAAGAGGGAGATCAAACACATAGCTACTGATACATACCCTCAGCCCTAAGGGTGGACTACTCCCTCCTTGTTATGGAGAGTGCCGGGATGATGAAGATGGCTGTCGGTGTCAGAACCGGCGGATCTCGGGTAGGGGGTCCTGAACTGTGCGTCTAAGGCTAATGGTAACAGGAGGCGCGGGACACGATGTTTTACCCAGGTTCAGGCCCTCTCGGCGGAGGTAATACCCTACATCCTGCTTGATTGATCTAGATGATATGAGTATTACAAGAGTTGATCTACCACGAGATCGTAGAGGCTGAACCCTAGAAGCTAGCCTATGATTATGATTGTTGTTGTTCTACGGACTAAACCCTCTGGTTTATATAGACACCGGAGGGGGCTAGGGTTACACAGAGTCGGTTACAGAGAAGGAAATCTACATATCCGAATTGCTAAGCTTGCCTTCCACGCAAAGGAGAGTCCCATCCGGACACGGCACGAAGTCTTCAATCTTGTATCTTCATAGTCCAATAGTCCGGCCAAAGTATATAGTCCGGCTGTCCAAGGACCCCTTAATCCAGGACTCCCTCAGTAGCCCCTGAACCAGGCTTCAATGACGATGAGTCCGGCGCACAGATTGTCTTCGGCATTGCAAGGCGGGTTCCTTCTCCGAATACTCCATAGAAGATTTCGAACACAAGAATCGTGTCCGGCTCTGCAAAATAAGTTACACATACCACCATAGAGAGCATAGTATTCCACAAATCTAATCTGCTGACAAATTTTCATAGCGTGACGTCACGCCATGGCCCGGTCTTTATTTGAACCTTTTTCACCACCAGCCACTGCGCGTGCTGCAAGGCGATTTTATTGGCACATCTTGTCAAAGCAGAGATCGTGTTCCCCTTATCACGGGATTCTCATCAATACAGGTGTGGGTAAGCCAACCATGTTTGTTTAATATGACTCCTCGATTTTAGGCAAGTCCCAAACGGTCACGCGGGGGATGCTTGATATTCGTCCTCTTTATAAGGGGGCCAAGGCCTATCCTTTTCTTCCCACGCTTGATCCTTCCGCTCCCGCACCTCGAGTTCCAATACCCAAGCCTCAAGCTCAAGCACTTCGGACCTTCGACCATGTCCGGATCCAACCTTCAAGGCCGGTGGATGGCCTCCTCTGTCACAGAGGAGGACATCAAGAAGCTTAGGGAGGCCAGGTATCTCACCGCTGAAATCCCGCACAGGCTGCCTGCTCAAGGGCAGGTCATCCCCACTCCCGAACCCAATAGAGTGTCGTGTTTATTTCCCACTTCCTCCGGGGGCTAGGTTTTAGTCTTGATCCCTTTGTGAGAGGGCTCATGTTCTATTACGGGCTAGATTTCCATGATCTAGCTCCGGATTCCATCCTTCACATCTCGTCGTTTATCGTCGTGTGTGAAGTCTTCCTCCGCATTACCCCCCACTTCGGCCTATGGCTCAAGACCTTCAATGTGAGGCCAAAGGTGATTGACGGACGTCACGCGGAGTGCAGAGGCGCTATAATAAGCAAAGGCGCCGACGCCCCATGGCCAAAGGGTTCCTTCACATAAACTTTTGACTTATGGCAACGGGAGTGGTTTTATATCACAGCTCCCCGAGGTACAAAGTGGGCGGCCGCTCCAGCGTTCCGTCCGGGCCCTCTGCCTCAACTGGCGTCATGGGTCAACAAGGGGCTGGACTGGGGGGCAGTTATCGATGTGCTGACGCTGCAAAGCCGCATCCGAGACCTTCTTAAGAAGGACGCCAGCCTTGTCAAGATAATGCAAGTGATGCTGGTTCGTCGGGTCCTGCCCTGCCAACGTCGACCTCTCCGTATGTGGGAGTACAACCCGGAAGGACCGCTAACCATTCAACAATTCTTCAGCATGACGCTCAAAGAGATGTATGGGTCGTTCTTCGGATCACGAATAAAGTATCCGGACACCCCCGAGGACGTGGGTCTCAACTGCAACCGTCTAGATACCCAGGTAAGTAATTCCGCTACCGAACACACCATCCTTTATATTTGTTATAACATCATTCTGAAAAATTGTTCTCTGCCAGGACTGGATAAGGAAGGCGAAGAGGATTAGGTGTTCGGCCCCTCTTCCGGAAGGCTCGCCGGATCCTCTATTGACCAGGATGCTTGAGCGCGCACCATATCAGGTGCCATCAGGAGAAAATGAGGGGAGGAATAGAGAAGCCACCGATGGGCTTCATACTTTGCACATCCAAATCGGGGGAGTAAGTGCCTTCGCAAAGGAGGACATTCGGGGAGGTAAATCCGAAATCGCCTCTCCCCATGGTAAGAAAAGGGCCGCCTCTAAAGACTTGGAAACGGAGTGTTCCAAGCGAGGGAAGAAACCCTCGCCAAGGGGCCCTACCCCAGAGGGCATCCTTACCGTACAACACCCGCAAGGGGCCAACCCTCAACCGAGTTGTAAGTGAAAAAGGTACTTTGGTAAGTATATCTTGTTTTGTCTCTGAGAATAATATCCGAGACATATTTGTTGCAGTCCGGCTTGTAGCCCATCTCCACAGAGTTCGTCTTCGGGGGATCTTCCTCCGGAGATGATGGAGAGTGAAACGCCTCCTCCTGCCTCCCTGCCACATGGGGCGGACGACCCCGAGGTGTAGTCACGGAGGATTTCTCCTGATCCGCCAAGGCCAGAAGTTGATACTACGGCTGCCCATAGTCCGGAATATCCAGCTCCCAAGGAGAGCTTCAGGAGGAGTCCGGGATTGCCCGGCACACAGCCGGACACACTGATGGGTCTTCTAGAGCGAGTGGCCATCTCAGAGACACATCGTGCCTTAATGGGTACGGTGGTTGAGAGGATTTCATCCGCCAAAAGCGGTTTGAATGAAGCTTTTGCGAGTTTGCTGAGAGGCTTTGAGGTACGCAAAAAATGTACTTTTGACGGTACCGCACATGCTAGGTGTGTTCTGTATAGATAGTAGCCCCTGAGACTCTGGTTGCCATCCAAAGGTGGCGAACAGAGGATCATAATCTCTGGTAATAATCGCGCTGGTTTATGTGCAGGCGGCTGAGGGTCCGGCGGCTGACCGGACTGCTGATTTTGCCGAACTGAAGCGGCAGCTTGACGTGGCCGATGCCGACATCGCGTTTGTTAACAAGCGGCTTGACGAGGCCCAGGGTATGTATGTTCGACTTGTCAACAAATGTTTTAAGAGGAGCATGATGCTAGTATCTATGATATGCTATGACTGCAGACGGAGCTGCCGCCATAGAGACCCTTCGGGCGGAGCTTGCCCGAGCCAAGGAGCAAGCCCGAATAAGTGATGCGTCTGCTTTGAAGGAGGCCGAAGAGTTAAGAGCCGAGCAGGCTGCTCGTCGCCAGAGCAAAGAAAAGATAGCCCAGATGGCTACTGAGCTGAAGGATGCCGCCGACAGCCATGAGCTCCTTGAAAAGGAAAACCAAGCGAAAGCGGCTGACCTGAAGAAGGACCTGGAGGCAACTAAGGAAACCCGCTCTGAAATGAGAGGGATAAGGGAGGTGCTACGTGAAGACGGAGATATCACGGCCGGGAGTCCCTAATTGTTGCGAATGAAGTTCGGAGGTCCGAAGTATGCCCCTCTGGATCAGTTGTGGAGCACTGCGGACGTGTATGCGGACCTGGCAAAGAGTGCTGCTGATGCGACCGAATTTTACAAAGATCAGAAAGACCATAAGGTGGAAAGGTTATTCTGGTTGCAGTTCAGTGCCCCGACGAGTCTGCTGCCGTTGAATGAGAGGATGGCTGCATGGGACGAGCTCCATAGGTTGTCCGGGCTTGCTGTGAGGTCTGTCGTGAAGGAAATATGCCCTAGAGGCAATAATAGAGTTATTATTTATTTCCTTATTTCATGATAAATGTTTATTATTCATGCTAGAATTGTATTAACCGGAAACTTGATACATGTGTGAATACATAGACAAACAGAGTGTCACTAGTATGCCTCTACTTGACTAGCTCGTTGAATCAAAGATGGTTAAGTTTCCTAGCCATAGACATGAGTTGTCATTTTATTAACGGGATCACATCATTAGGAGAATGATGTGATTGACTTCACCCATTCCGTTAGCTTAGCACTTGATCGTTTAGTATGTTGCTATTGCTTTCTTCATGACTTATACATGTTCCTATGACTATGAGATTATGCAACTCCTGTTTACTGGAGGAACACTTTGTGTGCTACCAAATATCACAACGTAACTGGGTGATTATAAAGGAGCTCTACAGGTGTCTCCAAAGGTACATGTTGAGTTGGAGTATTTCGAGATTAGGATTTGTCACTCCGATTGTGGGAGAGGTATCTCTGGGCCCTCTCGGTAATGCACATCACTATAAGCCTTGCAAGCAATGTGACTAATGAGTTAGTTGCGGGATGATGCATTACATTACGAGTAAAGAGACTTGCCGGTAACGAGATTGAACTAGGTATTGAGATACCGACGATCGAATCTCGGGCAAGTAACATACCGATGACAAAGGGAACAACGTATGTTGTTATGCGGTTTGACCGGTAAAGATCTTCGTAGAATATGTGGGAGCCAATATGAGCATCCAGGGTCCGCTATTCGTTATTGACCGGAGATGTGTCTCGGTCACGTCTACATAGTTCTTGAACCCGTAGGGTCCGCACGCTTAAAGTTCGGTGACGATCGGTATTATGAGTTTATGTGTTTTGATGTATCGAAGGTAGTTCAGAGTCCCGGATGAGATCGGGGACATGACGAGGAGTCTCAAAATGGTCGAGACGTAAAGATTGATATATTGGATGATTATATTCGGACTTTGGAAAGGTTTCGAGTGATTCGGGTATTTTTCGGAGTACCAGAGAGTTACGGGAATTCGCTGGGGAGTATATGGGCCTTATTGGGCCATACGGGAATAGAGGAGAGAGGCCAAAAGGAAGTAGGTGCCCCCCTCTTGTCCGAATTGGACAAGGGGTGCAACCCCCTTTTCCTTCTCCCTCTCCCCCTCTTTCCTTCTGTCCTACCCCGGAAAGGAAAGGGGGGTCCTACTAGGACTTGGGAGTCCTAGTAGGACTCCCCACACTTGGCGCGCCCCCTCTAGGGCCGGCCTCTCCCTCCCTCCTTTACATACGGGGGCACGGGGCACCTCTAGACACAACAATTGATCGCTTGATCTCTTAGCCGTGTGCAGTGCCCCCCTCCACCATATTCCACCTCGGTAATATCGTAGCGATGCTTAGGTGAAGCCCTGCATCGGTAGCATCATCAACACCATCATCACGCTGTCGTGCTGACGGAACTCTCCCACAAAACTCTGCTGGATCGGAGTTCGTGGGACATCATCGAGCTGAACGTGTGCTGAACTCAGAGGTGTCGTACGTTTGGTACTTGATAGGTCAGATCGTGAAGACATACGACTACATCAACCGCGTTGTGCTAACGCTTCCGCTTTTGGTCTATGAGGGTACGTGGACAACACTCTCCCCTCTCGTTGCTATGCATCACCATGATCTTGTGTGTGTGTAGGATTTCTTTTGAAATTACTATGTTCCCCAACAGTGGCATACGAGCCTGGTTTTATGCGTAGATGTTATATGCACGAGTAGAACACAAGTGAGTTGTGGGCGATACAAGTCATACTGCTTACCAGCATGTCATACTTTGGTTCAGCAGTATTGTTGGATGAAGCGGACCGGACCGACATTACGCATACGCTTACGTGAGACTGGTTCTACCGATGTGCTTTGCGCATAGGTGGCTGGCGGGTGTTAGTTTCTCCAACTTTAGTTGAACCGAGTATGGCTACGCCCGGTCCCTGAGAAGGTTAAAACAGCACTAACTTGACGAACTATCGTTGTGGTTTTGATGCGTAGGTAAGAACGGTTTTTGCTCAGCCCGTAGTAGCCACGTAAAACTTGCAACAACAAAGTAGAGGACGTCGAACTTGTTTTTGCAGGGCATGTTGTGATGTGATATGGTCAAGACATGATGCTAAATTTTATTGTATGAGATGATCATGTTTTGTAACAAAGTTATCGGCAACTGGCAGGAGCCATATGGTTGACGCTTTATTGTATGCAATGCAATCGCCCTGTAATTGCTTTACTTTATCACTAAGCAGTAGTGATAGTCGTAGAAACAATAGGTGGTTAAATGACAACGATGATACAATGGAGATCAAGGTGTCGCGCCGGTGACGATGGTGATCATGATGATGCTTCGGAGATGGTGATCACAAGCACAAGATGATGATGGCCATATCATATCACTTATATTGATTGCATGTGTTGTTTATCCTTTATGCATCTTATTTTGCTTTGATTGACGGTAGCATTATAAGATGATCTCTCACTAAATTTCAAGGTATAAGTGTTCTCCCTGAGTATGCACCATTGCGAAAGTTCTTCGTGCCGAGACACCACGTGATGATCGGGTGTGATAGGCTCTACATTCAAATACAACGGGTGCAAAACAGTTGCACATGCGGAATACTCAGGTTAAACTTGACGAGCCTAGCATATACAGATATGGCCTCGGAACACTAAGACCGAAAGGTCGAGCATGAATCATATAGTAGATATGATCAACATTATGATGTTCACCATTGAAAACTACTCCATCTCACGTGATGATCGGATATGGTTTAGTTGATTTGGATCACGTGATCACTTAGATGATTAGAGGGATGTCTATCTAAGTGGGAGTTCTTAAGTAATATGATTAATTGAACTTTAATTTATCATGAACATAGTCCTAATAGTATTTTGCAAATTACGTTGTAGATCAATAGCTCGCGTTGTTGCTTCCCTATGTTTTATATGTGTATGACTACATCAACCGCGTTGTGCTAACGCTTCCACTTTCGGTCTACGAGGGTACGTGGACAACACTCTCCCCTCTCGTTGCTATGCATCACCATGATCTTGCATGTGCGTAGGAAATTATTTGAAATTACTACGTTCCCCAACATGTCGTGGATCATCTTTGGCCACAGGGACCAAGGCCGTACAATTATTTTGGATTAGTGCAACAATTCCTTGGTGCTGTGTCGCATATCGATGCTGTGAAGAGGTCGGCGTGCATAGAGGGTGCGTGGATGGCTCTTGCCCGTGTTAAATCATACTGGGCCGGGATGGAAACCGCTGCTATTGCAACCCGAGGTCAGACGGGAGGCCAGGACCCAGCCGAGCACTATTTTGAAGAAGTCCTAGAAGGAGCCCATTTAATAGAGGCTCAGTCCTTGAAGAGTGCCATGTTCGAGTGACATCTATCTCCATTGTAAAAACAATGCTATTTTGATTATAAAGGCTGTGTTTATACTTTTGCCCGAAAGTATTATAGTGCCTCCTGTGTGGCCGTTTATGTATGTATATAACCTGAAAGTTTGCAGTCACCGGCTTTAGCCCCCACACATATAATGCTGGGGTGTTCGAGAAAACGCATAGTCACACTTGATCCAACGTCTTGGTCCGTTAAGGAGGTGATAGCGTGGCGAACCAGGCAATCGGACTATATAGCTTTAACACTTTCACTTAGCCATAGGAGTTTGACGGTGGGCCTACTATATAGCCCCTGGTACTTCCGCGTTTATCCAGATGTGGTGTGTGTACATACATGACTGGGAAACCAGTCTTTCGTTAATGCGGAGGAATCACAAAGATTCCGATGAGTCATCGAGTGGTTGACCAGTCTCGCGTTGTATCATGATAGTCAGTTTTCGGCTTTCTCTACTGAGGTGCTCGTCCAGATGAACCAGGGCACAATCGCAGTAGTTCTCCCGGTGCCGCCTTAGCTGATAGAGCGGAACATAAGGTAGCAAAACACGGGAGCCGGGCAAACCCAACATTTGACCGAAGACATGATTCGGAGCTGATGCATATAAGGCCAAACTCGCGACGCGAACACTCCCTAAGGTATTCGGACTTTACGACATATACTGGGCTGAATAACACCCTCGATAATGAGCCCTGTGTTTCCAGGTACATGCATTAGTCTGGCGTGACGAAGTGTCAAGAACGCCAGTATCCCTCCTAGTTGTGTTAAGTGTCCAGAGGGGAAGAAGCAACAAGAGACATTAAAAAAGGTTTACGCAGGGTCTTAATCTACAGAGAAACCTTTGAGCGGGGCCCTACTGCATGTCTGCGCCTTTGTCTCCATTGTGTTGTACCCTTGAAGGGTGTAGCATGATGATCATTTGTAAAAAGGGGAAAACCCAGGTGAAAGACTTCGTGCGAAGAGTTGGTTAATCTGAATGAAAATGCAATATGCTATTGTATTAATAGGGTCGAGCGAAACTATGGGCTTCCCTTTTTCTTCTTTTTTTGCGAGCGGCCCCTAGCACCACTTATGGGGGTATCCCCAGCTCAGGTTTATCTGGGCTGTTATATCTGGTGGAGCGCCGGACTCGTCTAACCGTGTCCATGGTCTTGATGATCGTTTATTCTGGTTGGCGGGGCCGCTCAGTGTTCGGCTGCTAGAGCCACCACGTATTCTTCCGCATGTAAGGAACTCTCTATATTTCCGCTAACTGTGATGATGCCACGTGGACTGGGCATCTTAATTTTAAGGTAGGCGTAGTGCGGTACTGCATTAAAATGAGCAAAGGCCGTTCTTCCGAGTAGTGCGTGATAGCCGCTTTGGAATGAAGCGATGTCAAAGGTTAGTTCCTCGCTTCTGAAGTAGTTGGGAGAACCGAATACAACCTCTAGTACTAAAGAGCCCGTACAACGGGCCTCGACGCCTGGTATCACTCCTCTAAAGGTAGTATTGCTTAGGCTGATTCTGGATGGGTCTATCCCCATTTTGCGGACAGTGTCCTCATATATCAGGTTTAGACTACTGCCGCCGTCCATAAGGACTTGGGTGAGATGGTATCCATCAATTATTGGGTCAAGCACCAAGGCAGCCGATCCTCCAAGCCGAATACTAGTCGGATGATCCCTGCAATCAAAGATGATCGGGCAGGCCGACCAGGGATTGAATTTGGGGGCGACGGTCTCCACAGCGTATACGTCTCGGAGTGCACGTTTGCGCCTACTCTTTGGAATGTGAGTTGCGTAAATCATATTCACTATTTTGGCTTCTGGTGGGAATTTTTTTTGTCCTCCAGTGTCCGGCTGGCGAGGCTCATCCTCGTCTTCACCTGGCGTCTCCCTCCCCTCGTGTTCGACATTTAGCTTCCCGGCCTGCTTGAAAACACAACACTCTCTGTGGGTGTGATTTGCAGGTTTTTCAGGGGTGCCAAGAATCTGACATAATTTGTCTATAATCTTGTTTAGGTTGGACGTCCATCTCTGCTGCCTTTAAATGGCTTCTTCTGTTGACCGGGTCGAGAGCCCCTGAATCCGGTGTTGACCGTCGTGTTCTCTGGGCTGTCATCATTGTTTCGACGCTTGTTTTTGTTGCATCGTGGCTTCCTGTTGCCATCCCTGACATCGGATGTGCCTGGGTCACTGGTGCCGCTATGGGCCAGCCAGCTGTCCTCGCCTGTGCAAAAGCGGGTCATAAGGCTTGTTAAGGCTGCCATTGTCCTCGACTTTTCCTGGCCGAGGTGTCTGGTAAGACATTCGTCCCGGATATTGTGTTTGAAGGGCGCTAAGGCTTCGGCGTTCGGGCAATCGATAGTTTGATTCTTCTTAGTAAGAAATCTGTTCCAGAGTTTTCGGGCTGACTCTCCGGGCTATTGAATTATGTGACTTAAGTCGTCTGCATCCGGAGGTCGAACATATGTCCCTTGAAAATTGGCCCTAAAAGCATCCTCAAGTTCTTCCCAACTTCCAATTGAGTTTTCAGAAAGGCTTTTCAACCAGTGCCGAGCTAGTCATTTCAACTTGAGGGGTAGGTATTTAATGGCGTGGAAATCATCTCCGCGAGCCATGTGGATATGAAGGATAAAGTCCTCAATCCAGACCGCAGGGTCTGTCGTTCCTTTGTATGCCTCTATATTCACGGGTTTAAATCCTTCCGGAAATTCATGGTCCAGCAGCTCATCGGTGAAGCACAGGGGGTGTGCGGCACCCCTGTATTTGGACGTGTCGTGGCATGCTGTCGACGGTTGTTGTGTTCGGTGCTGATTCCTAGCTGGTATTCGATCAATGTGATCGTTTTGGTAACTCTGATCCTGTGCCGAAGCGCGCTTCCTAGATCCATAGATGGACCTGGCCATACCGGACTTTTTGTCCAGGAGCTCACGTAAATCGTGTGCTGACTTGTGTGCGGCATCATTAGCCGTCCTGTCGCAGCCACGAGGTGGTCGGTCCGGCTGATCGGTCGTTTTCGGCTGAATGGGCTCTATGGCCTCGTCGTTGAATTCGGGCAGCAGCTTGCGCTTTGGATAGCTCTTTGTGTGGCGATCGGCACCGTATTTCTCTTCAATGTCGAGCACTTTGTTCCACCTGTGGTTGAGCGTATCCTGCGCGGCTTTAAGCCTTTGCTTCTGCTTCTTTAGGCTCCTCGCGGTGGCAATGAGCCTTCTGTGGAGGTTCTCTTGTTCCAAGAGTTTTTCTGGGATGATGAGTGCATGATACGTCTCCGTCGTATCTATAATTTTTGATTGTTCCATGCCAATATTATTCACTTTCATATACTTTTTGGCAACTTTTTATATTATTTTTGGGACTAACTTATTGATCTAGTGCCCAGTGCCAGTTCCTGTCTATTGCATGTTTTATGTTTCGCAGAATATCCATATCAAACGGAGTCCAAACGGGATAAAAACGGATGGAGCTTATTTTTGGAAAATATGGAAAATTACCGAAGAAAAATCCACGCGAGACGGTGCCCGAGGTGGCCACGAGGTAGGGGGGCGCGCCTGACCCCCTGGGCACGCCCCCTACTCTCATGAGCCCACCGTAAAGCGGTTGACGCTACTTTTTTGCCGCAAGAAAGCTAATATTCGGAAAAAATCACGGCGAAGGTTTCAGGCCAATCGGAGTTACGGATCTCCATATATACACGAAACGGTGAAACAGAGCCAGAACAGAACGCAGAAACAGAGAGATAGATCCAATCTCGGAGGGGCTCTCGCCCCTCCCAAGCCATGGATGCCAAGGACCAGAGGGGAAACCCTTCTCCCATCTAGGGAGGAGGTCAAGGAAGAAGAAGAATAAGGGGAGCTCTCTCCCCCTTGCTTCCGGTGGCGCCGGAGCGCTGCCGGGGGCCATCACCATCACCGCAATCTTCACCAACAACTTCACCGCCTTCATCACCAACTCTTCCTCCCTCTATGCAGCGGTGTAACCTCTCTCTTACCCGCTGTAATCTCTACTTAAACATGGTGCTCAATGCTATATATTATTTCCCAATGATGTATGGCTATCTTATGATGTTTGAGTAGATCTGTTTTGTCCTAATGGCTATTTGATGATCGTGATTGGTTTGAGTTGTATGTTTTATTATTGGTGCTGTCCTATGGTGCCCTCCGTGTCGCGCAAGCGTGAGGGATTCCCGCTGTAGGGTGTTGCAATACGTTCATGATTCTCTTATAGTGGGTTGGTGAGTGACTGAAACACAAACCCGAGTAAGAGGGATTGTTGCATATGGGATAAAGGGGACTTGATGCTTTAATGCTATGGTTGGGTTTTACCTTAATGAATCTTTAGTAGTTGCGGATGCTTGCTAGAGTTCCAATCATAAGTGCATATGATCCAAGTAGAGAAAGTATGTTAGCTTATGCCTCTCCCTCAAATAAAATTGCAATAATGATTACCGGTCTAGTTATCGATTGCCTAGGGACAAATAACTTTCTTGTTGACAAAAGCTCTCTACTAGAACTAATTGTAACGCCCCGGATACAACTTTCCATATTCATAACTCCAACTCTTGCCATTTCTGGCTATGTGATATGTTATTTCCTTCGTGTTTGAGTTTTTGTCTTTTGTTTTGCATTTTGTTCATGTCATGCATCTCATCTCTTTGCATCATTTGCATTGCATCATGTCATCATGCAACCCTTTTTAAAACTCATCTAAATAAAATCGTATGGATCTTCGGTCCATTTAAATCGAGGGAAATGCACATGGTGATTTCTCTTTATAACATATATCCTCCCAATATTATTAGGGAGCTATAAAACTAATATTCCATTGTTTTGGAATTAACCATAACACACTTGCATTTGAAACTCCTCTCGTCTCTAAATTATTTAAATCCTCCATCCTTCTCCCCTTGCTCCAAATCTAGTTGTGGAGCTTTGAAATTATTTCAAAGTAGTCACATGCCATTTTAGTTAACTTCAGGTTTAATTGAACCTCCAAATAAATCCCTTGGCTCTTTTCTTTTTCTGAAATATGGAAAAGAAACCCCTTTTCTTTCTTTTGGCCAGCCAAGCAGGCCTCCTGGCCTTTCCCTTCCATCCGAAGTTACCCCAAGGTCAAGCTGGGCCTCCAGGCGACCGAAGGCCAGCCCAGCATCTCTCCCTCGCTAACCCTAGCGCCAGGGGAGAGCCTCCTGCTCGATCCCCATCTCCCTCCTGAGCGCCGTCACGCAGGGAGAGGGCAGCACTAACCCCTCTCCTGATCCATTTCTCTCCCTCGATCCCCTCGCTCGTCCTCCTCCAAACCCCGGCGCCGCTCCTCCTCTGCCATGGCCTTCCTCCTGATTCTCCTCGTCGCCACCAACCCGCCTCGACCTCGCCGCCAGCAGCAGCTACTGCACCCTCTCACCAATGCCGCGCTCGGTCCTCCACCGCGCCTCACCTTCGACCTCGGATTCCGCGTCCCATGGCCTCGAGCAGGCCAGCAGTTGAGCCCCGCGCCTCCCCCGCCTTGGATCCGGTCATCCCCGCGCCTAGTCCCTCTGCTGCTCCCCTGCTTCGCACCTGCAGTCATCGTCCTCCACGCCGTCTTCTGTGCCCGGCCTCTCCCTCACCTCGCTAGTGCCCGTCTCCGGCCACCACGAGCGCCACCAGCAGCAGCTTCAGTACGTCCCCGCCGCCAAGTCCCTCACTGCCTCTCTCTGCTACCCCTTGTGCGACCTCCTGCCTCGTTCCCACGCCGCTCGTCGCCAAAAGTCAGCAGGAGGAGCCCGGCCCCGCGACATCCTCTGCTACACTTCCACCGGCCGGCGACCTCACCTGAACCTCGCCGGCGAGCAGCCCGCTAGGACAGGCCAGTCCCGCTCGGAACCAGCCTCCTCCATGCGCCAAGTCCCGCGGCCGTCGGCCCTGCATCGCGCCAAGTCCTTGCATCGTGCCCCTGTTGCTGTAGACGCCAAGTCCAACGACCATCGAGCGTGGAATTCGCCAAGTGCCACTACCAATACCTCTGAATTCGCCAAGTACACCACCGGCAAGACTACAACACTATAACGGCAAGGTCGACTATGTTTTGTTGCCTCTCTGGATCGCCAGGTTCCACAAGACACAAGTACCACGATGACCGTTGTTCGCCAAGTACCATGACGACAAAGACCGCCAAGTTCATCTACCGCCGTCAAGTCTACGACTACACAACGAACCGTGAAGTTCCACAAGATAACGTGTACCACTACCGTCGCCCCGAGACGTTGGATTCGTCAAGTACCTCTCCGAAACGAACGTGTACAACTACTTCCACTACCGTCGCGAGAACGACTACTTCCACTACGGCCCGTGTACCACTACTTTCTTCATCGAACTCGACCCGCTCCTAAATGCACGCTTTGAAGGTATAACAGCCGAGACGACCTTAGAATGCATGTGTTGAATGAGATGTCCGTGTTTGCACCGTGATCAAATTGTCGCTTGCGATGCCCCTCTTTTGCCATGCCACCGACATGGGGGACACCCGGTATCCGGGATCACTCCCCATCTCTTGCGTGTCCCACACATCCGCATACTTCTCGTTTGCATCGGTATCTCAATCAAGTTACCGGAATCGATATGTTGCCGTGGCATCATTTTCGGATTCGTTGCCGTGGCACCCGTTTTGTTCCGCCACGGTGTCAAATGCCTCATAACATGCTCATGTCAACATTTTCATAAAAAATGCATAAAACTTGTTCATGTCATCCGCATCATGATAACAACAATTAAAATGTTTAAAATTGTGTTTGCATTAAAATGCTAAATGCATGAGGTTTTACCGGAATTGTTGTCTGTTGTTTCCGGCCTCATTTAAACTTGCCTAGATGTGTAGTCTACTTATGCTTCACCTCTTGCCATGTTAATTAACATTTAATAATTGTTGAGTATCTTAACCGAGAGTAAACTAAAATAATTAGATGTGGTGTTCCATCAATATGCAACTCGTTGCATATTGAGCTCCACTTAACTTGTAGTATTGTTTGTTGCACTTTGCCATGCCATGCCACATTAAACCGGACATGCATCATACTTGATTGTGCATCATGCCATGATTATTCTTGTGTGTTTACCATGTTGTTTGTTTCTTTTCGGTGTTGCTTCTTAGTTCCGGTAATGTTGCGATTGTGAGGATTCATTCGACTACTCCCGTTCGTCTTCTTCATGGATTCGTTCTTCTTCCTAGTGGGATTTCAGGCAAGATGACCATTACCCTGGATCTCACTACTATCATTGCTATGCTAGTTGCTTAGTTCTATCGCTTTGCTGTGCTACCTATCTTTTGCTCTTCAAGCCTCCCCAAATTGCCATGAACCTCTAACCTTTGTCACCCTTCCTAGCAAACCATTGCTTGGCTATGTTACCGCTTTGCTCAGCCCCTATTATAACGTTGCTAGTTGTAGGTGAAGTTGAAGATTGCTCCATGGTGGACAGAGTTATGTTGGGATATCACAATATCTCTTATATTATTAATGCATCTATATATTTGGTAAAGGGTGGAAGGCTCGGCCTTATGCCTGGTGTTTTGTTCCACTCTTGACGCCCTAGTTTCCGTCATAGAGGTGTTATGTTCCCGGATTTTGCGTTCCTTACACGGTCGGGTGATTTATGGGACCCCCTCGACAGTTCGCTTTGAATAAAACTCCTCCAGCAAGGCCCAACCTTGGTTTTACAATTTGCCTCACCACCACCTACTTTTCCCCTGGGAGTAATTAACCCAAGGGTCATCTTTATTATAGCCCCCCGGGCCAATGCTTGTCTAAGTGTTGGTCCAACCTAGAGCACCGTGCGGGACCATCCCTTGGCAACTTGGGTTACGTCGGTACCTGTACGCTTAGCTTATCCGGTGTTGCCCCGAGAACGAGATATGTGCAGCTCCTATCGGGATGTCGGCGCATCGGGCGGTCTTGCTGGTCTTGTTTTACCATTGTCGAAATGTCTTGTAAACCAGGATTCCGAGACTGATCGGATCTTCCTGGGAGAAGGTATATCCTTCGTTGATCGCGAGAGCTTATCATGGGCTAAGTTGGGACACCCCTGCAGGGTATAAACTTTCGAGAGCTGTGCCCGCGGTTATGTGGCAGATGGGAATTTGTTAATGTCCGGTTGTAGATAACTTGACACCAGATCCGAATTAAAACGCATCAACCGCGTGTGTAGCCGTGATGGTCTCTTCTCGGCGGAGTCTGGGAAGTGAACACGGTTTTTGTGTTATGACTGACGTAAGTAGGAGCTCAGGATCACTTCTTGATCATTGCTAGTTGACGTCCGTTCCTTTGCTTCTCTTCTCGCTCTCATTTGCGTATGTTAGCCACCACATCATGCTTAGTCGCTGCTGCAACCTCACCACTTTACCCCTTCCTTTCCCATTAAGCTTTGCTAGTCTTGATACCCATGGTAATGGGATTGCTGAGTCCTCATGGCTCACAGATTACTACAATAACAGTTGCAGGTACAGGTTATGCGATGACCATGACGCTAGAGCGATGTTTGCTTGTTTGGAGTTCTTCTCCGTCTTCTTCTTCGATCAAGGAATAGGTTCCAGGTCGGCAGCCTGGGCTAGCAGGGTGGATATTGTTTGAGTTTTCTGTTTATGATTCATCCGTAGTCGGATGTTGTTTTTGTATGTTGTATTGTTGTATTCATGTGACATTGTATGTATCGGATGTATCCCCACTATATGTAATGTTGATGTAATGATATCCACCTTGCAAAAGCGTCTTCAATATGCGCTTCTATCCTTGGTGGGACCTTCGAGTTCCTTTAGGATAGGGTCGCATCTTGGGCGTGACAAGTTGGCATCAGAGCCTCGACCGACCATAGGAGCCCCTTTGATTGTTGGCCGTTGTTGAGTCTAGAAAAAAAAAACTATTTTGAGTCTTAGGATTATATATATCAGAGAGTAGGATTCTTTTTACTCCTTAGCCCCTTCGTCGCTCTGGTGAGGACTCCTGACGTAGATGTCTTGTCTTTCCTCTCCTCAAATTTCACTAAAAAAAATTTAGGATCACGCGGGTATCTTGGAATCGTTCCGATAGTCTTGTGATGAGAACATTGTTCTTGGTGCCTCCTGACATTTAGGGGTTGTGGCAGTGTCCCGGGGAGTTGAGCTCCGAGGTGTTTGTGTGGCGATCGGCACCGTATTTCTCTTCAATGTCGAGCACTTTGTTCCACCTGTGGTTGAGCGTATCCTGCGCGGCTTTAAGCCTTTGCTTCTGCTTCTTTAGGCTCCTCGCGGTGGCAATGAGCCTTCTGTGGAGGTTCTCTTGTTCCAAGAGTTTTTCTGGGATGATGAGTGCATGATACGTCTCCGTCGTATCTATAATTTTTGATTGTTCCATGCCAATATTATTCACTTTCATATACTTTTTGTCACAATTTTATCGTTGCAGTTCTGGAATACCTGAGTTTTGCCGACATCGAAAATCTCTTTTATGCAGTTGTTGGTGAGATAACCTCGACGCCACCCAGTACTGGGGAGTTCGGGAGTATTGCCATAGCTCGTATAACGGATGCTTTTCGAAGGTTGAGGTACACGATTTCCGGAGTTTTCTTGGTTATGTGTTGACGGATGAATACAGCTGGATGTAGGGATTGTTAGTTTGGGTGAGATATATTTCTTCCCCTGTATCCCCAACACCAGATTGCATAACCAGAAAGTTTCAGGAGTTTATAGGTGGGAATTCAAGTAGCTCCTAGAATATCTTTCCGACAGATGCATGATATGGGATTGGGTAAATCTCTATCATATGTTTGTTTCCGGCTTATTCTGCAAGCCAAATCCTTTGTTTTGTTTTATTTGTGGTATTCGAGTTGCTTCGAAGTCAAATGTTGAATCCATACCTTTCCTAAACGGTGTTCTCATATTGCTATGTGAATACTAATCCTTTTTGATCATTGAGGTTGTCATGTTAATTCTTTTCCAACCGGTGCGTTTCTCTTCGAGATGATCCCATCATTCTCCCCATCCGCAAGATCAATTCTAAGTTTTCTCAATGGTGTTTGTTTCGTTCATCCCAAGTTGTCTTTGTTTTTCCCCACCCTCCCACCCTTTTCTTCAAGGACTCACTTATTTTAATCAAGTATCCATTTATTCATGTGAAGTCACTTCACTCTTTTCAATCAATGTTCTGATCCGGTGATCCCTCGTGAAGATGCTCACGAGCTTCAAGTTCATCATCCTTCGTTCTTTTTTCTTCTCCGGTGGATCGAATTCAAGCTTTCAGTGTTGGTCATATTCCTTTCCTCGTGTCAAATGTTTTCTCATGCCGGTGCACCTCTCAATCACTCACCTCTTGCTATTCATTTATTCTAGAGTGTTAAAGATATCTTAGAAGGTTTGTGTTTCCATTCTTAATCCATTCAAGCTATTTGGAGATTGTTATCTCATTCAAGCCATTTAATTCAACCGGTGCAATCTCTCTTTAAAATCATTTTCAACGGTGATTTCTTTTGAGTGGGCCCTAACCCACAGGCCTTTTCCCAGGATCTTACCCGACTCTTCGAATTATCAGGAGCGATTCTCAAATTCATTTCCAAGTTTGACGTAAGAATGAATTTCATCAGTCAGATGTTTTCCAAGATCGATTTCAAATTATTTTTCATTGTTGGCTCAACCTCTTTGTTTTTCATTCTCCCGAAGTGTCCCAACAATTCATGGTGGTGTTTCTCATCATCATCCTCAACATTTGAAGACCGAGGAAGAGATTTCTCCTAAAATCTTGGTCCATTCTCTTCAAGATTCATGGTTCTAGCTTCATGCCATCCTCATAATTGTTTTCAATTGTGGGAAATCTTTTCACCCATTCGGAGCATTTCATGAGTTGTTTCCATTTCTTTCCTCCGAAGGCCATCATGTCATAATTCTTCATTCTTAGCGTGTAGCTATCGTTCTCCAAATCTTACCGGTGCATCGTTCAAATACCCTCTAATCAGTTCATGATCTCTTCGTTCTCATGTATCTAAATCGCCTCAAGTATCTTCATTCGTTTTCCAATTCTTCCCGGTGAATTGTGCCTTTGTTACTTTCATTTTCAATTCTTACGGTGGTTCGTTCAGGATTTCTCTTCCTCCGTTATCATGTCAAATATTCGTTGTTTCCAAATCCCATCGGTGGTTCCATCAATACCTTCTGAAGTTTACGCTATATCTCTCTTAATCCTTTTTTTTCAATGGGAATAAGTAGTATGCCAAATCCGTTGCTTGGCATCAATTAAATTTTATGAAGGATAATCATACAATAAATCTTATTCTTATTTCCTCGAGGTGACTCAATTCTTTTTACGGAGATTATTCATGATGAATAAATTCTTGATTACAAGTGATTCATCTTTCTTTCCGGAGTTGGTCATCATATCACATTCTCGGTTTGAGAGGCTTCATCTTTCTTTTCGGAGTTCTTCATGGAGGCTCTACATGGTGGTTCATCAAGGATTCTTTTCATTCTTCAATTGTTCTTCAAGATTTCTCTCGAAGTTGTGACCCGTCAAGCTATACTCTAAAATAAACATGGTGCTCAACACATGTTTTTGTTTTGAGGCGTTCAAGTATTCTTCATCTTGCATTCCTAAGTGCAATGCTCCTACCCTATATTTTGAGATGGTGTTATATCATTCTTGGCAATTTCCATTCATGTTTCGTGATTCACATGTTGTCAAGAATGAGGTATTTTAAATCCATCAATCTCTTCGTTGGAGTTATCTTGGTAAAGATTTCACCTAAAGCCTTCCCTAAGGAATTGCTATTATGGTGTTTATCAATGATCCAAGTTATCTCTCTATCATCTTGGTGGAAGAAGTTTTTCATCTCTTTGGTGCTCTCAATCAAATCAACGGTTTCCATTAGTGGCCAGTTGTCATCTCATAGTCTTGAGATGTTTTCCATAAGCCCACTACAAGCTTATTCGTTTCGTTGTTGGTTTTCCAACAACTCCGTTATAACCTTCTTGGAAGGGTGCTTTCCAAGTTCTTTTATGGCAGAAGTTGGCATTTTCTTCTCCATTCTTTTATCCCAATGATCTATCTTCTATTCTTTCTTCCGGAGGCATGGTGATGTTGCTCTCTTCACTCATCATCTCGAATTGTGAGGATCGTGTTCTTTTCATGCTTATCCATTTAACCGGAGTGTTGTGTCATCTCTTTAAGTTCTTTTCATCCTATCAAGTCTTGCATCTCTTTTCAGCCGGGGTGTTGTCTGAATTTGTTCTTCCTTGTTCCTTGTTTATCTCGTTTCAACCAAAGCGGGTTCAATTCCTCCTTGTCCATTGTTCTTGTCATTCAAAGGTTTGCAACCTCCAAGGTTCACATGGTGCTCCTTGTTTCTATTTTCTACCGCAGTGCTCTCAATTGTGTTCAACTCCGTCGTGTTCTTTCATTCAACTTTTCAACCTCTCAAGGTTCTTTGGTTTCACTATTTTGTCGAAGAAGCAACTTAGTTCTACCTCCTCTCTTCCTCTTCCATTTCTCTCCGGTGCCATCCTAGATCTCGGGACGAGGTCCTCTTGTAGTGGTGGAGTGTTGTAATGCCCCGGATACAACTTTCCATATTCGTAACTCCAACTCTTGCCATTTCCGGCTATGTGATATGTTATTTCCTTTGTGTTTGGGTTTTTGTCTTTAGTTTTGCATTTTGTTCATGTCATGCATCTCATTTCTTTGCATCATTTGCATTGCATCATGTCATCATGCAACCCTTTTTAAAACTCATCTAAATAAAATCGTATGGATCTTCGGTCCATTTAAATCGAGGGAAATGCACATGGTGATTTCTCTTTATAACATATATCCTCCCAATATTATTAGGGAGCTATAAAACTAATATTCCATTGTTTTGGAATTAACCATAACACACTTGCATTTGAAACTCCTCTCGTCTCTAAATTATTTAAATCCTCCATCCTTCTCCCCTTGCTCCAAATCTAGTTGTGGAGCTTTGAAATTATTTCAAAGTAGTCACATGCCATTTCAGTTAACTTCAGGTTTAATTGAACCTCCAAATAAATCCCTTGGCTCTTTTGTTTTTCTGAAATATGGAAAAGAAACCCCTTTTCTTTCTTTTGGCCAGCCAAGCAGGCCTCCTGGCCTTTCCCTTCCATCTGAAGTTGCCCCAAGGTCAAGCTGGGCCTCCAGGCGACCGAAGGCCAGCCCAGCCTCTCTCCCTCGCTAACCCTAGTGCCAGGGGAGAGCCTCCTGCTCGATCCCCATCTCCCTCCCGAGCGCCGTCACGCAGGGAGAGGGCAGCGCTAACCCCTCTCCTGATCCATTTCTCTCCCTCGATCCCCTCGCTTGTCCTCCTCCAAACCCCGGTGCCGCTCCTCCTCTGCCATGGCCTTCCTCCTGATTCTCCTCGTTGCCACCAACCCGCCTCGACCTCGCCGCCAGCAGCAGCTACTGCACCCTCTCACCGATGCCGCGCCCGGTCCTCCACCGCGCCTCGCCTTCGACCTCGGATTCCGCGTCCCATGGCCTCGAGCAACCCAGCAGTTGAGCCCCGCGCCTCCCCCGCCTTGGATCCGGTCATCCCCGCGCCTAGTCCCTCTGCTGCTCCCCTGCTTCGCACCTGCAGTCGTCGTCCTCCACGCCGTCTTCCGCGCCCGGCCTCTCCCTCGCCTCGCTAGTGCCCGTCTCCGGCCACCACGAGCGCCACCAGCAGCAGCTTCAGGACGTCCCCGCCGCCAAGTCCCTTGCTGCCTCTCTTTGCTTGCGACATCCTGCCTCGTTCCCACGCCGCTCGTCGCCAAAAGTCAGCAGGAGGAGCCCGGCCCCGCGACATCCTCTGCTGCACCTCCACCAGGCGACCTCACCTGAACCTTGCCGGTGAGCAGCCCGCTAGGACAGGCCAGTCCCGCTCGGAACCAGCCTCCTCCATGCGCCAAGTGCTGCGGCCGTCGCCCCTGCATCGCGCCAAGTCCTTGCATCGTGCCCCTGTTGCTGTAGACGCCAAGTCCAACGACCATCGAGCGTGGAATTTGCCAAGTGCCACCACCAATACCTCTGAATTCGCCAAGTACACCACCGGCAAGACTACAACACTGTAACGGCAAGGTCGACTATGTTTTGCTGCCTCTCTGGATCGCCAAATTCCACAAGACACAAGTACCACGACGACCGTTGTTCGCCAAGTACCATGACGACGAGGACCGCCAAGTTCGTCTACCGCTGTCAAGCGTACGACTACACAACGAACCGTGAAGTTCCACAAGATAATGTGTACCACTACCGTCGCCCCGAAGACGTTGGATTCGTCAAGTACCTCTCCGAAACGAACGTGTACAACTACTTCCACTACCGTCGCGAGAACGACTACTTCCACTACGGCCCGTGTACCACTACTTTCTTCATCGAACTTGACCCGCTCCTAAATGCACGCTTCGAAGGTATAACAGCCGAGACGACCGCCGAATGCATGTGTTGAATGAGATGTCCGTGTTTGCACCGTGATCAAATAGTCGCTTGCGATGCCCCTCTTTTGCCATGCCACCGACATGGGGGACACCCGGTATCCGGGATTACTCCCCATCTCTTGCGTGTTCCACACATCCGCACACTTCTCGTTTGCATCGGTATCTCAATCAAGTTACCGGAATCGATATGTTGCTGTGGAATCATTTTCGGATTCGTTGTCGTGGCACCCATTTTGTTCCGCCACGGTGTCAAATGCCTCATAACATGCTCATGTCAACATTTTCATAAAAATTGCATAAAACTTGTTCATGTCATCCGCATCATGATAACAACAATTAAAATGTTTAAAATTGTGTTTGCATTAAAATGCTAAATGCATGAGGTTTTACCGGAATTGTTGTCTGTTGTTTCCGGCATCATTTAAACTTGCCTAGATGTGTAGTTTACTTATGCTTCACCTCTTGCCATGTTAATTAACATTTAATAATTGTTGAGTATCTTAACCGAGAGTAAACTAAAATAATTCGATGTGGTGTTCCGTCAATATGCAACTCGTTGCATATTGAGCTCCACTTAACTTGTAGTATTGTTTGTTGCACTTTGCCATGCCATGCCACATTAAACCGGACATGCATCATACTTGATTGTGCATCATGCCATGATTATTCTTGTGTGTTTACCATGTTGTTTGTTTCTTTCCGGTGTTGCTTCTTAGTTCCGATAATGTTGCGATTGTGAGGATTCATTCGACTACTCCCGTTCGTCTTCTTCATGGATTCGTTCTTCTTCCTAGCGGGATTTCAGGCAAGATGACCGTTACCCTGGATCTCACTACTATCATTGCTATGCTAGTTGCTTCGTTCTATCGCTTTGCTGCGCTACCTATCTTTTGCTCTTCAAGCCTCCCCAAATTGCGATGAACCTCTAACCTTTGTAACCCTTCCTAGCAAACCATTGCTTGGCTATGTTACCGCTTTGCTCAGCCCCTCTTATAGCATTGCTAGTTGCAGGTGAAGGTTAAGATTGCTCCATGGTGGACAGAGTTATGTTGGGATATCACAAATCTCTTATATTATTAATGCATCTATATATTTGGTAAAGGGTGGAAGGCTCGGCCTTATGCCTGGTGTTTTGTTCCACTCTTGCCGCCCTAGTTTCCGTCATACCGGTGTTTTGTTCCCGGATTTTGCGTTCCTTACGCGGTCGGGTGATTTATAGGACCCACTCGACAGTTCGCTTTGAATAAAACTCCTCCAGCAAGGCCCAACCTTGGTTTTACCATTTGCCTCACCACCACCTACTTTTCCCTTGGGAGTAATTAACCCAAGGGTCATCTTTATTATAGCCCCCCGGGCCAATGGTTGTCTAAGTGTTGGTCCAACGTAGAGCACCGTGCAGGACCATCCCTTGGCAACTTGGGTTACGTCGGTACCTATACGCTTAGCTTATCCGGTGTTGCCCTGAGAATGAGATATGTGCAGCTCCTATCGGGATGTCGGCGCATCGGGCGGTCTTGCTGGTCTTGTTTTACCATTGTCAAAATGTCTTGTAAACCGGGATTCCGAGACTGATCGGGTCTTGTTGGGAGAAGGTATATCCTTTGTTGATCGCGAGAGCTTATCATGGGCTAAGTTGGGACACCCCTGCAGGGTATAAACTTTCGAGAGCCGTGCCCGCGGTTATGTGGCAGATGGGAATTTGTTAATGTCCGGTTGTAGATAACTTGACACCAGATCCGAATTAAAACGCATCAACCGCGTGTGTAGCCGTGATGGTCTCTTCTCGGCGGAGTCCGGGAAGTGAACACGGTTTCTGTGTTATGACTGACATAAGTAGGAGCTCAGGATCACTTCTTGATCATTGCTAGTTGACGTCCGTTCCTTTGCTTCTCTTCTTGCTCTCATTTGCGTATGTTAGCCACCACATCATGCTTAGTCGCTGCTGCAACCTCACCACTTTACCCCTTCCTTTCCCATTAAGCTTTGCTAGTCTTGATACCCATGGTAATGGGATTGCTGAGTCCTCGTGGCTCACAGATTACTACAACAACAGTTGCAGGTACAGGTTATGCGATGACCATGACGCGAGAGCGATGTTTGCTTGTTTGGAGTTCTTCTCCGTCTTCTTCTTCGATCAGGGAATAGGTTCCAGGTCAGCAGCCTAGGCTAGCAGGGTGGATATTGTTTGAGTTTTCTGTTTATGATTCATCCGTAGTCGGATGTTGTTCTTGTATGTTGTATTGTTGTATTCATGTGACATTGTATGTATCGGATGTATCCCCACTATTATGTAATGTTAATGTAATGATATCCACCTTGCAAAAGCGTCTTCAAGATGCGCTTCTATCCTTGGTGGGACCTTCGAGTTCCTTTAGGATAGGGTCGCATCTTGGGCGTGACACTAATTTAGTTGTATCTTCATCTAAACAGCCCCTAGTTTTATTTCCGTGCTCTTTACTTTCTTGCAAGCTTACCCAAAAACACCTACAAAGTACTTCTAGATTCATACTTGTTCTAGGTAAAGCGAACGTCAAGCATGCGTAGAGTTGTATTAGTGGTCGATAGAACTTGAGGGAATATTTGTTCTACCTTTAGCTCCTCGTTGGGTTTGACACTCTTACTTATCGAAAACTGTTGCGATCCCCTATAATTGTGGGTCATCAAGACCTTTTTCTGGCGCCGTTGCCGGGGAGTCATAGCGTGGGGTGAATATTCTCGTGTGTGCTTGTTTGCTTTATCACTATGTAATTTTTATTTGCTGTTCTTAGTTGTTCTCTATCTTTAGTTATGGATATGGAACACGAAATACCAAAAAAATTAGGTGTACTTGCTACTCATGGAGATGGGGAACCTCCTAAAACCCTCGATGCTGGTTATGTGAAAGATATTATGTACTACTTTAATAATCCTGAGAAAACCCGATTCAATTATGTAATGGGAGTAACGTTGGATCAACGTGAATACTTTAGGGATTATCGCTTAACACAAAAAGAGAAACTATTATGGGATCAAATTCATATATTGAAGTGGTATGCTTGGCAACTATGCGTGCGTTATGATTATACTTGTTGCTCTAGGATGAAGGCTCCACACCTCCCCTTTTCATTCAAATTTAATGATAATAAAACCTTAGCTTCTTATGCTAATGGTATATATGATTACTATGATGTGGAACAAATAGAAGAATTTGATGCTTTTATGAGTGCTTATGAAATTGAATCTATGTGTAAAGAGTTTGAAGATTTTGATGATGCTATTTATAGATCTGAAAATTTAGCTATCCTCAAATATTGCTATGAGAACTATGAATACAATTACGAAATTAATGCACTTATTAAGAAAGTCTCCGCTGTCCAAGAATAGACTAATATTTTGCAGGAATCTATGGAAGAAGTTGATCAAACTGTGAGCTCATTGGATGAAAAAGATGATGATGAGAGCGAAGAACAAAAGGAGGAAGAGCGGATTGATAACCCATGCCCACCTTCTAATGAGAGTAACTCTTCAACTCATACATTGTTTAATTCCCCTTCGTGCTTACCGAAGGATGATTGCTATGATGATTGCTATGATCCCGTTGATTCTCTTAAAATATCCCTTTTTGATGATGCTTGCTATGCTTGTGGCCAAGATGCCAATATGAATGATGCATATGGAGATGAACTTGCTATAGTTCCTTATGTTATGAATGAAATTGTTGCTATTGCACCCACGCATGATAGTCCTATTATCTTTTTGAATTCTCTCGACTACACTATATTGGAGAAGCTCGCACTTATTAAGGACTATATTGATGGGTTGCCTTTTACTACTACACATGATGATTTTGATGAATATAATATGCATGTGCTTGCTGCTCCTACTTGCAATTATTATGAGAGAGGAACTATATCTCCACCTCTCTATGTTTCCCACACGATAAAATTGCAAGAAACTGTTTATACTATGCATTGGCCTTTACTATGTGTGCATGAATTGTTCTTTTATGACATGCCGATGCATAGGAAGAGAGTTAGACTTTGTGGTTACTTGATAAATGTTACTTTGTGCTCACTACTAAATTACAAATCATTGTTAATTAAAATTGGCTTTGATATACCTTGGGATCCGGGTGGATTCATTACTTGAGCACTGTATGCCTAGCTTAATGGCTTTAAAGAAAGCGCTGCCAGGGAGACAACCCGGAAGTTTTAGAGATTCATTTATTTCTGTCGAGTGCTTTCATATAGTTTAAAAACAACAAAAATAAAGAGGGGAACCCAAAACTTTTCAAAAAGAGAAGTGAAAGTGAGAGAGACGAGCATTGTGAAAGTGGGGGACGTCCTTGAACTTTGTTCATGCCCATGGGAACTTTGTGAATCTTAATTACAGAAACTTTTCATCAAAAATAATTATCCCCTTATAATTCCATTGTATTATAAAAATAATGTGCCAAGGTTTGCCTTTAGGATGTTTACAATGCTTGTTGGTTTGTACGGTGCAGGACAGAAACTTTGGCTATAGTACGCAATTTTACATTTTTAACTGGAACGTCAATTGGTTCTGATTCCTTTTGCACTGTCTTGCTATACAATTTGTTAATTTTCCTAATTTTGGTAGAATTGTTGGGGTACCATAAGTATGGTGGATGTTCAGATTACTACAGACTGTTCTATTTTTGACAGATTCTATTTTTGATGCATAGTTTGCTTGTTTTGATGAATCTATCAATTTATATTAGTGGATTAAGCCATGGAAAAGCTATATTACAGTAGACACAATGCAAAAACCAAATATGAATTGGTTTGCAACAGACTTAGAGTGGTGATTTGCTTTATTATACTAACGGATCTTGCCGAGTTTTCTGTTGAAGTTTTGTGTGGATGTAGTGTCTAATCGAGGATGTCTCGATATGAGGAAAAGGAAGAGAGGCAAGAGCTCAAGCTTGGGGATGCCCGAGGCACCCCAAGTAAATATTCAAGGAGACTCAAGCGTCTAAGCTTGGGGATGCTGGGGAGGCATCCCCTCTTTCTTCAACAAGTATCGGTATGCTTCGGATTCGTTTCGTTCATGCATTATGTGCAAATCTTGGAGCGTCTTTTGCATTTAGTTTTCTTTTTTATTTTATGCACCATGCTGGTATGAGATGGTCCTTGGTTGATTTATAGAATGCTCTATGCACTTCACTTATATCTTTTGAGTATGGCTTTTTAGAATGCTTCATGTGCTTCACTTATATCATTTGAAGTTTGGATTGCCTGTTTATCTTTACATAGACAACCGCCATTTGTAGAATGCTCTTTTGCTTCACTTATATTTGTTAGAGCTTGGGCATATCTTTTGTAGAAAGAATTAAACTCTCTTGCTTCACTTATATCTATTTAGAGAGATGACAGGAATTGGTCATTCACATGGTTAGTCATAAAATCGTACATAAACTTGTAGATCGCTGAATATGATATGTTTGATTCCTTGCAATAGTTTTGAGATATAAAGATGGTGATATTAGAGTTATGCTAGTGGGTGACTGTGGATTGTAGAGACACTTGTGTTGAGGTTCGTGATTCCCGTAGCATGCACGTATGGTGAACCGCTTTGTGATGAAGTTGGAGCACAATTTTATTTATTGATTGTCTTCCTTATGAGTGGCGGTCTGGGACGAGCGATGGTCTTTTCCTACCAATCTATCCCCCTAGGAGCATGCGCGTAGTACTTTGTTTTCAATGTCTTGTAGATTTTTGCAATAAGTATATGAGTTCCTTATGACTAATGTTGAGTCCATGGATTATACGCACTCTCACCCTTCCACCATTGCTAGCCTCTCTAGTACCGCGCAACTCTCACCGGTGCATTACACCCACCATATGCCTTCCTCAAAACAGCCACCATACCTACCTATCACGGCATTTCCATAGCCATTCCGAGATATATTGCCATGCAACTTCCATCATCATCATATACATGACTTGAGCATTCATTGTCATATTGCTTTGCATGATCGTAAGATAGCTAGCATGATGTTTTTATGGCTTGTCCGTTTTGATGTCATTGCTATGCTAGATCATTGCACATCCTGGTACATCGCTGGAAGCATTCATATAGAGTCATATCTTTGTTCTAGATATTGAGTTGTAAGTAAATAAAATTGTGATGACCATCATTATTAGAGCATTGCCCCAGTGAGGAAAGGATGATGGAGACTATGATTCCCCCACAAGTTGGGATGAGACTCCGGACTTTATGAAAAATAAAAGAGGCCAAAGAAGCCCAAATAAAAAAAGGCCAAAGAAGCCCACCAAAAAAATAATAAAAAAATAGTAAAAAAGAAAATAAAAAATGAGAGAAAAAGAGAGAAGGGCCGAGCAATGTTACTATCCTTTTACCACACTTGTGCTTCAGAGTAGCACCATGTTCTTCATAGAGAGAGCCTCCTATGCTTTCACTTTCATATACTAGTGGGAATTTTCATTATAGAACTTGGCTTGTATATTCCGATGATGGGCTTCCTCAAATGCCCGAGGTCTTCATGAGCAAGCAAGTTGGATGCACACCCACTTAGTTTCAGTTTGAGCTTTCATACACTTATAGCTCTAGTGCATCCGTTGCATGGCAATCCCTATTCACTCACATTGATATCTATTGATGGGCATCTCCATAGCCCGTTGATACGCCTAGTTGATGTGAGACTTTATCCCTTTTTGTCTTCTCCACATAACCCCCACCATCATATTCTATTCCACCAATAGTGCTATATCCATGGATCACACTCATGTATTGCGTGAAAGTTGAAAAAGTTTGAGATTATTAAAGTATGAAACAATTGCTTGGCTTGTCATCGGGGTTGTGCATGATTAAATACTTTGTGTGATGAAGATAGAGCAAAAGCCAAACCATATGATTTTGTAGGGATAACTTTCTTTGGCCATGTTGTTTTGAAAAGACATGATTGCTTTATTGGTACACTCGAAGTATTATTGTTTTTATGTCAAATTATATACTTGCTTTGAATCACTCGTGTCTTAATATTCATGCCATGATTAGACATATGATCAAGATTATGCTAGGTAGCATTCCACATCAAAAATTATTCTTTTTTATCATTTACCTACTCGAGGACGAGCAGGAATAAAGCTTGGGGATGCTGATACGTCTCCGTCGTATCTATAATTTTTGATTGTTCCATGCCAATATTATTCACTTTCATATACTTTTTGGCAACTTTTTATATTATTTTTGGGACTAACTTATTGATCCAGTGCCCAATGCCAGTTCCTGTCTGTTGCATGTTTTATGTTTCGCAGAATATCCATATCAAACGGAGTCCCAACGGGATAAAAACGGACGGAGCTTATTTTTGGAAAATATGGAAAATTTCCGAAGAAAAATCCATGCGAGACGGTGCGTGAGGTGGTCACGAGGTAGGGGGGCGCGCCCCCTACCCTCGTGAGCCCACCGTAAGGCAGTTGACGGTATTCTTTTGCCGCAAGAAAGCTAATATTCGGAAAAAAAAATCACGGTGAAGGTTTCAGGCCAATCGGAGTTACGGATCTCCATATATACACGAAACGGTGAAACAGAGCCATAACAGAACACATAAACAGAGAGATAGATCCAATCTCGGAGGGGATCTCGCCCCTCCCAAGCCATGGGAGCCAAGGACCAGAGGGGAAACCCTTCTCCCATCTAGGGAGGAGGTCAAGGAAGAAGAAGAAGAAGAAGAAGGGGAGCTCTCTCCCCCTTGCTTCCGGTGGCGCCGGAGCGCTGCCGGGGGCCATCATCATCACCGCGATCTTCACCAACAACTTCACCGCCTTCATCACCAACTCTTCCTCCCTCTATGCAGCGGTGTACCCTCTCTCTTACCAGCTGTAATCTCTACTTAAACATGGTGCTCAATGCTATATATTATTTCCCAATGATGTATGGCTATCTTATGATGTTTGAGTAGATCTGTTTTGTCCTAATGGCTATTTGATGATCCTAATTGGTTTGAGTTGTATGTTTTATTATTGGTGCTGTCCTATGGTGCCCTCCGTGTCGCGCAAGCGTGAGGGATTCCCGCTGTAGGGTGTTGCAATACGTTCATGATTCGCTTATAGTGGGTTGGTGAGTGACTGAAACACAAACCCGAGTAAGAGGGATTGTTGCGTATGGGATAAAGGGGACTTGATGCTTTAATGCTATGGTTGGGTTTTACCTTAATGAATCTTTAGTAGTTGTGGATGCTTGCTAGAGTTCCAATCATAAGTGCATATGATCCAAGTAGAGAAAGTATGTTAGCTTACGCCTCTCCCTCAAATAAAATTGCAATAATGATTACCGGTCTAGTTATCGATTGCCTAGGGACAAATAACTTTCTTGTTGACAAAAGCTCTCTACTAGAACTAATTTAGTTGTGTCTTCATCTAAACAGCCCCTAGTTTTATTTCCGTGCTCTTTACTTTGTTGCAAGCTTACCCAAAAACACCTACAAAGTACTTCTAGTTTCATACTTGTTCTAGGTAAAGCGAACGTCAAGCATGCGTAGAGTTGTATCAGTGGTCGATAGAACTTGAGGGAATATTTGTTCTACCTTTAGCTCCTCGTTGGGTTCGACACTCTTACTTATCGAAAACTGTTGCAGTCCCCTATACTTGTGGGTCATCAGGAGTGCACCATCGTCCGGACTGTTCTCCTCTTCGGAGACAGGTTGGCGAATTTTACCCTCGGCGTCATCTGACGTCGGCTCCGGACTATGTTTGTCCCTTGGCTCATCCTGCTCCATCGCTGGGTCCATGGGGTCGTCGTTTCCTTTGGAGTCGACTGGGGTGTTATTCTTTCTTGCGCTATTGTCGCTGTTTTTACTGTGGCGAGATTTAGAGCGGCGCCTACGGCGCCGCTTTGGTGGCTTATCGTAGGGATTATCCTTCATTGCATCATCACCATCGCCTTCTTTCGGTGTTTCCACCATATATATGTCATATGACGAGGTGGCAGTCCAGCTCCCATTGGGCGGTGGTTCCTGTTCTTCTCCCGCATCATCGTAAATACCGTCGGCGTCTTCGGAGTCGAAATAGAGCGTGTCGGTTAAGTCATCGACAGTGGCTATGAAGTGGGTGGTGGGTGGGGAACAAATTTCTTCGTCGTCTGCTTCCCACTCGAGCCGAACATAGTTCGGCCGGGAATCTCCTGACAAGGAGAGAGTCCTTAATGAATTTAGGACATCACCCAAGGGTGAGTGTTGAAAAATATTCGTGGAGGTGAACTCCATGACCGGTGCCCAATCAGATTCGATAGGCACGGGCGTACGCGGTTTGGATCCTGTAGCCGGAGGCGAGTTCGAGGGTCCGATGACGCCATCCTAACGGGAGGTGGGATTAGTGTTCGGCTCCAACGCTGATGAGTGTGCGGCCTCCGTGGCGGGGTCCATCCACCCGTCCTTGGAAGGCGCGATCTGCTCCGGATTGATTCCCAGGGCCGCCGCAGGTGCGATCTCCCGAACACTGTCTGATGGCAGATCTAAGTCATGCTCGTCACGACTATTCGGCGTACCTGACATGGGGTCGAATCCGTCAAAGATCAAGTCTCCGTGGATGTCGGCAGTATAGTTCAAGCTTCCAAACCTGACCTAATGGCCAGGGGCGTAGCTATCGATCTTCTCCAAGTGGCCAAGCGAGTGGGCCCGCAATGCGAAGCCGCCGAATATGAAAATCTGTCCAGGAAGGAAAACCTCCCCCTGGACTGCGTCGTTGAAGATGATTGAAGGTGCCATCAAGCCTTATCATGACGACAAAGTGGAACTCTCAATGAAAGCACCAATGTCGATGTCAAAACCGGCAGATCTCGGGTAGGGGGTCCCGAACTGTGCGTCTAAGGCTAATGGTAACAGGAGGCGGGGGACACGATGTTTTACCCAGGTTCGGGCCCTCTTGGCGGAGGTAATACCCTACTTCATGCTTGATTGATCTTGATGATATGAGTATTACAAGAGTTGATCTACCACGAGATCGTAGAGGCTAAACCATAGAAGCTAGCCTATGATTATGATTGTTGTTGTTCTATGGACTAAACCCTATGGTTTATATAGACACCGGAGGGGGATAGGGTTACACAGAGTCGGTTACTGAGAAGGAAATCTACATATCCGAATTGCCAAGCTTGCCTTCCATGCAAAGGAGAGTCCCATCCGGACACGGGACGAAGTCTTCAATCTTGTATCTTCATAGTCCAACAGTCCGGCCAAAGTATATAGTCCGGCTGTCCGAGGACCCCTTAATCTAGGACTCCCTCAATTACCACCGGTGATGCGTCCCCCCTCCGGTAGGGCACCAGAACGGGATCCCGATTGGTTTTTCATGGATGTAGAGGCTTGCAGCGGCGAAACTCCCGATCTAGGTTATTTTCTGGGGGTTTCTATATTTATAGGAATTTTTGGCGTTGGTTTCACGTCGGGGGGTCCATGAGTTAACCACAAGACTGGAGCACCCTCACTGGCAGGTAGAGCGCGCCCTCCACCCTTGTGGTTGGCACGAGACTCTTCTGGCCCAACTCTTTTGCTTCGGGGGCCTCTTCTGGTCAATACAAAATCATCATAAAATTTCAGGTCATTTGGACTCTGTTTGGTATTCCTTTTCTGTAAAACTCAAAAACAAGGAAAAATATAAACTGGCACTGGGCTCTATGTTAATAGGTTAGTCCCAATAATCATATAAAATAGCATATAAATGCATATAAAACATCCAAGATGGATAATATAATAGCATGGAACAATCAAAAATTATAGATACGTTGAAGACGTATCACCGACCGCCGCCCAGCCGGAGACTCTTCCCCGACGACGTCGTCCACCACAACAGCTCGTCGTCCCTCATCCACCGCACTAAATGAGGATCCGTTGTTGATCTCGACGTCCCGCCCAGCCGCCCCGTCCTCCACCTCCAAGGATCTTCCCCGACGTTCGCCTCGTCTATCGCGCCACCTCCATCCCCACGACACCGTCTTGACCTGCCCCAACGGAATCGTAGCACCCTCACCAATTCCTTCGATGAAGCCGAGGCCTACTCGGCGCCACCAAGGAGGTTCTGAACTCATTGCTGCATTTTATCATTTATTCAATCTCACAGGGCTGCCGGTGCTCGATACTGAGCAGCCATGGAGGGTCTCCATCGATGGTGCCATCGCCGACCACTTCATCCACGTCGTCTCTCCCCCATGTCGTTGTTTCCTCGGTGGCGACTTCCACACCAACACTAGTTGCTGCTGCTCCGGCTCTCGCTCGCGTTGCGGCTCTGTTCTTGTTGTCGGTCGCGCTGCTGCACCACTCTTGCTTTCGTCCGTGCTGCTCCTCTGCTCTACTATTACTATCGGTCGCGCTACTGCTCCGCTCTTGCTCTCGTTCATGATGCTGCTCTGCTCTTGCTCTCGCTCACGCTACTGCTGCATGACCTCTAGCAGCTAGAGGAGTTGCTGCTTTAGCACTCCCTTGCGGTGCTGCTGCACAAGTTGCTCTATGCTAGTGCATTCCCTGCTCGAGCGGCTGCTGATTTAGATCACCGCTTCTCTGCTACTAGTGCTCGAATGCCCTAAACTTCTATTGCAATGCTCTGCTACTAGTTTAATCAGCTTCGATAGTAAAATTTAGTTTCGACTATGAAGTTTAGTTCCTTTAGTTAAGTTCAGAGTGAACAGTATTTACAGCATCTATCGGAGCGGCTATGGCGTGGCTGATACATTTTACATCTAGCACTTTTTGGAGATGTATTTTACATCATCTATTACATATGATACTAGAGTCCCACTTTAGGTTAATGTTGTTTGTCTTGTCCTACTTCAGCCTCCCCGCCGTACACCTCATCGGAGCTGCTCCAGCAACAAAATGGTCCATCACAGCAGAGCAGTACCCTCGGCGCCATATCCAGAGGCCTCAGATCTTCTTCCCCACCTCCAATAGTCACACAAGCATCACCATCCTCCACGTCCAACCCAATGATGCTGAGGTCGACAAGGCTATGCCAAAGAGGTTGTACACTCATCGCATCACTTTGTTACTCTGCATTCATGTCGATCCCTTAGGGATTCTTTGGTTCAAAGCACTTGCAAATCTAGAAATAAATGAATCGTGGTCATAAAGTTAACAGGGAGAAAATAAATGCTCTTTTGAACCACAATTTTAATCGATTTAGCAAGATAACCATTATATGATACTAATGGACCAAATTAAGCTCACAAAATATTTCGAGGGCAGGCTTTAGCCTGTTGAAGACTGCCTACTAGAATCACCACTCGTTCAAAGAAAAAGTGAAGGAAAACATAGGAATTGGAAACTTTACTATGGTACTACTATTCGTGCATTTGGTTAGAAGGAATGGAGCAAATCCAAACTGGAGGATTTTTTTCCTTTGGTGTCTCTTTCAAAGAAAAGACGTAGGACTTTTAATATCCACTTGGGCGTCCTTTTCAAATTAATATGCATGAAGAACAAGACTAACTGCATTACTGGCATAATAATATTCTTATTTTTTTCATTTTCACGTGGTTTGACTTTAATTTGACCATGTTTCTCCATTCCTGTGTTCTTCCAATTCATGTGAACCAAACACCCAGGTTGACAGAAATCCTATGTTTGCAAATGCTCTGTTTTGCACATGCATTCCTATCATGTTCCTGTGTTTTTCCTATCCCTGCGTTTATAGAATCCTCCAATTCTAAGGATCCCTTACAGATTTACATCATTCTCAGATAGGTGCCAGAGAAAACTCTGTGTGTTATGTCCTGCTCCTGTCGTGTCGTCATCCACCCCACCCAAGGTGCACCATCGACGAAGGCGTTCACTGCAGCAGAGATTCCCCCCTGCAGACTTTCTTTCGCCGCCTCTGATCATCTTCCCATTGCCGGCAGCCACGCCAACTGCATTACCATCATCAACTGAGCAGATGTACCTGGCAACTACACAGTTCTGGAAGAGAAGTCACACTCTTTCGTGTCTACTTATGTTATATCTCGGTTATTATTACCTGCTACTTTATCGTCCTGTTCACCTCTTAGACTCCGAGTCAGGTCCAAACTAATGTTCGAACTTGAGTTTTAAAATGCCTATGGGGGCACATATCGAGGCAGCAACGAATAGTATCTGTCTACTATCTGGTTCATCTGGGGTCTTCTATGAGGTTCATGATGGGCGGGCAATAAACAGTAGATGATCCATCGTCTATCTTTTTTAACTGAAGTTATAATCTACCTGCTATCATTAGTTTTGGATCTATCCACTCGTTTGCTACCATCAGTCTTAATTTCTGCATGCACCCCTTAGGCCTTACATAATCTAACTATGTTTTGTTATTATGCATGTCAGTTATTGTACACAATCGTACTAAACATGTAGAGAAAAAGAGAAGACTGTTGTGTGGGAATATAATGTCATGCAGACGCCGCTCCATGGTGGGCGAAGTGGGGCCCCCTCCCGCCATTCCAGATTGTATTCCAGAGGAAGGTAATTGTTAATAGGGGGATTCAGAGGGAGTCGACCACTCCTATTTACCCCTGAGGTGTTTGCTCTAGCCTGGCATGCTAATGTTGGTCATATCATGCATATGGCACATCGCATTGCTTACATTATACATCTTATTTGTCATCGGCTTAGTTTAGATTTGCTTTGTGTGAATGTCACCTGTTTGGTTTCTATATCATACTCCCACCATTCCTAAATATTTGTCTTTTTAGTGATTTCAACAAGTGACTACATACGGAGCAAAATGAGTGAATCTACACTCTAAAATATGTCTATATACATCGGTATGTGGTAGTCCATTTGAAATCTCTAAAAAGACAAATATTTAGGAATGGAGGGAGTATATGGGAATTATGCAATGCCATCTTCTTTAGCCAGGCATCATATACGTGAATCATGCAATGTCATCCCGTTTAGCTAGTCATCGTATATGTGAGTTGTATCGTGCCATATTATTTTCGTAATCTATTCCATTTGTCAACAATGTTTATACATTCATCCACTCTTCCTGTGCATCAGCCATTTGAGTCGGTCATGGGTAAATATAGAGTGAAAACAAGGTCTTCTGAGCAGTCAGTGCTACCTGTTGATGCAGATTTCTTGCTGGTTACAGATAGCTCCTCAAAGGAGGATTCAGAGATAGATGACCAGTCGTATCCCCCCCCCCCGAGGTGCATGCTCTAACTTGGCGGGGTTATATTGCTCATATCATGCATATGGTGTCTTGCATTGCCATGCCATCTGCTTAGATTAGACATGCTTTGTGTGAATGCTTCCTGTTTGCTTTCTATATCAGATATGTGAATTATGCAATGCCATGTTTTTTAGCCAGTTATCATATATGTGAATTATGCACCACCATGTAGCCAGGCATCATATATGTGAATTATCTCATGCCATCCTTTTTTTCGTTACGTATTCCATTTGTCGACAATCTGTGTATATTGAAGTACTCTTCATGTGTATCAGCCATTTGAGCGGATTATGGAAAAATCAGGAGTGAAAACAAGGTCTTCAGAGCAGGCAATGGTACATGTTGAAGCATATATCTCGATGGTTACAGGTAGCTCCTCAGAGGAGGATTCAGAGACATATGACCGGTCCTATATCCCACCTGAGGTGTATGCTCTAATTTGCAATGTTTATATTTCTCATATCATGCATATGGTGTCTTGCATTTCTTAGTTTAGACATAATATGCACAATATTGAATTCCATCTGCTTAGTTTAGAGATCATACATGCGAGTGCCAGCTGCTTAGTATATGAATCAATTATGTCAATTATATCATGCCATCATGTATACTTAGACAACATGTATGTGAATTATTTCATCCCAACCTATTTTAGAAAGACATCATATAGTTTTGTCATGTCATCCTGGTTAGATACTCATCATATGTTGAATTATGTAATTATATCTTGTTAAGTTATCCATCATATATCTGAAAATGTATCATGCTATCTTGTTTAGTTAGCCATCATATATGTGAAATTGTGTCATGTTGCCCTGTTTCGTTAGACAACATATATGTGAATTACCACATCTGTGTATCATACAATGTTTGTACGTTCAATTTCTTTTCTTGTTTATCATCCATTTCAATTCGAGGGGGTGATGGTAGTATCTAAGGGAGCAAAAATCCGTTCTTCACAAAAGACGGTGCTACCCGTCGATGCAGATAGAACCATGGTTGTACTGGCCCACAAACTAGCCCCATCACACATAATCGAGACTCTTTCAGATTGCACACTTACACCGTTGGATAGAGAACCAACTACAACCCATCTAACCCCAACCCATGCAGATAGTAACCCACTTCTAGTTGTCACAGCACCATGTCCACCACTAACTACCCCCACACGAGCAGTTTGTAAAGCACCTGCAGTGCCCAAAGCACGAAGACCACCAAAGCGAACCCAAACTCCACATTTAAAGCATAAGAGCAACTATTCTCAGGTCAGATTCTGTAGCTATGGTCCATACTCCTTTGCTGTTGCATCACTGTATTTACTCATACCAACTACTTTTGAATTTGAAGGATCCAATTGAAACTCCAATGGCGCAACAGATATGTTTTAAACCTATTTCTTTAACTAGATTGTTGTTCTAACTTCATGCTCTATGTTGATTTCAGTTTCAGTTGTATAAATAGTTATGGTCTCATGTGATGCACAGTACAAGTGTTGCTGGTGTTGTGTAGTTTCTCACACTTATATTCTGTCTATGCTGTTGTGTCTTAAAAATATATGATTTGAACTGTGTCTCTATCTTGATTTGGCAACATAAACCAGAATGATATGGACAATACAGTGACCATAGTACATAGATATATGTTTGTTTCATGCTGTTATCATGTCCACCTTACTACTGAACCGTTTTACCAAAATGAGTTTCGTATACTACATGCTAAACATGTGATGTGTCTGCTTGTTTCTCTTGTAGAATGCGAACATAATATTGGAGAAGAGCACCACCATTATGCAATGGTAGAGAAAGTAATGTAGATAAGGTTTAAGGTAGTGAGACAAACATGTTGGTCTCCAAGAAAGGTGATAAAAACAATCTTGTAGACAGTGAGACAACCCCACAGTCCTATGTTGATGTAGTGTTTGAGTTACTGGCCAGTACCACTGGCACAAGCTCTTCGAACTCATTGCCTGAATCACTTCAGCTTCTTCAGTCTCAGCTACAAGCTAAAAGACATCAGTCAGCTGTGCTACGGCAAGAAGCCGAAGGAGTGAGGAAGTCCCTACAGAATTCGGATGCATACTTTCTGGTGCAACAACAAGCACTGGAGGATTTAAGCGCCAAACAAGAGAAAGTTAATAAGCTTGCTAAGCATCTTGCCAACATTATGGGTACCTAGGATATTGTTTCCTGAGCTCTTCTGAAGTGGTTTCAGTTCTGGACTTGTTTTGCTGCGGTGTTTTGTAGCACCTTGAGAAGAGGTGTCTAGAAGGGGGGGATTAGACACTAAGTACCAAAGTTGTAGTTTTTAAGATTCCTTAAGTTTAAGTGGAGTTTAGACACAAGTTTAACATTCACAATACATATCAAGCAAGCATGCAAAGAATATATGGGCAACGGAAAGTAAAGCATGCAATTTGCAAGAATGTAAAGGGAAGGGTTTTGGAGGATTCAAACGCAATTGGAGACACGGATGTTTTTGGCGTGGTTCCGATAGGTGGTGCTATCGTACATCCACGTTGATGGAGACTTCAACCCACTAAGGGTAACGGTTGCGTGAGTCCACGGAGGGCTCCACCCACGAAGGGTCCACGAAGAAGCAACCTTGTATATCCCACCATGGCCGTCGCCCACGAAGGACTTGCCTCACTAGCGGTAGATCTTCATGAAGTAGGCGATCTCCTTGCCCTTACAAACTCCTTGGTTCAACTCCACAATCTTGTCGGAGGCTCCCAAGTGACACCTAGCCAATCTAGGAGACACCACTCTCCAAGAAGTAACAAATGGTGCGTTGATGATGAACTCCTTGCTCTTGTGCTTCAAATGATAGTCTCCCCAACACTCAACTCTCTCTCATGGGATTTGGATCTGGTGGAAAGAAGATTTGAGTGGAAAGCAACTTGGGGAAGGCTAGAGATCAAGATTCATATGGTAGGAATGGAATATCTTGGCCTCAACACATGAGTAGGTAGTTCTCTCTCAAAAAATGTATGCTGGAAGTGTAGGTTCAGTCTGATGGCTCTCTCCAGAATGAAGAGGAGGTGGAGGGGTATATATAGCCTCCACACAAAATCTAACCGTTACACACAAACTACCAAACTCGGTGGGACCGAATCGTTAAACTCGGTCAGACTGATTTAGCAAATAATGTGACCGTTAGGATTTTCAGTGGGACCGAAATGCAACTCGGTGAGACCGATATGGTTAGGGTTAGGGCATAACGTAATCTCGGTAAGACCGATTACACAAACTCGGTGAGACCGATTTTGGTAATAAGCTTTCTAGAGAGTTGGTCAGGCAAACTCGGTTTGACCGATTACACAAACTCGGTAGGACCGATTTTGGTAATGAGTTAACCAGGAAGTTTGCATTGTAATCTCGGTAGTACCGATTGCTCAAACTCGGTGAGACCGATTATGATAATGGACATACACAGAGAGATTACAATCCCATCTCGATGAGACCGAGATCCCTATCGGTGAGACCGATTTGCTTAGGGTTTGGGGCAGTGGCTAAGACATATGAAATCAGTGGCGCCGGATAGAAAGAATCGGTGTGACCAATTTTGGCTTTAGGTTTAGGTCATTTGTGGAAGTGGGAAAGCAGTTGAGGGTTTTGGAGCATATCACTAAGCACATGAAGCAAGAGGCTCATTAAGCAACACCTCATCCCTCCTTGATAGTATTGGCTTTTCCTATAGACTCAATGTGATCTTGGATCACTAAAATGTAAAATGAAGAGTCTTGAGCTTGAAGCTTGAGCCAATCCTTTGTCCTTAGCATCTTGAAGGAGTTCCCACATCCGATAGTCCATGCCACTCCATTGTTGAACTTATCTGAAACATGCTAGATAAAAAGTGTTTGTCCAACAAGAGGTTGACATTAATTACCAAAACCACCAAGGGAGCACTTGTGCTTTCAATCTCCCCCTTTTTGGTAATTGATGGCAACATACATCAAAGCTTTAGATAAAGATATAAAGAGTAGTAAGTAAAGCTTTGGAAAGACATGTAACAAACATAGGCTCCCCCTACATGTATGCAATCATGTGAATATGGAATATAGAGGCATGTGAGAGCATAACCATGATAGAGCAGGCAATGTGTTACATGTATCTTGGTCATATGCATCAGAGCAAAGAATATTAAGGACAATACCTTCATGCCCATGAGTCCTTCTTGCAAACAGTATGTACATCCGCAAGAATTCCTCATACACATGATTGTGATGCATATACTTACCTTGTAGTCTTGAGTTGGCTTGGGATGAAATGAACCTGCGTAAACAAGGTTAGATAACACAGATGCATCTACTAGCCAGAGCAAACAGAAGAGACTACAAGAATACCAAGATTGGGATGACATGTAGAGAGTGAGTACTAAGTACCACATTGGATTAGACATGTCCCCAAGAGTAAAGATATGCAATGAATTTAAATGATTTCTTTCCTTTCTATGTCTTTCTCCCCCTGAATCTAGCATGGGATACTGGGAGAAGATAGGGAATAGAAAACCAGAGCTGAAAAATCAGAGCTGAAGGATATGAATGATGATCAGAGCTAATGCATGCTAATGCAAGTAAGCACAAAAGATCATATGAACATGTCTCTCCCCTCAAGAAGACATGTGGGCATCTCTCCTCTTGAACACCAAGCATCTGGGATCCTTGAGGAATACTTTCTACTTAAGTATCCTCTCCCCCTGGAGATCTCTCTCTTCCCTTGAGGATCTCTCTCCCCCTTAAGAAGGTGATAAACTCTTTCTTTGATGTGATCTCTCTCTAAATGATAAGCTTTGCTATTCTCTCCCTCCCCCTTTGACATCAATTTCCAAGAAGGGTCTTCTGGAATCTGTCTAATGGGTTTGGTCCTTGAGACACAACACAAAGCAATAATAAAAATGTGATGCTTGTAGAGGACAAGATTCATTGAGTGGAGCTGGATCAGAATAAACCTAGAATATGTGGCAAACTGCTTTTTCTGATGTGAAATCGGTGGCACCGAGTGGTATGCTTCGGTTGTACCGAAAGGATTCGGTTGGACCGAAGACAAGAAATCGGTGAAACCGAGTTCATCTCAGAGAAAACACTTGTCACCTCAGCTCACTTAGACTAGTAAGATCTCACAAAGATTTGCAAGGAATTTACTAAGAGATATGCAAGGAATTGGAATGCAGAAAAATGCAGAGCAAATAGAAGTAAATCGAGATGAAGTTTTGGTTTTTTTGAAAGGGGAAACAGATATGCATGAGACAACTGCAAAATCACAGAAAAGAACACAAGAGAACTTCATCTAGAGATGGTCGGCGACAAAGTCACCTATGTTAGAGTATATTGACTTAGGAGTCAAGTAAGATCACTTGATCATAGGTCATACTCATCATTTAAGCTCAAAATGGGGTTGCCATTTTTCGTTTAAGCATCTTGATGTATTCACATCTTGTCGAGTTGCTTTAGCTCATGACTTGGAGTAAAGCTTCTCTAAGATGGAATAACATACCTTGGTTGATGGTGTTGTCCATGTAGTTGAACTTGTGTGGGTTGCTCAAGGTTGATGTAGCTCATCAAGAATTTGGAGCACCACTTGGAATGTGAGTCCATCTACCTACATTGGTTAGTTCTTGCAAGGAAGAGCACTTGTGTATCCAAAAATGACAATCATGAAGCTCAACATAGAATTTGTCAAAGCATATGTTTGAATGGTTCCGTGCTTCCTTGTCTTCAACCACCATAGTGTAGAGACTTGGTGATGTAGAGATTGTCCAAGATGTGAGTAGGTTACAATCTCATGGAGTTTGGTTCCACGAAGTACCTACATGGGTTAGATTACATGCAAGATACAAATATATCCAGGACCTATGATTTTCATCATAAGAGAAATATCTAGGATTAGTCATAAGCTCATGTCTTGCATGTATCCAATGGAGTTTCTACTCCAAGTTTGAAGCATCAATGATGTTCAGTTCTCCTCTTAACCTGCAAAACACTTTCTCATCAAGAGGTTTAGTGAATATATCCGCTAATTGCTTTTCGGTGCGAACATGCTTAAGATCAATGTCACCCTTAGCAACATGATCTCGAATGAAATGATGACGAACTTCAATATGCTTAGTTCGAGAATGTTGCACAGGATTATGACCAATTTTGATAGCACTTTCATTGTCGCAAAGCAATGGAACATGTCTCACATATATCCCATAATCTTTAAGAGTTTGGGTCATCCAAACTAATTGAGCACAACATGAACCAGCGGCAATATATTCAGCTTTGGCAGTGGACAAGGATACCGAGTTTTGTTTCTTGGAGGACCAAGACACAAGAGATCTACCAAGAAATTGACAAGTACCTGAAGTGGACTTTCTATCAACCTTGTCTCCGGCATAGTCCGAGTCGGAATAGCCAACAAGATCGAAAGAGGCCCTCTTAGGATACCAAATGCCAAAGTTTGGTGTATGGATTAAGTATCTCACTATCCTTTTCACGGCCTTAAGATGACATTCTTTAGGAGCAGCTTGATATCGTGCACACGTGCACACACTTAGCATGATATCGGGACGTGAAGCACATAGATATAATAATGAACCAATCATAGAGCGATAAACCTTTTGATCAACCGGCTCACTATCTTTGGTCAAATCAATATGTCCACTAGTAGGCATGGGTGTAGACATACCTTTGCATTCTTGCATATTGAACTTCTTGAATAAGTCCTTGGTGTACTTCGTTTGAGAAACAAAGGTACCTTCCTTAGTTTTCTTGATTGGCAACCCAAGGAAGAATTTGAGTTCACTCATCATAGACATCTCAAACTTCTCCGACATTAGCTTCCCAAACTTTTCACTAAAATGAGGGTTAGTTGAACCAAATATAATATCATCAACATAGATTTGGCACACAAATAGTTCTCCATTAACCCTTTTAGTAAAAAGTGTGGAGTCAATTTTCCCTATTTTAAAGCCTTTTTCAATAAGGAATTTGGTCAAGCATTTATACCATGCTCTAGGAGCTTGTTTAAGACCATAAAGAGCTTTGTGAAGTTTGTAAACATGATTGGGTTTCTTAGGATTGACACAGTCGGGAGGTTGCTTAACATAAACTTCCTCCTCTATTTCACCATTTAGAAAAGCACTTTTAATGTCCATTTGGTACAAGGTGATATCATGATGATTAGCATAGGCAAGTAAGATGCGAATGGACTCAAGTCTAGCAACGGGAGCGTAAGTCTCACCATAGTCCATACCTTCGACTTGTGTGTAGCCTTGGGCGACGAGACGTGCTTTGTTGCGAACCACTTGTCCATCTTCATCTTGCTTGTTGCGAAACACCCACTTGGTACCGATGATGTTGTGGTTGTTGTCGGGCTTCTCAACCAATGTCCAAACTTGGTTCCAGTCAAAGTTGTGTAGCTCTTCATGCATAGCATTTATCCAATCCGGATCTTCCAATGCTTCTTCAACCTTCATTGGTTCAATGCTAGAGATGAAAGAATAGTTTTCACAAAAGTTAGCTAAATGAGTTTTAGAGCGAGTGATTCTCCCGGTTTGAATGTCATTGTAGATTTGCTCGACGGGATGATCTTTAGCAATTCTTGCTCGAACTCGTGAAAGCTTTTGCTTGGGTCTTCGTTGAACATCTTCTTCATCTTGTTCTTCTTCTTGGCCTTCTTCATTGTCGGCGTTGTCGTTCTCTTGTCGTGGTGGAGAAGGAGGTTGTTGACGTTCATCTTAATGCACTTCCTCGTTTTCTTCATCTTGGTGTGTCCTGCTTGTGGATGCTTCCGTATCAACTCATGGTTCACCTTGTCGTGAAGTAGAAGCTTCCACTTGGACGGACGAGGTACTCTCCTTCACCTCCGTTGGACGAACCTTGCCAATAGCCAAGTCTTGGATTGCTTCTGAAGGATCTTTGTCTCCTACATCAATTGGCAATTTCTCTACTTGCGAGCCGTTAGATTCATCAAACTTCACATGTACCGTCTCTTCAACCTTTCAGGTGAAATTGTTGTAGACACGGTAAGTGTGAGTGTTTGAGCCATAACCTAGTAGGAAACCTTCATGAGATTTAGGAGCAAATTTAGAGCGACGATGCTTATCAAGAATGTAGCACTTTGAGCCGAATACTCGAAAGTATCCAACTTGGGGTTTGTTACCGGTGAGGAT
>NC_041389.1:171487353-171543025 GCF_002162155.2 Triticum dicoccoides
ATTTGTTGCATGACAAGCTGTCTCAACCGCTTCTGCCCAAAAGTGCTTCGGTGTCTTGTACTCATCAAGCATCGTTCTCGCCATTTCGATGAGCGTCCGGTTCTTCCTCTCAACAACTCCGTTTTGTTGAGGTGTGTACGTACCCGAGAACTCGTGTGAAATCCCTTCTTCGTCAAGAAAGGTGTCCACATTTGCGTTCTTGAACTCCGTTCCGTTGTCGCTACGAACCTTCTTGATCTTTACTTCAAATTGATTTTGGGCCTTCCTAGCGAAGTTTTTGAAGATCTTTTGGACCTACGATTTATCATCGAGAAATAACACCCACGTAAATCTTGAAAAATCATCAACTATAACTAGACCAAAAGAATTTCCACCGAGACTCTTGTAGGAGTTGGGACCAAAAAGATCCATGTGAAGTAGCTCGAGTGCCCTCCTTTTGGTCATGATGTTCTTCACGGGATGCCTTCCTCCAACCTGTTTACCTGCCTGACAAGTGCTGCAAAGTCTATCCTTATCAAATATGACATCATTAACACCAAGGATATGATTTCCTTTAATAAGCTTGTCAAGGTTTCACATTCCAACATGACCTAATCGTCTATGCCATAACCAACCTTTTGAGGATTTAGCAATGAAGCAGGTTTTAGGTTGAGCCTTTTTAGTGAAATCAACAATGTATAGATCACCTCTACGCACACCGGTAAAGACCATTTTATGATTGTCTCGACGAAACACTTGGCAATCTACTTCAGTAAATAGGACATTGAAACTGAAATCAGCAAGTCTAGATACTGAAAGTAAGTTGTATCCAAGAGATTCAACAAGCATGACATTTTGTATGGAGCTATCATGTGATATGGCCACCTTACCGAGGCCAACCACCTCACCCTTTGAGTTGTCACCGAAAGTGACATACTTTCGAGGACTATCATTATCAGCAAGCTCACGAAACATGTCTTTATCTCCGGTCATGTGATCGGTACATCCACTATCAAGAACCCATTCCTTTCCTCCTGACATATATCCCCGAAGATTTGCCATAAGACCAAAGTGTCTCATTGAATCATCAAGGTCGAAGTCACTATCATCATCCTCATCATAGTATCCATGTTCAACATCGTCATGTGGTGGATCAAGTCCTAGAGAGGGTAATTCATTAGAATGAGTTTGACAATGATCTTGCTTATGAATTTTTATAGCTTTGGAAATAATATCACTAATAATACCAACATTTCCTTTGGCACGCATAAGGTTTGTAAGCTCAAATAGATGATCACCAAACATAGGATCACTAGAATTATTCTTACTCAAAGCAATAGACTTATGGAGAATTTCATCAGGATTTTTGAAGGAATAATGTGGAAATCGTTCCTCAAGAAATTTCCATATGGTGTAGGCACACTTAAAAGTAGGCAAGCATCCAATCAAGTTTCTAGGCAATCCTCTAATGATAAGTTTGGCAGTTCTAAGATTCCTAATCATGTCAATTGACTCATCATGGGTAGGATGCATAGGATCAACATAAGGAGCACAAGGGCTAGAAATGTACTTGTTCAAATGATATTGATTGAAAATAACAAGCATCTCATTTTTCCACTCATTAAAATACTCTCTATCAAGAATAGGTACTCTATGTCTAAGACTCCCAATAATAGACTCATCCATCTTCCTCCAATGGTGATTAAACCAAAGCAATGGAGACCAATGCTCTGATACCACTTGTAGGACCTTGAGAAGAGGTGTCTAGAGGGGGCGGGGGGATTAGACACTAAGTACCAAAGTTGCAGTTTTTAAGATTCCTTAAGTTTAAGTGGAGTTTAGGCACAGGTTTAACATTCACAATACATATCAAGCAAGCATGCAAAGAATATATGGGCAGCGGAAAGTAAAGCATGCAATTTGCAAGAATGTAAAGGGAAGGGTTTTGGAGGATTCAAACGCAATTGGAGACACGGATGTTTTTGGCGTGGTTCCGATAGGTGGTGCTATCGTACATCCACGTTGATGGAGACTTCAACCCACGAAGGGTAACGGTTGTGCGAGTCCACGGAGGGCTCCACCCACGAAGGGTCCACGAACAAGCAACCTTGTCTATCCCACCATGTCCGTCGCCCACGAAGGACTTGCCTCACAAGTGGTAGATCTTCATGAACTAGGCGATCTCCTTGCCCTTACAAACTCCTTGGTTCAACTCCACAATCTTGTCGGAGGCTCCCAAGTGACACCTAGCCAATCTAGGAGACACCACTCTCCAAGAAGTAACAAATGGTGCATTGATGATGAACTCCTTTCTCTTGTGCTTCAAATGATAGTCTCCGCAATACTCAACTCTCTCTCATGGGATTAGGATCTGGTGGAAAGCAGATTTGAGTGGAAAGCAACTTGGGGAAGGCTAGAGATCAAGATTCATATGGTAGGAATGGAATATCTTGGCCTCAACACATGAGTAGGTAGTTCTCTCTCAGAAAATGTATGCTGGAAGTGTAGGTTCAGTATGATGGCTCTCTCCACGATTGAAGAGGAGGCGGAGGGGTATATATAGCCTCCACACAAAATCTAACCGCTACACACAAACTACAAAACTCGGTGGGACCGAATCGTTAAACTCGATCAGACCGATTTAGCAAATAATGTGACCATTAGGATTTTCAGTGGGACCGAAATGCAACTCGGTGAGACCGATATGGTTAGGGTTAGGGCATAACGTAATCTCGGTAAGACCGATTACACAAACTCGGTGACACCGATTTTGGTAATAAGCTTTCTAGAGAGTTGGTCAGGCAAACTCGGTTTGACCGATTACACAAACTCGGTAGGACCGATTTTGGTAATGAGTTAACCGGGAAGTTTGCATTGTAATCTCGGTAGTACCGACTGCTCAAACTCGGCGAGACCGATTTTGATAATTGACATACACAGAGAGATTACAATCCCATCTCGGTGAGACCGAGATCCCTATTGGTGAGACCGATTTGCTTAGGGTTTGGGGCAGTGGCTAAGACATATGAAATCGGTGGCGCCGGATAGAAAGAATCGGTGTGACCAATTTTGGCTTTAGGTTTAGGTCATTTGTGGAAGTGGGAAAGCAGTTGAGGGTTTTGGAGCATATCACTAAGCACATGAAGCAAGAGGCTCACTAAGCAACACCTCATCCCTCCTTGATAGTATTGGCTTTTCCTATAGACTCAATGTGATCTTGGATCACTAAAATGTAAAATGAAGAGTCTTGGGCTTGAAGCTTGAGCCAATCCTTTGTCCTTAGCATCTTGAAGGAGTTCCCACATCCTTTAGTCCATGCCACTCCATTGTTGAACTTATCTAAAACATGCTAGATAAAAAGTGTTAGTTCAACAAGAGATATGTTGACATTAATTACCAAAACCACCCAGGGAGCACTTGTGCTTTCATGTTTATTTGCATTGGTCGCCAACTTTGACAACCAGTGTATGTGATATGCTGCTTTGTTCCCTATATTTGCACTGGTGGCGAACTTTGATGCCCAATGGGTGTAATATGTGTAATAGCCGTGATAGCCTAGCGTAAGTTGCTTGCTTATTTATTTCCTTGTTGTCTTGTTTATTTGTTTGCTTGTAGTCAATGTAGTTCTTTTTCCGCGATTTGCTAGTGGCCGTAATAACCTATTTTTTAAAACTAGGCCACAATAACCATGGGCTACATATTTACTTTAGTGACAATGGGCCTCCTATGGGCCATAGAAACAATGGGCCTTCTACAGGTCATAGAAACAATGGGCCTTCTACGGGGCGTAGCATCAATGGGCCTTCTACGGGCCATATGATCGATTGGCCAAACATGGGCCAATAACGGACCGCATTATGGGTCGTAAACGGGCTAGAGTTGGAATTGTCCGTTCATGGGCCGACCATAATGGGCCGTCGTTAATCGTCCATATTTGACGATGCTATGAAAATGGCCCAACAGATTAACGGGCCAACTGTAACCACGGGCTGAATTTGGTCCACAAGCAGAAAAGGCCTGTAACGGGTCGTAAGTAACCGAATGCTGGAAATGAGCCCAAGAATAAATGGGCCCTCAGAAGGCCGAAAGATAACACAGGCTGGTAATAATGGGCCGTTAATGGGTATAAAGCAATATGCTGTTCATTACGGGCCAGTTTCACCATGGGTCATTAATGGGCCAAGAGTTACAAAGGGCCTCATATGGGCCGAAAGATGTCATGGGCCATACATGGCCGGAAGTTACAACGGGCTGGAATCATATTGGACGACCCAGATGACGCTACTAGGCCTAATTCGGATAGGTCATAATGGGCTCTGAGTTAGCGGGCTTTAAATGGGCTATATGCGAACAGTCCGTTAATAGGCTTTCCATGGTCCGACCCGCTACCTTTTGACCAAGTCAAATGGGCCAGCCTTTTCACAAGAATGGGCCTCTGTTGGGCTTTGCCATGTGGCGATGTATCATAGGCGCCTTCTGTCCAATGATTGGATGACATCTCTCCCAACGGTGAGCCGACACGTGGTTCCTCCGGCCATTGAGAATTTTACACGTGGAAAATCCCCATTGGTCCGGGCTGTTAACGGGTTATCAGATCCAAACTAGAACTCGATAGCTTAACATCGACTCATTACGGTGGATGCCACGTGTCGGTTAACCTTGACGAAAGCAATTCCATGACGCGCGATTTATCGTCATGGAAGTGGACACTTCCGTGATGATAATTTTGGTAATGTCATGGAAAACTTCTATGACAGCACAGGTATGACTCTCTTGATTCTGTCATAAAATCATCATGGATGTACATGCATGACAGAAACATGACCTACTGTGACAAACACGTATAGTGTATTTTTTTTGTAGTGATGATTCTCTCTTTGTGTTTCAATTCTTATCTTTTATGCGAGCATCATTGATATCATCATGCCTAGCTAAAAGGCATTAAAGAAAAGTGCTTGTTGGGAGACAACCCAACAATATTACCTACCGTTTTTGTGTTTTCACATGATTAAGATAACATAGTGATCAAGTTTTATAGCTTCTGTTTCCATAAAGTACCAATTAAGGCCTTTGGGATAGTGTGGATGATAGTTGACTTGATTCTGTGCAAAACACAAACTTTTGCGCCTAGTAACAGAATGTTCTGATCTTCTAGAACGTGATAAATTCTTTAGTTTTCTATATATGATTGATATACAAATTTCCCACATTGTCCTAAGTTTTCAGAATTTTGTGAGTTGCAGAAGTTTGGTTAGAGTACATATTATTACAGACTATTCTGTTTTTGACAGATTCTATTTTCAATACATAGTTTACTTGTTTTCTAGTTTCGATGGCTTATATTGCTCAATATAAATTGTATAAATGATAGGGTACAGTAGGCATTGTGTGAGAACAATCATGAATCTTATCTTTGACAATACCAAACTGAATGGTTTGCCCTTTATCATACTAACCTATCTCACGAAGCTCTGTTAAGTTTTACGTGATTGAAGTTTTCAAGTATTGGGTGAGATGCTGATATGAGGATAATAAGGATTGAAAAGACCCTAATCTTGGGGATGCCCAAGGCACCCCTAGGTAATATTCAAGGAAGATGCAAGCAACTAAGCTTGGGGATGCCTCGGAAGGCATCCCCTCTTTCGTCTCCAACATTTTGTTAACCTCACTTGGAGCTATATTTTCATTCGTCACATGATATGTGTTTTGCTTGGAGCATCATTTTATTTTATTTGTATTTGCATGCTGCTATTTAGAATAGTGTTTTGAATCTTTCATTTCAATAAAAATGTCAAGGATAGCCTTTACCATGCTTTTTTTGCAAGTCTATACGTGGATGTTCGAGAACAGAACGTTGCACGCTAGTGCGTGAATTCTTGTGTGATAAAATGTTTAAACTGTCTTCACAATAAGCTATGATAAATTTTCTACAGTATGGTAATTTTTCAGATTTTTTGGAGTTAAAGAAGTATTGATATTCTTGCATCCTTTACAGACTGTACTGTTTAGATAAATTGTTGTTATGTTTGCATTGTTTGCATATGTTTGCTTGTTTAATGATTCTATTTGAGGATATATGTATTACATATTCAGAGGCATTTAGTATGCAATTTTGCATAATAATTTTAGTGATTTGCTATAGTAGAGAATGATAAGGTTATTGAATTGATTTATACTAACTTATCTCATGAGTTCTTGTTGAGTTTTGTGTCGATGAAGTTTCTGTGATTTAGGGAAACCGTGATATAAAAGGAATTAAGGAGACACAAAAGCTCAAGCTTGGGGATATCCAAGGCATCCCAAAATAATATTTCAAGAAGTCTCAAGCATCTAAGCTTGGTGATGCCCCGGTAGGCATCCCACCTTTCTTCAACAATTATCGGTTAGTATTAGTTGAGCTAAGTTTTTGCTTCTTCACATGAGTTGTGATATTCTTGGAATGTAATTTTATTTTGTTTTAATTGTTGTTCTAATAAAATACTTAGGTCTGAAAGTTTTTAAATAAGATAGAGTCCTCAATTAGCTACCCCTTTATTTAACTACTCGCTTGAATTCACTTATATCTTTTTGGAGTAGTTTGTCATTTACTCTTGTGCTTCACTTATATCATATGAGTAAATTGTTGAATGAATTGAATATCATTAACTTGAAATTATATGTTCATATCATGCCTAGTAGTAGCTTCACATTTGGTTTAGAAAGTGAAGTCTTTTGAAGCTTCACAATCACAATATTGGCCATACAAGCAATTCATGGATGATTAGTACAACGAAGAGAACTTTCACATATAAATATATTATCTTGGATATCTTCTATGATTGTGAATAACCATTATTTATTTTCAAACTTGAGAAAATTAGTTGAAGTTGGACAAGGAAGACAACGTAATGAGTTATGGTTGTGTATATTTGCATAGAAGTTATATTGTCATGGATCCTCCAATATGTGGTGTTTGCGTAGGATCTTTTGCTAGCCAAAAAATCGTAATAAGTAGAGTTAGTACTTGTGCATCCAAAAACCCTTAGACCCAATTTCTTGCCATGAGTGTCCACCATACCTACCTATGGATTGAATAAGATCTTTAAAGTAAGTTGTTATCGGTGCATAAAGCAATAAAAATTGCTCCTAAATATGTTTGATCTTTTATTGTAAGGGAAAATTGAGCGTTGTACGAACTTGTGATGGTAAAGTAATAAAAGTGACGGACTACATAATAAAGGTTGCTATCATAAGGGGAAATATAATGTGACGTTCCTTTGCATTAAGAGCTTGGGCATCCAAATAAAAAGTGCATGACAACCTCTGCTTCCCTCTACGAAGGGCATATCTTTTACTTTTCAGTATTTACTTATATGCAAGAGTCAATAGTATGTATTCTCATTTCAACTCCAATTATTCTCTAGTTGGCAAGCATCATGTGGTAGGGGAATATCTAGGAACATATGGCCAGTCAAATATATTTGATCGTGATTTATTATTGTTGACAATTATCTCTATGATAAATGAGTTGGGAGGCAAAATATTAAGCCCCTATCTTTCTCTGTGTTCGATGGATGCCATTTGTTCTAAGAATATGCTTTGGATACTAGAAATCATAGAAGAATATATGATGATTGAGTATGTGGATCTCTTACTTAGACTCTGTTGAATAAGTGGAATTGCAATTGTTTGGTAAGTAAGAATATAGATTGTTGAGTTTCAAGAGAATTCATTGTTTGAAGCTTAACATGTGAATTGGTTGCTACTTTATCATGATGAGTTTTATGAGAAAGAATTATTGTTATGATGCTAGGAAGAGTGATTGAAATTATCATTGATCAAACTTATGCACTTTGCTAGCATTCACACTTCATAAATTATTTCTTTTATCATTTACCTACTCGAGGACGAGTAGGAATTAAGCTTGGAGATGCTAATATGTCTCCAACGTATCTATAATTTATGAAGTATTCATGCCATGTTTACAACAATTTTATATGGTTTTGGTATGATTTGCATGGAACTAACCCGGACTGCCGCTGTTTTCAGCAGAACTACCGTGGTGTTGTTTTTTGTGCAGAAATGAAAGTTCTCCTAATGAGCTGAAACTTTTTGAAGATATTTCTTGGAACAAAAGAGACCCCCGAAGCTTCGTGGGAGGGCCAGAAGAGCCACGAGGAGGGCACAACCTAGTAGGGCGTGCCTGAGGGGCCCGAGGTGCCCCAACGGGTTGTGCTCACCTCGAGGCCCATCTTAGCGTGAAACCAACGGCAAAAAATCATATAAATAGAGAAACCGCTAGGGGTGACCCTAGATCAGAAGTACCACCGCCGCAAGCCTCCGTAGCCACGAAAAACCAATCTAAACCCCGTTCCGGTACCCTGCCGGAGGGGGAAATCATTACCGGTGGCCATCTTCATCATCCCGACGGCCACCATGATGAGGAGGGAGTAGTCCACCCTCGATGCTGAGGGTTTGTACTAGTAGCTATATGTTTAATCTCTCTCTCATGTTCATGAGATGGCACGATTTTGATGTATCACGGGCTTTGTTACTATAGTTGGATCATATGGTGTTTTCCCCTCTCTATCTTGTTGTGATGGATTGAGTTTTCCCTTTGAGATTTCATTTTTATCGGTTTGAATACTTTTATGGTTTTGAGAGCACTTGATCTATGTCTTGGCACTCAACTCGCGGATTCCTGACGTGACATTGGGGTAATCTATGCATAGGGGTTGATGCACGTTTTTGTCCTTGTTTCTCCGGTAGAAATCTTGGCGCACTCTTTGAGGTTCTTTGTGTTGGATTGAGTATTATGAATCTGAAATCGTTTGATGCATATCGTCTAATCAACTCGCGGATACTCGCGGTGACATGGAAGTATATAGGTGACATTAGAGTTGGTTGATGTGTATCATATGGTGTTATTTTAGTAAGAACTCTTGGTTAGATCGATCGAAAAGAATAGCTTGGTGTTATTTTAGTACGAACTCTAGGATAGATTGATTAGAAAGAATAGCTTTGAGGTGGTTCCGTACCCTACAAACAATTTCTTCTTAAGTTCTCCGCTTAGATAGGAAATTTTGAGTGTGTCTTCATCGCACGTTCGAGGATGGTTATATGATCCAATTATATTAGCATTGTTGAGAGATTGCACTAGCAAAAGTACAGACCCTAGGCCTCATTTTAAAGCATTGCAATACCGTTTGTGCTCCATTTTATCAATTGCCACCTTGTTGTGTTTTATTTTTCCTATCACAAAAATCAATATCTACTACCATTGCTACACTTTTATTACCATCTCTTTGCCGAACTAGTGCACCTATACAAATTACCATTGTATTCGGTGTGTTGGGGACACAAGAGACTTTTTATTATTTGGTAGCAGGGTTGTTTGAGAGAGACCATCTTCATCCTATGCCTTCGACGGATTGATAAACCTTAGGTCATCCACTTGAGGGAAATTTGTTACTATCCTAGAAAACTCTGCGCTTGGAGGCCCAACACGAGTCTACAAGCACAAGTTGTGTAGTAGACATCAACCTTGCCGGCCTCGCCTGGCCAGCAAAGGAAACTTCTCTTGGAATCTTTGCCTTGTATATTTGGCTTGGTCTTCCTGTTACGCTCCTTGATCTCACGAAGAGCGGTTTCTCTAGTTCAGTCTTGTGTTGTACATTGGTGCTGAATGCATGATTGTCAGCAGGCCTGTGTATGAGCCTGGTCAACAAACGTGGATGTTTGTTGCACCGACAGGAGCCCCCGGGCCTGGCCCATACGTGATGTCAGGCATCATTGAGGTAGGCCCAAACAAACACACAGGCGAACACTTTGACCATGCCACGACGGGATCCATGCCTACCTTGATATCTTCTTTGCTTCTTCACGAACCTGGACTTGAATCAGTTCCCGGTTTCCTCGCGAGTCATGCTGAACGATGTGGGGTTACCAATGTAATGTTCTATGGGCCATCCATGTTCACGGGGAGGTAACTGCCATTTCACTCATCCCACTACCTTTGCCGTTTCCGCCACGTACGCTGCATGCATTGCGCAGGGTTGGTGGTGGGTGCGTAGAGTGCGAGAATGATCTCATGGTAGAAAGCACTGAACCGTGGATAGGTGCATGAGGGCGGTCGGTGATTCTCGACGTTGCTAGTGACGCAGACGAGATGGATTGGTGGAGCGTGGCGGTTGCCACGAGGTAATGGGGAGCCAACCCCCAGCCATGCTCCGCTGTAAAAAGGGAGTGCGGAGGTGGGCAAAAGGACTCACCCATGCACCTCTTTCTTCTTATCTTGCTCTTCCTCCACCATGGTGAGGGGGAGAGGGTGCGGTCGAGCTATGGCGGTGGTGACAAGGGCCTCCTATCGGCAACGCATCCTTGCCCCAGCCGGGGATGCGGGAGAAGAATTCGGTGCATAGGGTGATGCTGCAGGACGTGGATGAGGTTAGTGAGGTTCTCGGGTCCGGGGAGGACGTGGTGGCATAGCTACAGCTCTAACTCGATTATTTCCTAATAATTGTTGTACCTCACAAGTCACATTAATTTGCTTATCGTCAGTGTCTCTACTCTGGACTACCAAAGCGTTATAAATATAAGGTAACTTGCCTGGGGGAAAAGTGACATCCAGCACGGGTCCAATAATTTGATCGATAGTCTCTCCTTTCGTAGCCGCCCTAACTCCAATGGAGCGCCATGTTGGGGACATGCCGCTGGAGTTCAACATCAGGCTGCGTGAGCCCCCACGCAGCCGTCTTCAGCTTCCTACTACTTTTGCAAGGGTAATGGAGGTTGAACTGCCGCATAGGTTGAAGCTGCACATGAGGGGTTGCTGTAATGGACACATGTGGGTGGACGTTGAGTTCCCCGCACCTTACGTGATGCTTCTGCGTCACGGATGGAAAACCTTCGCTCATGCCCATAGCTTGGCGGAGGGGCACGTCCTTCATTTTAAGTTAATGGAGGCCGATCTGCTCTCCATCAAGGTCTTTGGGCGTTCGGGCGCTCGCTTAGGGTGCTGCATGGAGAGCTCGACTGACGACGATCCTCGGAAGACAGTGACAAAGAGGACACTGACAGAGAAGACGACGGTGCCGAGCGGGAGGACGGCGGCTCAGACTCCAGCGGAGAATTTTTCTGGGGGGGGGGGTGGATGTGGATGCCTTCGCCTCCTCCAACCGGACTCCGACAGGCTTCCTCGTGGACTCCGACTTCGTCTTCCCTGCCAGTGTCCCTCCTTCCCTTCCTCTGGTCCGAGCAGTGGTGACCAGGGCATCGCCTGGCCGCTCCTTCCGCCCTTTCGGCTTCGTCCCAGCCCTCCCGATCTTGCCAGGCTATGTCTCGCGGGCCCTAACAGGGTCAGGATGGGCTTGTTCCTAGGCACTCCTTTTCCCTCTTCACCTCCCACGGGAGCTCCTAGGAGGAGAGGGACAAGAAAGGCATTACGGGGCACTTATCTTTTTTCAATCTAAAAGATGTAGGCACCTGCCAAACTTTAGTTTAAATTATGTAATCTTCCATCCATGCTTGTACCCTGTATGGTTTGTACTTGTCTATCCGCGTACTAATGAAAAAAGAAATGTATGTAGGGCACTTTTGCATGTCTCATGCCCATGCTGAGGAACGACTCCTCAATACTTCCAAGTAAACACGGTTTTTCGGTGAGACACCTTGTTGGTCCCTTCCATTGCTACCGTTGGACCCGGCTTGACGAGTTAGGAGCATGGAAGGAAACCGCCCCCTCGCTGGCCCCCTCCAAATGCTACTTGTACCATCCTTACTGAAGTAAGCCTTCAAATCAAAGGAAGGGAGACAGATGTTGAGGGCGACGAGGTTTTTCTACGCACAATCTTTTCATATAGGAACATAATTGTAGATGAGGAGGAAAACTTATCTGTGCTTGCTACCCTTCTTATTGCTCCGACAAGAAGGATCTGCTCGAGGTCGATATGCTAGGCTGCTCTCGCTTCTTCCCTTCGAGGGGTTTATCCGTGGCAGGGGCCCTGCTTGCAGTACAGGGGAGAAAATAGCAGCATATGATCCTCCCTTAAATGGATTGGTTATCATAGCAAAATTATACTTAATGAAACATGCATGCAAGTCCTAGGCGCCAGCGCTTCATTTTATTATCTTTGCACAGGGTCTGCGCCTGGCTTTGTACAAAGGGATACGTGCACATCTGCAAGGCTTGTACAAAAGGTGGTTGCCAGCGGCTAAGCCCGGCAGTCGCGCCCTACGGGTAGAATTTACAAAGATGCTCAATATTCCATGAGTTTTGCATTTTGATGCCATCTTCGGTCTCCAGACAGACTGCGCCAGGTCTGGTGACTTATACTACCAGGTAAGGGCCTTCCCACTTTGGCGTCAACTTGATGGAACCCTTGGCGGACTAAGCGCGCCTAAGGACTAGGTTGCCTTCCTCAGGGCCATGGGCATGAATCCCGCGGCTCTGATAGCGGCATAGGGCTTGCTAGTAGCATACAACACACACAACGGCCCAGAGACGATCTTCCCCTAGGAGCACGACATCGTCATGTCATAGCTGCTGTTGCTCTACTTCATCGTACACAAGTACTTGAGGTGACATGTACATGAGTTCCATAGGAAGCACTGCTTCTGCCCCATATACTAGGGAGAAGGGAGTCTGGCCGATAGCTCAATTTGTTGTTGTCCGGAGGGACTAAAGAACCACCGGCAGCTCATCAATCCAGTGCCTGCCGCATTTTTGCAACTTACCAAAAGTTCTCTTCTTGAGCCCGCGCAACACTTCAGCATTCATCCTCTCATCTTGCCCATTGCTCTGTGGATGAGAAACAGAGGCGAAGGAGACCTTGCCTCCAAGGCCTTGGATGTACTGCATAAAGGTGCGGCTCGTGAACTGGGTGCCGTTATTGGTAATCACTTTGCTGGGTACTGCAAAGTGGCACACCAATCCTTTCAAAAACTTGACAGTCGATTGTGCGGTCACCTTCCTCACTTGCTCTACCATAGGCCACTTTGTAAACTTGTCGATTGCTATGTACAAGAATTCAAAGCCCCCAGCCACACGGGGGAAGGGGCCTAAGATATCGAGCCCCCGGACCGAGCATGGCCATGATAAAGGGATCGTCTGGAGAGCTTGAGCTGGTTGATGAATGTTTTTGGAATGGAACTAGCAGGCTTATTCACACTTGGTGACTAGCTCAGTTGCATCTTGGAGGGCCGTGGGCCAATAGAAACCCTGCCGGAATAATTTTTCTATGAGGGCTCTCGATCTAATGTGAGAGCCGCACACACCCCTGTGTATCTCTACCAACAGCTTCAGCCCATCTTCCCGGCAGATGCACTTCAATTTCACCCTTTTTGGCCTTTTTCTGTACGGTGTGTCATCAACAAACTGGTACATATTGGACCATCGGGCTACTTTTTTAGCTTCTTCTTGCTCTTCGGGAAGTTCTCCTATTTGAAGGAAATGGACTATGTGTTGCACACAAGTTGGAGCCTAAGGCTCGACAACAAGGACTAAAGGCACCTCCTCGTTCGTGGGAGCGCTCTCCTCGACTACAAGAACTCGTGATTCTGCAGGAGGGTGCTGCTCACCGACTGAAGCGAGGTTACCCCCGGAAGCCTCTCTACCAGGAACTTCGGGAAGTCCTACTAGGAAATGCTTGTCGGGGTCCAACTTTCTTGTTTTTCTGGTCATCGTTGAAGGGGATACTAATGGCTGAGTTAGATGGAGGACAAAAGTCCCTAGTTCCACAAGAAGCTTTTGTGCAACGCACTTTGACAAGTGATCAGCGATGCCATTTTCCGCACGTGGCACGTGCTCTGTTTGTAATCCATCGAAGTGCTCTTCCAACTTAATCACCTCTTCCACATATGCCCCCATCAATGGACTCTGATAATATTTGTTGACTTGTCTCACCACGAGTTGAGAGTCTCCACGGATGATTAGTTTCTTGATTCCGAACTCCACTGCAATTATGAATCCAGCAAGGAGCCCCTCATACTCAGCAGTGTTGTTGGTGGCCTTCTCCAGGGGAAAGTGCATTTGAACCACATATTTGCGATGCTCTCTGGTGGGCGTGACAAGAAGCACACCGGCTCTAGCACCCTACAGCGAGAAAGCATCATCAAAATACATGGTCCACTCATGAGGCGCCTCCTTACCGAGGAGAACTGTCTCTGGTGCTTCTTCATCGGGAGTGGGTGTCCATTCTGCAATGAACTCTGCCAACGCTCTGCTCTGAATAGTTGAGGTGCTCTCATACTTTAAGCCAAAGCTTGATAGCTCTAGTGCCCATTCGACTATTTTGCCTGTGGCTTCGGGGTTCCTCAATATGCACTGTAGTGGAAAATGGGTGACAATTGTGATCTTGTGGGCTTAGAAGTAGTGGCCCATCTTCCTCGAGGCCATGATAAGGCCGAAGATCAGCTTTTGCACTCTAGAGTACCTCGACCTAGCCCCTGTAACAGAGATCTGACAAAGTACACTGGTCGCTGCACCACTTTCTTCCTTGCCGCGGTCTTGGGATCACCTTCGATGGCTTGCCTCGTCTCCCCCTGGTTTGTCTCAAGTCCAGACGCGGGTGCTTCGGTTCCATCTCTGGAGGGGACGGTTGTGGTGGCTGCTTCCTCATCCACTTCTCGCTGCGCCACCAATGCTACACTAACCACTTGATTCGTTGCAGCTAAGTATAGCAATGACGACTCTTACGGTTTAGGTGCGACTAAGGTGGGAGAAAAGGAAAGGTAAGTTCTCAGGTCTTGCAGCACTGCTTCTGCTTCCAGGGTCCACTTCATCGAGCCAGCCTTTTTCAAGATTTCAAAAAAGGCAAGGCACACTCGGCAGACTTGGAGATGAACCTACTCAGTGCGCCAACGCATCCAGTCAAATGCCTTACGTCCTTAACAATCTTGGGCGCTTGTATTTTCTCAATTGCTTTGATCTTGTCAGGATTGGCCTCTATCCCCTGTTGGGACACAAAGAACCAAGGAGCTTGCCGGATGGGACACCGAACACACATTTCTCAGGGTTTAGCTTCAAATTGATCTTGCACAAGTTTGCAAAGGTTTCCTCAAGTCTTGAATGAGTGTTGATCTGTCATTGGTCTTGACCACTATATCATCCATATAAGCTTCTAAGTTCTTGTGCACTGGGGTTCGAAACCAATTTGTACTACCCTTGCGAAAGTGGATCCGACCCTCTTTAACCCGAAGGGCATACGTACAAAGATGTACGTGCCACATGGAGTTATGAACGTGGTCTTGTCTTCATCCTCCTTGGCCATAAATATCTGATGGTACCGGAGTACGCATCCAAGAAGGAAACAAAATCACATCCGGAGTGTAATCAACAATTTGAGCAATCGCGATAGGGGGAAAGGGTCTTTTGGACATGCTTTGTTCAAGTCAGTGAAGTCAATGCAGAGCCTCCATTTCCTGTTTACCTTGTGCACTGCCATTGGATTCGATAACCAAGTTGGATGCAGCACCCCTTTGACCAAACCAGCTGCTTCAAGTTTCTTGATTTCCTCTAAAAAAACAGCTGCCGCTCTAAAGCTTGCTTTCTAATCTTCTGCTTGACGAGCCGAGCGTGAGGGCAGACAGCAAGGTGGTGCTCGATTACCTCCCTGGGAACACCGGGGACGTCAGATGGTTGCCAAGCAAACACATCGACATTCGCCCACAGGAAGGCAACGCGTGCGCTTTCCTATTTGTCATCAAGGGTGGCGCTGATGGTGAATGTACCGTCAACGCCATCCTGCCTTGTCAGGACCCTTTTTACAGCAGGTGAAGCAACATTGGGCCTCTTGCTAGTGGAAATTTCTGGTAGGTCGTCAACAGGTGCGGTGCATTTCGGAGAGGCGCGCTTCTCACAGGCCTTGCCGGCATCCCCGCTAGCTTTCTTCCCCTTCTTTGTTTCCTTGGCGGGAGCTGGGGTTTCTATGGCCTCAGCTGCTACCACGTTCCAATACATCTTGTCCACACATAGAACTGCATCTTTCTTATCTAACGGAATGGAAATGATCCCCATTGGCCCTGGCATCTTCAGGGTGTTGTAGGCATAATGGGATGCTGCCATGAATTTTGCCAGAGCTGAACGACCAAGAATTCCATTGTAAGGCAAAGGAAGTTCAACGATGTCAAACAAAACACTCTCAGTCTGATAATTCAGTTCCCCGCCAAATGTCGCAGGCAATATTACCTTCCCCTTGGGCCGACTCCTGCCGGGGTTGATTCCTTGGAACGTGCCCGTTGCCTTGAGCTCCTCATCAAGGATCTGCAGCTTGCTAACCACTTTAGGGGAGATGAATTTTAGCCCAGCCCCACCGTCAACTAGCATATTTGTTACTTTTAGGTTGCAAATTGTCGGGGAAACCAACAACCGCAAACACCCAACCACAGTGGTGCGGTCAGGTGATCCTCTTTGTCAAAGATGATAGGCGTGCGGGACCATTGCTTGAGCCACCAGTGAGAGGAATACAAAGATGCACCCCCATCAATACACATGGCTTTGGTTGCCTTCTGGAATTTTTGTTTGCTGGTTTCTTCTTCATCCTCTTCATCCTCTTCATCAATGCCATCATCTCCTTCTTTCTTTTCATGGCCTCTAGTGGGTTTTTCCGTCTACTGCGGGGCCTTGCCACGATAGCCTCCTCTATCATCACGGCCTCTCCCGCCAGCACCCTCTTGGCCTCTCTCCCTGTCACGCTTCTCGTATTCGGACTTTTGTTTCTTAACAAGTTGTTCAACTTTGTCGGCATCCTGGACTTGGGGGTATCCAGTCCTGCCTGCCTGCGGCCCACCATGTGGCTCCATCGACGGCCTGGTACGGCCCAGCTTTGACATCAACACCACAAGACCCTCGTGAGTGGTCAAGCCTTGCGAGGCGGACGACGCCAAGACCCCTGAAGGAGTTGGCCTCCTCAGGAGGGCTCCTGAGGGGCGGGCAGTTCTATGCAGCTACCTCATGAGGCTCAGCTGACTTGAGCCATGACGATCAAGGCCAGGCGGGCGCCACGCGGGTGCAGAGCGCAGGTTTCCTCTTCGGTGCAAGGGAGGCAAGACATAGGCGCGGAGTCCCGTGGAATCAACCAAAGGTTTCCATTCTGGTGCAACAAGACCAAGACCGCCAGGATGGCAGGACGAAGGTCATCACCGAGCCCACCGCAGCGTCAGGACCAGAGGCTTTTCGCAGGCGAAGACTACTTTTGTCAGGATAGACTGTAGTACTTGTCCCCTTTCAAATCCCGCCATTGTGGAATCCCTTCCCGCTCATATTTGGGAAGAGGACCAAGGCCACTATATATACGACTTAGCCACCACCATAGTAAGCGGAGATCCATTCCGACCCGAGCACCACACCAGCTCAAGAACACCTCACCTCCGGAGGCTTGTTCATTCTTTGTACTAGTTCATCCATAGCCCCTTGAGGCAATCCACCACACCACATTGGATTAGGTATTACACCACAACGGTGGCCCGAACCAGTATAAATCTCTGTGTCTTTGTGTCTCTGTGAGCTTGACGTGCTAGGCTAGGGAGGATCGCGAGTAGGCAGGCTGGGCAGGTTGAGATCTCCGCATGCACCCCAGAGTTCGAACCTCTCAAGGTTGCCTGATCCCGAAATCCGACATTTGGCGCGCCAGGTAGGGGTGCGTCGGATCCCCTCTTCCGTCGTTCGATCTGCCAATGCTCCGACACCTCCATGGACGACACACGTAGGGCTCTCGTCGAGCGTCGGGCTGGAGTCGCCGCCTGCATCACTCAGACGGCTCCGGCAGTTGATGGCTGCTCCCGCCGCGCTGCTTCTCCGGTGGCCTACACCGCCACGGGCCCTGCCGGCCACGAGCAGCAAGCTTCATCGCTGCACCCATCGGTGCGCCGTGACGGCCGCACCGCCACTCCGTAACTGACCCCAGCAACTTCGTCATCCCATGCGCGCCGCGGCCGGGTGGATGGGCAGGCCGCTCTGCTCATGGCGCAGGGCTTCTTCGCTACCGTCCGGTGGGTGATCTCTTCGAGGAGTGGCTCGAGCGTATCGCCGAGCTCATCAGCGTCGCGCACGGGGGCTCCGACGGGCCGGCTCGCTCGCTGCCTCAGCAACCACCTGCAGCGGGCGACGTCGCGCACGGGGCTCCTCCTCCGCCTCCGGCCCGAGAAGCCATCGTTGAGCCAAGGCGTATGGCTCCACGGCGTGACCCGCAGTGCCCGACGCCGACTCGAGATGATGTGAGCTGCCAGGTGGTGCAACGTCCCCAAGGAGAAGCTCGCATGCTTCCAGTGCCCCAGCACCAGGCTTGCGAGCTGCCGCATGAGGTGGCGGCGACCGCGCACCAAGACTACATTCCACCCCGTCGACGACCTCCGGTGGCCACGGAGGGATGTCGTTCTTTCACTGCAGAGCTCCGCAACATCGTCTGGCCGAGTAAGTTCAAGCCTAACCTGCCTCCACGCTACGACGGCACTGCAGACCCCGTCGAGTTCCTACAGCTCTACAAGCTGAGCATCCACGGCCAACGGCGACGAGAAGATCATGGAAAACTGGTTCCCGATGGCCCTCAAAGATGGCACGCGTTCTTGGCTCCTGAACCTGACCGAGGGGTCCGTTTCTTCCTGGGAGGAGATGCGCGGCCGCTTCATCGCCAACTTCCAGGGCACCCGTGACCGTCCGCCTACGGCGGTTGACCTGTGCCGCGTCAAGCAGCAGCCTGGAGAGACCCTGCATAAGTATATCCAATGCTTCAACAACGTCCGCCTCAAGATTCCCAAGGTGTCTCACGAGGCCATCATCTCCGCGTTCACCGATGGCATCCGCGATGTCAAGTTGAAGGAGGAGCTAGCCATCCATGAGGACCTCTGCACCGCTCTGGAGATGTTCAACATGGGGAACAAGCGTGCAAGGGCTGAGGAGGGGCGCCTCTCCCTCCTCGAGCTCCCTGATGCTAACCCAGAAGAGAAGAAGACCAAGACCAAGGACACAAAGGGCAAGGGGCCAGCAGTGCTGGTGGCAGAGCCAGGAACCAAGCGCGGATACGGCCATCCCGAGTCATTAAAAGGTAAGCGGCTGTTCTGCGCCTTCCACAACGTCTACAGCCACAACACCAGTGACTGCCAGGAGCTCAGTACTCTCCATGACGGGCGCCTCGGTCGACGCCCCAAGCGCAACGATCAGGGCTACAGTCGCGGAGGTGGCAGAGGCGGAGGTCGTTGGGATGGACATGACCGCTTTCAGGAGTGGCGCGACCAGCCTCGTGAGGACCGCTGGCACGACCAGCCTCACGAGGGTAACTGGAGGGAGCGGCCACGTGAGGATCTCCCTCAGGGCAATGCAGCCTTGCCCCCTCTGCCTCCACCGCCAAGAAGGAACGAAGATCACCACCAGGACGAGGGGCTGGGGGCTTCTAGGAGCCTCGGGACATTGCCTGCATTTTAGGCGGCTCACAAGCCCCAGCTTCCCACCATGTCTTCAAGCAGTTTGCGCGTGAGGTGAATGCAGCGCTCCCCAAGCTTGAAGCAACTCGCCCCTCAAGTGGTCCAAGTGCGCCATCACCTTCGACTCCTCAAACCGGCTCAAGTGCGCGGCCACCGCTGGCGTGCCCCCCATGCTCTGCTCCCCCATTATCAGCAACGTAACCGTCACCAAGACCCTCATCGATGGCGGAGCAGGACTCAATGTTCTCTCTATTCAGACATTCGACAGAATCCAGGTTCCATACTACCAGCTGCAACCCACCAAGCCATTCTCAGGAGTGACCGACGGATTAACACACCTGATCGGTCAAGTTCGTCTCCCTATCACCTTCGGCGAGCACAAAAACTACCGCACCGAGCTCATCGATTTCGACATCGCTGACATTCATCTTCCTTACAACGCCATCCTAGGGTACCCAGCACTGGCCAAGTTCATGGCGGCCACGCAGCACAGCTAGAACATCCTCAGGATGCCAGGAAGAGGCGGCATCATCACGGTCGCCTGTCAGGAGAAGGATGCGGTGTGCTCCCTCGAGCGCGCTTTCCAGGCTGCAGCAGTTGAAAACCTAGAAGACGAAGATGGTGCCCTCCCTCCTGAGGTCGCCCCCAAGACGAAGAAGCTGCAGCTGAGCCAGGGGTCTTGCGAGGAAGCATCACCCGAGGACGCAACGCTGAGTCTCGCGTCTCCGGACGCGGCGCCTTCTCCCATCGCATAGGGAGGTGCGCCCGGTGCCCCTCTCAGGCTGGGCTCGGGGGCTCTCCTTTGGAGGGCCTCAGATCTAGCAAATGTCGTGAGAGTGGTGCTCGTGCACCATTGGAGGCGCTCTTTAGAGCATGCTTCCCAGGAGAAGGCAGCAGGCGTGAGGCACCAGGCGTCTAGTAGTTCATCAACAAGGCACTCGAGGAGATTCAGGAATCACGGGTTCTGCAAGGCGATCATTGCCTGCCGCAAGGCGGAGCTCATTGCCCTAGCGAGGGTATGGAGTTCTGCGTCTGCATCGACATCCCTGGGCTCATCAGGGCCGCGTCTCGGTAGCTCATGTGTCCGTCTCGTGTCGGTCGATGCGAGGGTCCGTCTCATAGCTACGTCCGCAAACCTTTTGGTCTGGCAGATGCGGCTGAGGCGTTCCAGCGCTGCGTGAGGGACGCCCAAGTGGCCTGCAAAGCCAGGCACCAGGAGCTCCTAGCGGAGATGGAGGAGCACTCTCAGGAGCCTTCCGGTCCCTCCGAGCCTCTCTGGGCTCGGCACCGGAGTGGCTCATGAGGGACGTCTTTAGCAGCGTGCATTTTTTGGCTACTTCAACAACTCTTCAGCAACGGTACCAGGTGACATCTCTCTTGTTCGTTCAGTTTGGGGGTGCCCCTCGGGCTGCACTATCCCCGGGCCATGTGGTTCCATCCCTACGGCATGTGTCCCCTTTTGCATTTTATTAGAGCAAGTTACAATCCTTTGCAAACTACTTTTGAATTATTGGCTGCCTGACCGGTGCTTTGTCGCTAAGAATGTCTCGCGCCCTCGCAAGCCCTCCCATGACCGCCTCATGATTAAGGACTGGCATGGCGTCTGTGCTCGGGTCCATCCCTGCAGCGTCGCTAAACCCAAGTTGCTGAGCTCTGGCTCATGGGCCAGCCTCGTGTATGTCATCTCCTGTGGCTCTTGGTGCCTTGTTCTCGCATGAGCTAATCGTGAGTGGATGAGTGACGGCACACGACCTGGTGCCCCCGTGGCCACGGGAACCGCGCGCTGGTTGTTTTTCTTCAGGATCTTTGCATGAGAAGACTGGGCACGGCGTCTGTGTTTGGGTCCATCCCTGCAGCGTCGATAAATCAAGTGGCTGGCCTCTGTCTGGCGGGCCAGTCCCGTTCACGTCACCTCCTAGGGTCGTTGGTGTCTGGTCTTCTCATGTAATAACCTCAGGAAACTCATTCGACACAGGCTTCCTAACCATCTCGCAGGACCAATCCAAGCATCCCTAATCAAGACCAGGTGCTACCCGCCTTGAGGTAGGGCCTCGTGAGTCCCGCGTTGGCTCACAGGTGCCCGTATACACCTCCTCCAGCCCTGCCGTGCAAGCCACGTGCCAGGGCGGGGCTGTACATGCCCTGGGGGCTCTCCTCAGAGGGAGCCCCCTCCCATGCACCAGAGAAAGCACCATGCTTTGTGCTGGCCATCGACACTGCCGAGGAGCGGCTATGCCCGTGCAAGAATGGAAGCGCTATGCTCCGCGCTGGTGATAAACAACTGGGGGTGGCCTCACGGCCGCATTAACCTCAGGGAGCCTCCGGGCTCAGTGACTAGCCTCACCGCGATGCTCTCCCTCAGGAAGATAGCACGAGGGGGTTGTGCACGGGGGCTACGCTTAGGTCACGCCTGGCATACCCCACCTTGCTAGGCCTCACGGGCATGGTCTTCGTGCACCCCTCCCAAGCGAGAGCTCGGCGAGGGAAAGGTAGGATGGTCTGTTCGTACGTCAAGGGGGACTCCTGAGCATCGCGACTTAGGAGCCTAACTGGTCACATAGCCCCTCACCTCTTGGGCTCGTCCTGGTGATCCGGACAACCCAACGACGGCTGAGGTATGCGCGGGGCCGGGCCCTGCCGGCGCAGAACGCCAAGACCTAGTTGTGACCCTTCTCCTTCAAGACGTTCGTACGTGAAGGGGGACTCTTGAGCATCATGTCTCAGGAGCCTAACTGGTCCCCTAGCCCCTCACCTATTGGGCCCTTCCTGGTGATCCGGACGCCCCAACAACGGCTAAGGTACGCGCGGGGCCGGGCTCTGCCGACGCAGAACACCAAGGCTTGCCCCTACATCTTTTCCTAAGCTGTTCGCACGTCAAGGAGGACTCCTGAGCATCGCGACTCAGGAGCCTAACTGGTCCGGTAGCCCCTTAGCTCTTAGGCTCATCCTGGTGATCCGGATGACCCAACGACGGCTTGGGTACGCGCGGGGCCGGGCTCTGCCGATGCAGAACACCAAAGCAAACGGAAAAGCTGAAGGGGCATAATCTAGTTATTACAAGACATACTGTTCCAAGCAAATAGTTTTAAACGCCTCCTGGCATGTCGCATGGTGCAGGATAAACTAGCAAAAGCAGAATCTCCAGGCCACCTCCTTAGATTTGGGGGTCACTGCTGCCCGCCAGCAGATCCTCCTCGTCACCGGGCACGTCGCCCATCCCACCGGCTTCAGTTGGAGGACCAACGACCAGGTACTTGTTCAGCATGGCATCCACGGAGCACTTCACAGTGGCAACAACAACATCCTAGGGGTCGGCGTCCACCGGAGTGAGGAAGGAGCAGAGGTTGAAGCTGGCATCCTGGAGATAAAGATGGCTGAAGATGCACGTGAGAGCTGAGGAAGAAAGTGAACGCGCCTCGTTTTCCAACAAGGATGTATACCCGTTGACAGCATCTTCGAGCACCGCCACGATTTCAGGAAGCAGAGCAGCAGGGCTCTCCCTCGGGGTCGTCACCACCACCTTTTCCCGAGGGATCATCCCCAAGAGTGCCTTCTGGGCCTTGTGGAAGCATGCCTCGAGAGAGGAGAGGGCGTCGCGCAACATGGTGGCCGCCTTGTTGGCCTTGATCAGGGCTGCTTGGGCTGCCTCCGCCTCCTCCTTCAGCCTCGTCAGGCGGTCGCGCTCTCCAGCCTGCTCTAAGGCCGTCTTCTTCACCTCGGCATCCCGACTGGCGACAGCAGCTTCCTGGGCCTTCAGCTTCTCCTCACGCTCTTGGAGCTGGCTGGCCTGGGTGGCCTGCTGGTCCTGGAGAGTCTTTAGATCAGCCTCCACCACACGGCACCACTTCTCAGCTTCTGTGGCCTCCTTCTGCGCCAGGTCGCGTGCCGTGGCGGCCACCCCAAGCGCCTTCTGGGCCTCCTCCATAGAGCCCTAGTCCATGCGAACAGACGCGTCGGCCTTGAGCCAACCAAAGATCAACCCCAGGCGTCCTCGCGTCGAACGACAATCCGGGCCCTGATGCTCACCCTGGAGGAGGTCCAGCGCCGCCCTCGCCTCTTCCAGGGTCCCGGAGGGAGCAGGAACACGGTGACTCGACCGTGCACTGGGCAATGGAGGAGACGCCCTCAGCGCCAAGGCAGAAGAAACCTCAGCCTCATGAAGGCTCGGGGCTCCAAAGGCTGGTTGTCCTCAGCAGCCGTAACAAGACTGGACGCCGAAGGAGTCAGGCCTGCGGAGGGCACCGACACCTCCTGAGGATGGGCATCCACGTTCTTCGGAGCTGGGTTTGCCCCTGGGGCTGCGGGGGCTGTGACATTCTTCTTCACCAGGGCCGCGGGGGCCGCTCCACCGCCTGCAGCCATGGCGACCTCCATGCCCTCCTTCTGCTTCTTCGGCGGCTGCTACCTAACGACAGGAGAATACGCTCAGCACCACTTCAAGAACCAACAAGCAAGGATAAGGGAGAAACTTAATGGTCGATGAAGGCGTAGCGCCTCTTCATGCTAAGCAGCGGGCGCTGGGGCGGAGCAGCAGGCGCCAAGCTCTTGGGAGCAGGAGAGGTTGCGGTTGGCGCCGCCTGAGGCGGCGTCAACGAAGGTGGGCTGCTGCCCGGAGAAATCACCGCGGTCCTACTTTTCTTTGCAACCGCTCGCTTGTGCTACTTCAAGGAGGCCACTCCAGACCTCGTGTTGACCCCTGGAGGGCGCGACACCTCCACCATCGGGGGCTCGTCATCATCATCGTCATCCGAAAGGCCGCACAGGAGCTCCCTTTGCTCCGGGGCAGAGGATTCGTCCACAACCTCATCCTCGATGGCCTCGGAGGATTGGCCGTCGGAGGAGAGGAGCACCAACTTAGTAGGCGGCAAGGAAGACCCCAGTCGCATAAACCCGAGCTCATCGAAGACAGGCATGGCCGCGATGACCTCCTCGGCATCGTCACAGCAATACATCGGAAGCCAGCCCTCCGGAGGGTCGCTCGGGTCCTTTCCCGTCAGGTAGAGCAACACCTTGTTCAGCTCCTCCTCAGGAAGGGGGTCTCGGCGCAGGTGGATCTTGTCGTTGTCACCACCAAGCTTCCACAAGGGACGGGGCAGTCCTGAAGCGGCGCGACGCGCTGCTTCAAGAACTCCATGATGAGCATGGCCCCCATCAGTTTTGCGTCCTTCATCTCCTTGTCCATCTTCCTCACGAATGACATCAAGGAAGGGTCGGTGATCTTCTCAGATTTCCACCACTTATCGGAGACAGGGAATGCAGTCGGTAGCTTCAACGAGGTCTCGGAGCTCTTGGCATCCTGTCGGATATCGGGTTCCGACAAAACCCTTAAGGTTCGAACTCTAGGGTGCGCACGAAGATCTTCTCCCTACCGAAACACGCCCAGAACCTCGCCACGATTCTAAGCTAGCACGATGAACAACACAAGAGACACGAGGTTTATACTGGTTCGGGCCACCGTTGTGGTGTAATACCCTAATCCAGTGTGTGGTGTGGCGGATTGCATCTTGGGCTGATGATGAACAGTACAGAGGAAGAACAGCCTCGCGAGGAGAGGTGTTCTTGTGGTGGAATGCGGATGAAGCTAACTTCTTGTCTTTCTACTATGGTGGCCAGCCCTATATATAGAGGCCCTGGCCCTCTTCCCAAATATTGAGCGGGAAGGGAGCCAACAACGAACATTTTGTAAGGGGACAGCTAGTACAAGCTATCCTAACTAAAGGTGGTCTTCGACTTCCAAAGGCACTGGCGATGACGCCGTCTTGGGCTCCACGGTGACCTCCATCCTGCTGCTCTGCTGGTCTTGGTCTCGTTGCACTGATATGGAAACGTTTGCTTGATGCCTCGGTACTCCACGCCTGTGCTTGCCCCCTTTGTACCAAAGAGGAAACAAGGACACTCCGCAGGCTGGCGCCCACCTGGTCTTGGTCATCATTGGTTGCGTCACGAGCACCTCGCGAGGTACCCCTCGCCTTGATCTCTCCGCCTCCTCGCGAGCCTGCCTGGTGAGGCCGCCCCTAAGGAGGCCTTGTGTCATCCGGCCCATGAGGCTTGGCCCCTTGCGAGGGTCTTGAGGTTGGGCTTATGAAGACAGGCCGTACTGGGCCATAGCTGAGCCACGCAGCAGGCCGCAGGCAGGCAAGTCTGGGGACCCCCATTCCCAGAATGCCGACAGTAGCCCCTGGCCCAAGGCACGCTCGGACTTGGCTTAGCATCGAAGCCAAAGGGCAAGTGCACTGCGCCCCTGGCCCCAACAGCCTGCGGCCTTGGTCGCCGCATGGCGGTTGATTGGACGTGGGCGTCTCCGTTTCCCCACGCTGCCTCAGCAACTGCCCGACTGACAAAAGACTGGCCTGGGTGAGGCTTGCCTTCATTGCTCTCTTTTGCCTTGCTCCAAATCCCCTTCCTTGCTCCCTTGCTTCCGAAATCTCCAGATCTGCTCCATTCCTTCCCCCCTAGCGAGCCATGGCGCCGCGCAAGGCTAAGCCAACGCCCTGCCGGCTTGGTACTCACCGGCCCTGGATGCCCCCAACATGTCGGAGAAGAATGTCACCACTATACGCCTTATGACGGCGGCGGAGGCAGCAAGATGGGGGCGACCGAACTCCGGGCGGGCTCCGCCGAGCTGGAGGCTAAGGGGAGCACCTTCTACCCCTTCTTCATGAATGCCGTCATTGCCGGACTGGTTCCTCCCTTCTCCCAGTTCTTCTACGCCGTCCTCCGCCATTACAGGTTGCAGGCCCTTCATCTCCATCCCAACTCCGTTCTCCTTTTGTCGATTTTCTCCTACTACTGCGAGGCGCATGTTGGGGTGATGCCGTCCGTGGCTTTGCTGTGCAACTTCTTCTCCCTCCGAATCAACGGCGAGCATACCTCGGCGTGCGCTGGCTTCGTCACGTACTCCAAGGCCAATGCGATCTCTAAGATCGGGAAGAGGGTCGATGGCTTCCAGAGCAAGTGGGTCATGATGGATGCCAGGTGTGTCCACTCCCGGTTGGTGTTGCCAACGGAGCAGCCCCAGCCCGACGAGGCATGGTCTTGTGCGAAGCTTGATGATAGACGGGCGAAGTTGGTGCTGGAGAAGATGAAAACCGACCTGAGGCCGGGAAACATGAAGGCGGCGAAGCTGACAGGGGCCACACTCTAAGAGAGTTCCTGACGCAGTGGGTGGCTCCACTTCAGGCGCACTCGCGCCCGTTGTGGACGCTCAGGGGCGCGGACGACGATCTTCATCTGAACCCGGCGGCCTTGGCCGATGAGTTTTTGGTCGTAGCTCTCCGCCTCTTGGTTGGAGATGACCTGGAAGGTTTGGAGGGCACTCCTGCCCCCCTGTTCCTCCGCGACAACTGGCAACAGGTGGTGGATGCCATGCCCACCTTTGATGGGCACGGTCTGGTGCCGGCGGTGCCTCCTGATGGCCAGGGGCGACGGTGCCGGTGGAAGTGTCTTCTGGTGATTCCCGCGGGGGAGGAGAGGAAGACGAGGAAGAAGAGGAGCGGGACTCGGAGGCGGCCACTGAGGGGACGGGGGAGACCTCCCCCCGGCGTAGGGCCAACATCCTCCACACCTTGCCGGATGATGACGAGGCCAACGCCGCGCGAGAGGAAGAGGACTCGCCCATGACCCCGAAGAAGGACAACTCGCCGCTGATCTCCCGAGGGACTACTGCTGCCCAGGCACCGCCCGAAGCCGTCTCCAACCCTTCTGGTGCGTACTCTTCTGCTCCTGGACCTCTCGAGGCCGCGCCCCGGACCAAGAGGCTCTCAGGCTTTATGCTCGGCAAGAGGTCAGTGGCCTACGCCGTAATTGACCAGTAAGTGCTCGAACTCCGTCTTGTTCTTGTTTTCGCTGCCGGGGCTTGACGTTCTCCATTTCTTTGTTAGGCCGCCGCTTGTGGCGAAGAAGAAGAAAGGGGACATAGTGGCTCCACCTAGGGTAGGCTCATCTGCTGCGGCCGCACCTTCGCCCGTGGGAAGGGGAGGTGGTGAAGTTCGCACTTCTCCTGCCCGATCGTCCTCGTGAGGTCCAGAGGAGCGCTCTGGCGGGGCACTAGCCCCCATGGCCTTGCTGGCTCCGGAGGTGCCGACGCCTGATGCTGTTGCTGAGGTAGCCAAGATTCAGGAGCCCCCAGCTTCCCAAGCCGTGGTCACGCTGCCACCTCGTCCTCCTGCACCAATGGTTCCGAATTATTCTTCCTCCTCCACCGTCTTGGACCGTGCCCTTAGTGAGTTGGGCCAGCTGCGAGAAGACCTCCAGGGCGCCAACTCCCACCAGGTAGCTGGGCGCTTCGAGATGGTCTCTGGCTGGGTTCACTCTGATACCTCCATCCGAGCGGTGCTGGAGCGGGCCGCGACAGCTTATGAGAGGGACAAGCAAGTCGCGATCCAGGCCGCAGCCGCCCGCGATGCGGCACTAAAGGATGCCACGGTTGCCCAAGACCGTTGCAACACGCTGGAGGTCGAGCTGCAGGGCTTGCGCGATGAGCTCGCCAAAGAAGCTCGTGACCGCCAGGCAAAGGAGGAGGAGATGAAGGCTCGGGAGGACGCCATCGGGGACCATGACGCCAAACTGAGCGCTGATTGCGGTTGGCTGGGGACGCTAGAGCAGAAGCTGAAGACGGAGAAGGCCGAGCTGGACGCTAAGGCGAAGGTCCTGGCCGAGGACCATGTGGCCTTCGTGGATCTTGAGGAGAGATCTCGCAAGGCACTGAAGACGCTCTATGAGGGCGGCTTGGAGAAGCCGCTAGCTGGTGCCAAGGAGGGCCCTGCCCAGCTTCTTCATTTCTTTGTCGAGGCGCTCGAGGAAGTTCTGACCGGCATCGGCCCCATGGCCGAGGCTGAAGTTTGCGTCCTTTCTTCTACGGCGCTGACGCGTGTCTTCGGCCACGTCTACCTTCGCGATCCTGGCGCCAACCTCGACGAGCTACTGGAGCCCGTGGACAACGAGCGCTTTGCCGCCGCTGCTGATGAGGACATCAATACAATTGTTACACCCACAGCCCCTGCTGCTATACATACTGGACCAATTACTAGAGCTCGTGCACGCCAACTAAATTACCAGGTACTTTCGTTTCTTGGTAATGATTTTAATGTTCATGAGAATATGATGCTGCCTAAATTGGATACATTTGTTTTGCTTACAAATGAAGGGCCTAGCTTGGAGAAGGATGAACATTGGAGCAAGAACAAGCATGGAGATGATGGCATGCGCAAGGGGAACAAGAACGGAGTTACAAGTGATGATTTCAGGACTTTGAAGCCACCATAATGGGTGCATGAAGCCTTGGATGAAATATACAAGATGCCACTTCATAAATTTCGTCCCGAGGCTATTTTAGGTGCTGCGTCACCTTATTATTGGGCCAGGCCCATGTAATTTCGAAATACATAAGTATAGGCTATTTTTAGAGTCCGTATGTGTGGGGAAACAAGAGATAGGGTTGATTTCGGACCCCTCCACCAAGGGCCACGAAATTCCCCCCTTCTTCCTCCATATATACAGCCCTTAGGGCATCGTTTAGACTTTGGGTTTTGTTTAGATTAAAAGTTCGCCATAGCTGCAACTTCGCGTACTTCGTTTGTGTTCAACGACCAGACAAAGGCGTCACAGAACCCCACCTTGATCAATAAAGCTTTCATCTTATATTCGCAATATCCAGATTGCAATCTTAGTTTCTTGCTTGTTCTTCGTTTGCTCGCAGGAAACAGACCCTCGTGGTCAGGTTGATCGTGCTCCGGCGTGGTCAATAACCTCTCGGAGTTGGTTTAGCGATTGCTAAGGCGCGACGTCCTCGCACGTTCGTAGTCGGATCGTCAAAGTCGACTTCCACCAAAGCGAAATCCACCATCTCATCGAAAGACGGGACACCTCCGCCTCTATCAATGAACTTCCGTCGAGGACGACTTCATTTCAAGAAGGGGAGGATGATGAGGACATCAATACAATTGTTACACCCACAGCCCCTGCTGCTATACATACTGGACCAATTACTAGAGCTCGTGCACGCCAACTAAATTACCAGGTACTTTCGTTTCTTGGTAATGATTCTAATGTTCATGAGAATATGATGCTGCCTAAATTGGATACATTTGTTTTGCTTACAAATGAAGGGCCTAGCTTGGAGAAGGATGAACATTGGAGCAAGAACAAGCATGGAGATGATGGCATGCGCAAGGGGAACAAGAACGGAGTTACAAGTGATGATTTCAGGACTTTGAAGCCACCATAATGGGTGCATGAAGCCTTGGACGAAATATACAAGATGCTACTTCATAAATTTCGTCCCGAGGCTATTTTAGGTGCTGCGTCACCTTATTATTGGGCCAGGCCCATGTAATTTCGAAATACATAAGTATAGGCTATTTTTAGAGTCCGTATGTGTGGGGAAACAAGAGATAGGGTTGATTTCGGACCCCTCCACCAAGGGCCACGAAATTCCCCCCCTCTTCCTCCATATATACAGCCCTTAGGGCATCGTTTAGACTTTGGGATTTGTTTAGTTAAAAGTTAGCCATTGCAACTTCGTGTACTTCGTTTGTGTCCAACGACCAGACCAAGACCGCTTCCGGATCCCCACCATTATCAATACCTCATATATATTTGCAATATTCAGATTGCTTTATCATATTCTTGCTCGTTCTTCGATTGCTTGCAGGAATAGACCTTCGTGGTCAGGCTGACCGTGCTTTCGGCATCGTCAGTAACCTCAGAAGATTGGTTTAGCGATTGATAAGGCACAACGTCGTTGCACGTTTGTAGTCGGATCGTTAAAGTCGTCTCCACCAAATCGATAGTTATCATCTCATCGAAAGATCGGGACACCCCCGCCTCTATCAAGTGGTATCAGATTTCCAGGTTGCTCGGTGAGATTTTACAGTTTTTCGTAGTTTAGATCGAGTCTGTTCTTCATACCTACAGTCCACGAAAAAGCCACAAAAAAAAATTAAGGTTAGTTCATCATATCCGAACCAATCTGAGCCTTTGCATAATCTTTTTAGGGTTTTGCTTTGTTGAATTTGCGGTTGCATCGTCGTGTCTAGTTGCTGGTCTTAGAGTCTAGTCTTTTAGAGTTTCGAGTTCTGGTCATAAGTTGTCACGCCGCCGCCGCACCATCATCATCGCCCCTGCCATATACTACCACCGCTACCACCACCGCTGCCATATACCACCACCATATATCCACCACCAATCCGAGTTCCTTGCTTATTAGGGTTGTTTTCGAGAGCCATCTAGATTCCGATTCGTGTTTCCTTGCCGGAGTAGGTTTCGGAAAAAAAAAGAGCAAATTTTTTTTTTCAGAGTGTGCTTTTCCCTTGTTTACGTGCCGCGCCGTGATTTTGTTGGTGTTCTAGGCTCGCGTCTCTAGCACAGTCTAGCCTAGGACCAGCACAGTACCGTCGTTGAGCGTTTATTCAACTTTGCATCTCTGAATTGATTATTGCTGACCCTTTTTGCTACCGTAGTATAAGCCTTCCCAGCTCCACATACATCTACGTCGTGCGTTTGACTCTCCCTAGTAATCGCTCTATCCAAGCTTTGAGAGTTTTGACTACAACGGTTGCCGATCACCGCCTGTTGCTGGGTAAGAACTGGTAAGAATTTGAGTTTTGCTTGACGGATTTGTGACACCCACCACCACCACTTGTTCGTAGTCTGTAGGATCATATTCTTGTGTGTTTCTATTGCTGCTAACCATGCCAGGATCACAAGCCGACGAGATTGACTGGGAGAATTTATCGAACAAGGAGCTTCATGATAAGTTTCAGCAAATGATGACTGAACAGGTGCAAGATGTGCTGAACAATTTTGAAGAGGCCATGGAGAAGATAGCTGGCCTTGAGAAGACGTTCGAAACAAAGCTCGATAACAGATTTAATGAATTGCTCGCGCGTCTTCCACCACCACCACCCGCTGCACCTAACGCACCTCTCCAACAACAACAACAACGACTACCTCCACGTCGCGAAATAGACCTTTGCCGAGCGAGCCGTGTTCCTCTTGCGTTTGGCCAAACTATTGGTGCTGCTGTTGATACTTCTGTGGCTCCTGCTACTGCTGTTGCTGGTACCCAGGAGGATGATGAGTATGCGGGCGATTATGAGGATGAGGTTGATCAAAATCAGATCTACGAGCAGCCACCAGCACCACCACCAGCAGGTCGACCTCAGGTATATATTCGTAATGGTAGGCCTGCACCACCACCTCAGGTACGAGATGATGTCCATATTCCTAAACTGAAATTGAATATTCCACCATTTGAGGGTAGATATGTTCCTGATATATATCTTACTTGGGAGTTAGAAACTGAACAACGATTTACATGTTTACAATATCCTGAGGAGAGACGAGTTGCTGCTGCTGTTTGTGCTTTCACTAGTTTTGCATGTGTATGGTGGTCTGAACATTGTAGATTGTATCCTATTCCAACTACTTGGGCTGCTTTGAAAACTGCTATGCGTACGCGTTGGGTTCCACCATATTATCAACGTGAATTGCTTCAAAAATTACAGCGTTTAAGACAAGGAAAAAATTCTGTAGAAGAATATTATCAGGAATTACAAACTGGCATGATTAGATGTGGTATTGTTGAGGAGAATGAAGCTATGCTTGCACGTTTTCTGGGTGGATTAAATAGAGAGATTCAGACCATTCTAGACTATAAGGAGTATACTAATATCACTCGTTTATTCCATCTTGCTTGTAAAGCTGAACGTGAAGTGCAGGATCGACAAGCATTGGGGCGAACTAACTGATAGAGGCAGGGTGTCCCGATCTTTCGATGAGATGATAACTATCGATTTGGTGGAGACGACTTGGACGATCCGACTACAAACGTGCACGACGTTGCGCCTTAGCAATCGCTAAACCAATCTTCTGAGGTTACTGACGATGCCGGAAGCACGGTCAGCCTGACCACGAAGGTCTATTCCTGCAAGCAATCGAAGAACGAGCAAGAATATGATAAAGCAATCTGAATATTGCAAATATATATGAGGTATTGATAATGGTGGGGATCCGGAAGCGGTCTTGGTCTGGTCGTTGGACACAAACGAAGTACACGAAGTTGCAATGGCTAACTTTTAACTAAACAAATCCCAAGGAAAAGCTACTAGATGGATCTACTTATATAGGAGCAAGGGGTGGCGGCCAAGGAGGTGGGAGGACGTCCCAAGGCAGCCTAAAACTAAATCTAGGTCGTACAAGGCCAATGGGCCCAAGTGGAGGTGATGTAACACCTTTGGACTTGTAGTTTGACTCGGATTCTGCTGCAGCATTAGATTGTTTCGTCCACAACTCAACGCTCCGGACGAATTTGAAGGTGATTCCAATTGGGTTGGAAAGTGCACGAAATCTAGTTTCCAACAAAAAAAGAATCACCCAATTCGGAGTCCGTATGAAAAACTTGTGTGCGTTTTGAGTCAGGTATGTCTGTGCAGTCCGAATCTGAATCCAGAACGTGAGAGACTTGGACTCTATCTTCTCTTGGGCCAAAAGTGACGTGAGAGAACTTTTTGGACAGCAAATAAACATCTCTTTCTTCCTTATCTTCATATGTGGATTGTACAAATGTCCCATACACCTGCCATTAGACAAAACACAAAAGTGTGTGAAGTATTTTTGTTCTGGATAACACAAATAGATTATTGAATAGTTTGCACTAGAAATCACCTGACAAATATGCATATATGCAATATTTTTGGTCATATCCAAGGTAGTCATGTCCTCATCATGACAGCAGGAGGCAAAGAGGAAGGCACGTCCTCGAATGAAAATAATGCCTCTTTGCACACAAAAGCATAGCAAACAAATTTGCTGAAATCTAGCTCATCAATATCAGATTTGGTGGCAAATAAACATGCACTTTTCAATTTAATTTCAGAAGCAACACTAGATGGTTTATTATTAGGCTTCATTTGTTGCTCAAATTCTTTTGCCACAATCTGATTTTCACTCTTATTCTTCTCCTGTTGTGCTTTATTAGCTCTATTAATATCATCTTTCAAAATGGAATCAGGAGTCATAGGAAGCAAAGTAATATTTTTATCCTTATGAACAAGAGTATAGTGATTGTTTCTACCATGGTGTACAGAATTTTTATCAAATTGCCATGGTCTACCAAGTAATAAGGAACATGCTTGCATAGGTACCACATCACAATCAACATAATCAGCACATGTAGAGATACTAAAATGCACACGAACAGTACGTGTTACCTTAACCTTGCCGCTGTTGTTGAACCATTGGATGTAGTAAGGATGTGGATGTGGTCTTGTGGTGAGAGAAAGCTTCTCCACCATCTCCATGCTAGCCAAGTTGTTGCAGCTCCCTCCGTCTATTATGACGCGCACAGAACGTTCCTTCACAACTCCCTTGGTATGGAACAAATTGTGCCTCTGATTTTGCTCAGCTTGTGTGACCTGCACACTCAAAACACGTTGAGCAACTAAACATTCATACCTGTCAGCGTCTTCAGGAGCCATGTATTGCGTCTCATGATCAGAATCATCTCCACCATGTTCTTCACGTGTAATAAGAGCCAATGTCTCCTCATCATAGTCACTAGCGGACTCATATCCACCATCCGCGGTAGCACTCATCACACGCGGAGATTTGCATTCACTCGCATAATGACCTCCTCCCTTACAACGACGACAAATAATATCACTTGTGTGCCCTGTTGATGCCATGGAAGAAGAAGAACGCTGTGCAGGCCCCGCAGGTGCGCTCTTGGCAGATAATGGTGGTTGTGCCTGTTTTCTTGTATCACGGCTGGAGGTGGCACCGGATGGAGGTGCTGGTGCAGTTGAAGTAGAAGATGCACGTGGTGTCCATGATGAAGGTCGGCCTGCAGAAAAGTTAGTTCGCCCCAATGCTTGTCGATCCTGCACTTCACGTTCAGCTTTACAAGCAAGATGGAATAAACGAGTGATATTAGTATACTCCTTATAGTCTAGAATGGTCTGAATCTCTCTATTTAATCCACCCAGAAAACGTGCAAGCATAGCTTCATTCTCCTCAACAATACCACATCTAATCATGCCAGTTTGTAATTCCTGATAATATTCTTCTACAGAATTTTTCCCTTGTCTTAAACGCTGCAATTTTTGAAGCAATTCACGTTGATAATATGGTGGAACCCAACGCGTACGCATAGCAGTTTTCAAAGTGATGAGGACATCAATACAATTGTTACACCCACAGCCCCTGCTGCTATACATACTGGACCAATTACTAGAGCTCGTGCACGCCAACTAAATTACCAGGTACTTTCGTTTCTTGGTAATGATTCTAATGTTCATGAGAATATGATGCTGCCTAAATTGGATACATTTGTTTTGCTTACAAATGAAGGGCCTAGCTTGGAGAAGGATGAACATTGGAGCAAGAACAAGCATGGAGATGATGGCATGCGCAAGGGGAACAAGAACGGAGTTACAAGTGATGATTTCAGGACTTTGAAGCCACCATAATGGGTGCATGAAGCCTTGGACGAAATATACAAGATGCCACTTCATAAATTTCGTCCCGAGGCTATTTTAGGTGCTGCGTCACCTTATTATTGGGCCAGGCCCATGTAATTTCGAAATACATAAGTATAGGCTATTTTTAGAGTCCGTATGTGTGGGGAAACAAGATATAGGGTTGATTTCGGACCCCTCCACCAAGGGCCACGAAATTCCCCCCTCTTCCTCCATATATACAGCCCTTAGGGCATCGTTTAGACTTTGGGATTTGTTTAGTTAAAAGTTTGCCTCCTGCTGTCACTAACATTTTGCAGGAGTTCGCTGACGTTTTTCCACAAGACGTGCCACCGGGATTACCGCCTATTCGAGGGATTGAGCATCAGATTGACTTAATTCCCGGTGCTTCACTGCCAAACCGTGCACCATACCGTACCAATCCAGAGGAGACGAAGGAGATTATGCGTCAAGTACAAGAGCTTCTCGACAAAGGTTATATACGCGAATCCCTTAGTCCTTGTGCTGTTCCTATTATTCTAGTGCCGAAAAAGGATGGTACATCACGTATGTGTGTTGATTGTAGAGGCATTAATAATATTACTATTCGTTATCGTCATCCTATTCCTAGGCTAGATGATATGCTTGATGAATTGAGTGGCTCTACAATATTCTCCAAAGTTGATTTGTGTAGTGGCTACCATCAAATTCGTATGAAATTGGGAGATGAATGGAAAACAGCATTTAAAACTAAGTTTGGATTATATGAGTGGTTAGTCATGCCTTTTGGGTTAACTAATGCACCTAGTACTTTCATGAGATTAATGAACGAAGTTTTACGTGCTTTCATTGGACGATTTGTGGTAGTTTACTTTGATGACATACTGATTTATAGCAGATCTTTGGAAGAACATTCGGAACATTTACGTGCTGTTTTTATTGCTCTACGTGATGCACGTTTGTTTGGTAACCTTGGGAAGTGCACCTTTTGCACCGACCGAGTATCTTTTCTTGGCTATGTTGTTACTCCACAGGGAATTGAAGTTGACAAAGCCAAGATTGAAGCTATTGAGAGTTGGCCGCAGCCCAAAACGGTCACACAAGTGAGGAGTTTTCTTGGCCTCGCTGGATTCTATAGGCGTTTTGTGAGAGATTTCAGCACCATTGCTGCACCTCTCAACGAGCTTACAAAGAAGGATGTGCCTTTTGTTTGGGGTACCGCACAGGAAGAAGCCTTCACGGTATTGAAAGATAAGTTGACACATGCTCCTTTACTCCAACTTCCTGATTTTAATAAGACTTTTGAGCTTGAATGTGATGCTAGTGGAATTGGATTAGGAGGTGTGTTATTACAAGATGGCAAACCTGTTGCATACTTTTCCGAAAAATTGAGTGGGCCTAGTCTGAATTATTCTACTTATGATAAAGAATTATATGCTCTTGTTCGGACTTTAGAAACATGGCAACATTATTTATGGCCCAAAGAATTTGTTATACATTCTGATCATGAATCTTGGAAACATATTAAAAGTCAAGCTAAACTGAATCGTAGACATGCTAAATGGGTTGAATTCATTGAGACTTTCCCTTATGTCATTAAACACAAGAAGGGAAAAGAAAATGTTATTGCTGATGCATTGTCTCGTCGCTATACTATGCTTTCACAACTTGACTTCAAAATATTTGGTTTGGAGACCATCAAAGATCAATATGTGCATGATGCTGATTTTAAAGATGTAATGCAGAATTGTAAAGAAGGAAGAATGTGGAACAAGTTTGTCGTTAACGATGGATTTGTGTTTCGTGCTAACAAGCTATGCATTCCAGCTAGCTCCGTTCGTCCTTTGTTGTTGCAGGAGGCGCATGGAGGAGGATTAATGGGACACTTTGGCGTGAAGAAGACGGAGGACGTACTTGCTACACATTTCTTTTGGCCAAAGATGAGACGGGATGTTGAGCGTTTTATTGCTCGCTGCACTACATGTCAAAAAGCTAAGTCACGACTCAATCCTCATGGTTTATATATGCCTTTGCCTGTACCTAGTGTTCCTTGGGAGGATATATCTATGGACTTTGTTTTAGGTTTACCTCGAACAAAGAAGGGGAGGGATAGCATATGATAGAGTCAAAGGTGTCCCGTCTTTCGATGAGATGATGGATATCGCTTTGGTGGCAGTCGACTTTGACGATCCGACTACGAACGTGCGAGGACGTCGCGCCTTAGCAATCGCTAAACCAACTCGGAGAGGTTATTGACCACGCCGGAGCACGATCAACCTGACCACGAGGGTCTGTTTCCTGCGAGCAAACGAAGAACAAGCAAGAAACTGAGATTGCAATTCTGGATATTGCGAAAATAAGATGAAAGCTTTATTGATCAAGGTGGGGTTCTGTGACGCCTTTGTCTGGTCGTTGAACACAAACGAAGTACGCGAAGTTGCAGCTATGGCGAACTTTTAATCTAAACAAAACCCAAAGTCTAAACGATGCCCTAAGGACTGTATATATGGAGGAAGAGGGGGGAATTTCGTGGCCCTTGGTGGAGGGGTCCGAAATCAACCCTATCTCTTGTTTCCCCACACATACGGACTCTAAAAATAGCATATACTTATGTATTTCGAAATTACATGGGCCTGGCCCAATAATAAGGTGACGCAGCACCTAAAATAGCCTCGGGACGAAATTTATGAAGTGGCATCTTGTATATTTCGTCCAAGGCTTCATGCACCCATTATGGTGGCTTCAAAGTCCTGAAATCATCACTTGTAACTCCGTTCTTGTTCCCCTTGCGCATGCCATCATCTCCATGCTTGTTCTTGCTCCAATGTTCATCCTTCTCCAAGCTAGGCCCTTCATTTGTAAGCAAAACAAATGTATCCAATTTAGGCAGCATCATATTCTCATGAACATTAGAATCATTACCAAGAAACGAAAGTACCTGGTAATTTAGTTGGCGTGCACGAGCTCTAGTAATTGGTCCAGTATGTATAGCAGCAGGGGCTGTGGGTGTAACAATTGTATTGATGTCCTCATCACTCCGTCTATTATGACGCGCACAGAACGTTCCTTCACAACTCCCTTGGTATGGAACAAATTGTGCCTCTGATTTTGCTCAGCTTGTGTGACCTGCACACTCAAAACACGTTGAGCAACTAAACATTCATACCTGTCAGCGTCTTCAGGAGCCATGTATTGCGTCTCATGATCAGAATCATCTCCACCATGTTCTTCACGTGTAATAAGAGCCAATGTCTCCTCATCATAGTCACTAGCGGACTCATATCCACCATCCGCGGTAGCAATCATCACACGCGGAGATTTGCATTCTCTCGCATAATGACCTCCTCCCTTACAACGACGACAAATAATATCACTTGTGTGCCCTGTTGATGCCATGGAAGAAGAAGAACGCTGTGCAGGCCCCGCAGGTGCGCTCTTGGCAGATAATGGTGGTTGTGCCTGTTTTCTTGTATCACGGCTGGAGGTGGCACCGGATGGAGGTGCTGGTGCAGGTGAAGTAGAAGATGCACGTGGTGTCCATGATGAAGGTCGGCCTGCAGAAAAGTTAGTTCGCCCCAATGCTTGTCGATCCTGCACTTCACGTTCAGCTTTACAAGCAAGATGGAATAAACGAGTGATATTAGTATACTCCTTATAGTCTAGAATGGTCTGAATCTCTCTATTTAATCCACCCAGAAAACGTGCAAGCATAGCTTCATTCTCCTCAACAATACCACATCTAATCATGCCAGTTTGTAATTCCTGATAATATTCTTCTACAGAATTTTTTCCTTGTCTTAAACGCTGCAATTTTTTAAGCAATTCACGTTGATAATATGGTGGAACCCAACGCGTACGCATAGCAGTTTTCAAAGCAGCCCAAGTAGTTGGAATAGGATATAATCTACAATGTTCAGACCACCATACACATGCAAAACTAGTGAAAGCACAAACAGCAGCAGCAACTCGTCTCTCCTCAGGATATTGTAAACATGTAAATCGTTGTTCAGTTTCTAACTCCCAAGTAAGATATATATCAGGAACATATCTACCCTCAAATGGTGGAATATTCAATTTCAGTTTAGGAATATGGACATCATCGCGTACCTGAGGTGGTGGTGCTGGCCTACCATGACGAATATATACCTGAGGTCGACCTGCTGGTGGTGGTGCTGGTGGCTGCTCGTAGATCTGATTTTGATCAACCTCATCCTCATAATCACCCGCATACTCATCATCCTCCTGGGTACCAGCAGGAGCAGTAGCAGGAGCCAAAGAAGCACCAACAGCAGTAGCAGCGGCAACAGAAGTTTGTCCTGGCTCAATAGGAACACTGATGAGGACATCAATACAACTGTTACACCCACAGCCCCTGCTGCTATACATACTGGACCAATTACTAGAGCTCGTGCACGCCAACTAAATTACCAGGTACTTTCGTTTCTTGGTAATGATTCTAATGTTCATGAGAATATGATGCTGCCTAAATTGGATACATTTGTTTTGCTTACAAATGAAGGGCCTAGCTTGGAGAAGGATGAACATTGGAGCAAGAACAAGCATGGAGATGATGGCATGCGCAAGGGGAACAAGAACGGAGTTACAAGTGATGATTTCAGGACTTTGAAGCCACCATAATGGGTGCATGAAGCCTTGGACGAAATATACAAGATGCCACTTCATAAATTTCGTCCCGAGGCTATTTTAGGTGCTGCGTCACCTTATTATTGGGCCAGGCCCATGTAATTTCGAAATACATAAGTATAGGCTATTTTTAGAGTCCGTATGTGTGGGGAAACAAGAGATAGGGTTGATTTCGGACCCCTCCACCAAGGGCCACGAAATTCCCCCCCCCTCTTCCTCCATATATACAGCCCTTAGGGCATCGTTTAGACTTTGGGATTTGTTTAGTTAAAAGTTAGCCATTGCAACTTCGTGTACTTCGTTTGTGTCCAACGACCAGACCAAGACCGCTTCCGGATCCCCACCATTATCAATACCTCATATATATTTGCAATATTCAGATTGCTTTATCATATTCTTGCTCGTTCTTCGATTGCTTGCAGGAATAGACCTTCGTGGTCAGGCTGACCGTGCTTTCGGCATCGTCAGTAACCTTAGGAGATTGGTTTAGCGATTGCTAAGGCACAACGTCGTTACACGTTTGTAGTTGGATCGTCAAAGTCGTCTCCACCAAATCGATAGTTATCATCTCATCGAAAGATCGGGACACCCCCGCCTCTATCAGCTGCTGAAGCCGTGAGGGGCCAGGCGAAAGCCCTGCTGGCAAAGTTCCGCGCCTTTGCCACTGTGCCCAGGGCATGTGCTGCTGATCTCGTGGCCTTGGGAGGTGGAGCTGATGGGGGTAACGCCGCCTCCGCGCCTTTGCCACTGTGCCTAGGGCATGTGCTGCTGATCCCGTGGCCCTGGGAGGTGGAGCTGATGGGGGTAACGCCACCACGGAGGCGGGGCTCCTGGTGAATGACGGCGTTGCCCAAGGGTGATCTTCTCACGGCTTCTTTCCGGTTTAAACTCCTGCAATATGAACTATGCCTCGTGGAGGCGTTTATACTTGCGTTTGGTATCGTGAAGACAATTATGGTTTGTAATATTTGCTTCTGGATTTGCTTCGAGATTTTGTGGTTTCCTTCCTGTTTGCTTTGTGTTCTACGTCGGGAGAGCCCGGCCGTGCGCATATCTCAACCGCCGTTAGCCCAGACCGGATCACCAGGATGGGACCAAGGAGTGAGGGGCTATGCGACAAGTTAGGCTCCTGAGTCGCAATGCTCAGGTGTCCCCCTTGACGCGCAAAAAGCAAATAGGGAGGGAGTGTAGGGGTGGATCTGGCATTCTACGTCGGCAGAGCCCGGCCCCGTGCATACCTCAAGTGCCGTTAGCCTTGCGGAACTAAGGAGTGAGGGGTTACGTGAACAGTTAGGCTCTGGAGTCGCGATGCTCAGGAGTCCCCCTTGACGTTCAAACGGTCTTCATACCTTGGCTTCGCTTGGGGAGGGGCGCGCGACGACCAGGTCCGAGGGACCTGGCTGGGTGGCATGCGCTCGGGCGTGACCTGGGCACAGCCCCCGTGTCCAGCCCCCTCGCGTGACGCTCCCGAGGGCAGGTGCTGCGATGAGGCCAGACACTGAGCTCTAGGCTCCCTGAGGTTGATACGGCCATGGGCCGCCCTCAGTTGTTTATCACCAGCGCGGAGCATAGCGCTTCCATATGTGTACGGGCATAGCTGCTCCTCGGCAGTGTCATCAGCCAGCACGGAGCATGGTGCTTCCACTGGTACGTGGGAGGGGGGCCCCTCCGGGAGGAGCCCCCGGGGAATGTACATCCCCGCCCTGACACGTGGCTTGCACGACAGGGCTAGACGAGGTGTATCTGGGCACTTGTGAGCCAGCGCGGGAATCACGAGGCCCTACCTCAAGGCGGGTTGCGCTTGGTCTTGAGCCTTGGACGGCTATGTGTTCCTGCGAGATGGTTAGATACAAATGCTCTACGTCCTCAGGTCCCGGCCCTCGAGCGAGCTCAGCCGCCGCTGGTATGCCAGGTCGCGATGCCATGGACAAGGCCAGGGGGTGAGGGCTGGAGAGCCAGTAGGAGCTCCTGAGTTGTGATGCTCAGGAGCCCCCCTTTTAACGTGCAAGCGATTTGCACGAGAGAGAGAAGGCCCGCGATAGGCGGCAAATGATAATCATAGGCAGTTTAATCATGAAAGACAAATCAGCTTAGATAAACAAGGAAAGGATACATGCCACTGGGTCAGGCCCGAGCGGCTTGGGGATGATGCAGCCCGAGGGGCGCCCCAGCAAGGTAAACTAAAGACATGAGCAAAAGGGATACATGCCACAGGGACGGACCCACGCGACCTGGGAATGATGCAGCCCTGAGGGTGCTTCCGGCTGAAATAAACTCGAAAGATGTCACTTGGTACCATTGTAGAGGGGGTGTTGGAGTAGCTGAAGATGCGCTGTGAAGAGGCCGACCCTCACGAGCCACCGGAGCCCTGAGCCTCGGGAGGCTCTGGGGGTCCAGGCGGTTCTTTGAGGACCATCTCCATCTCCGCCAGGACCGCGTGATGCCTGGCCTCCCGAGCTGCTAGAATGCTCCACAGATGGCCCTGGTGAGTAGCAGCCGCGTTCGGCAGGCCGAAAGGCACGCAAACGTAGCTGCACAGCGGACCCTCGCAACGTCCCACGCGCGAGGGCCAGAGGCGCTCCTGAGATGCGGCTCGGTTGAGCCCTGGGAAGTCGATGCAGACGCATAGCCCCCCATTCTCGCCTGGATGGGGGCTACGCCACGCAAACGGCGATCGCCGCATATGACTCTTGATTCCTGAAGCTCCAGAGTGGCCTTGGTGATGAACTCCTGAGGGTTGGGCCTTTCTTTCCCCATGCCTTCTTGAGGGAAACATGCTGCGAAGCACACCTCCAAGTGGTGCCCGAGCGCCTCCCTCGTGATCTTGGCAAAGTCTGAGGCCCTCTAGAAGAGAGCCCTCGAGCCCTGCCCGAGGAGGGCGCCGGGCGTGCCTTACTATGCGATGGAAGGAGGCGCCCCTTGCACGAACGCAGATTGTGATGTGACTCCTCCTGAGATGCCAATCTCCTGACGCCTTGAGCTGGGCGATGTCTTCTTCTTCTTGGGAACCGCCTCAGGAGGGTTTTTGCCCTTACTATCTGGGTCCTCAGTTGATGCAGCTTGAAAGGCATGCTCGAGGGAGCACACCGCATCTTTCTCTTCGCAGGGGACTGTGATGATTTCGACACTTCCTGGCATCTTGAGGACATTGTAGCCATGGTGGGTCACTGCCATGAACTTGGCCAGGGCTGGATACCCGAGGATGGCATTGTATGGCAGGCGAATGTGGGTGACGTCGAAGTCGATGAGCTCAATGTGGTAGTTGTTGCGCTGTCCGAAAGTGATAGGGAGGCGGACCTGCCCTATCGGGGTAGTGGAGCCGTCAGTAACTCCTGAGAAGGACTTGGTAGGCTGAAGTTCATCATATGGCACTTGAAGATGGTTGAACATCTCGACGAACAGAACATTGAGCCCTGCGCCACCGTTGATGAGGGTCCTAGTAACTTGCGCATTGCTGATGACTGGGGAACAAAGCATTGGGAGGAGGCCAGCTATAGCCACACACTTTAGTTAATCTGCTGAGCTGGAAGTGATGGCGCACTTGGAACACCTGAGAGGGCGCGTGGCCTCGACCTTGGGGAGGACTGCATTCACCTCGCGAGCAAACAGCTTGAAGATGTGTTGAGAGGCTGGGGCCTGGGCTCCTCCCATGATGTAAGAGATAGCACGTGGCTCCTGGAAGCCCCCAGCCCCCACGTCCTGGTGGTGGTCATCATTCCTTCTTGGCGGTGGCGGCAGAGGAGGAAGGTCGGTGTTGCCCTCCGGGCGGTCCTCACGAGGCTGATCCCTCCAGGCTCCCTCGCGAGGCTGGTCATGCCAGCGATCCTCGCGATGTCGGTCACACCACTCCTGGCGAGGGCCTCGGTCATCCCATCGTCCTCCGTCTCTTCCTCCTCCTTAGCCCCGGTCATTGCACTCGGGGCGTCGACCGATGCGTCCTTCTCAAACGGCTCTGAGCTCCTGGCATTCGTTGGTGTTGCGGGTGTATAGGTTGTGGTAGGCGCAGAATCAGTTACCCTTGGACGACTCCGGCTGGTCCCTGCCGCACTTCGTCTCGGGTTCTGCTGCGAGTAAGGTTGCTCCTTTGTGCTTCACATCCTTGGCCTTGGCTTTCTTTTCTTCTGGGTCAGCAACTGGAAGCTCGAGAAGGGAGATGCGCCCCTCCTCAGCTCTTGCGCACTTGGTCGCCAGGTTGAACAGCTCCAGAGATGTGCACAAATCCTCGTGGATGTCCAGCTCCTCCTTCATCTTGATGTCACGAACGCCATCAGAAAACGCTGGGATGATGGCCTCGTCTGTCACCTTGGTGGTCTTGAGGCAAGCACTGTTGAAACCCTGGATGTACTTCTGCAGGGTCTCTCCAGGTTGCTGCTTGATGTGGCGAGTGCCCTGGAAGTTGGCGATGAACGGCTGTGCATCTCGTCCCAAGAGGAGATCGAGTCTAGAGGCAGGTTCAGGAGCCAGGTGCGGGCACCATCCTTGAGGGCCATGGGAAACCAGTTCGCCATGACCTTTTCGTCTCCGTTGGCCGCCACGATGCCCAGCTCGTAGAGCTGCAAGAACTCCGTGGGGTCGGCGATGCCGTCGTAGAGTGGAGGCAGATCCGGCTTAAACTTGCCTGGCCAGGCGACGCTGCACAGCTCGATGGTGAAGGCATGGCATCCTGCTATGGCCACCAAATCCTTTGGCAGACGCGAGGCCTGCTCTTGATGATTCCCGTGCGCACCGCCAGGGGCAGCGCGGGGTCTTGGCGTGCTGGTGTAGGAATGCGGTCTTGCCGTGCTGGTGCAGGGAGCACGTGAGCGCCTTCTTGAGGCCAAGGAATTTCTTGGCAACTTCTTTCTTGCCGCGCGGGCGCTGGACGAGGTGGGTCACGACCACGGGCCACGCGCCTTGGAGCCAGGGCGCCTTCTTGGGAAGGAGTTAGCGGAGACGCTCCCTGGGCCGCGTCCCCCATGCAGGACGGAGGGCGAGGCAGTGAGAGGGACGACGCAGGAGAGCCCTCTGCGGCGCTGACGAGGTCGGTGATGCGAGCGAGCCATTCTTCATAGAAGTCGTCGACGGGGTGGTAGTGCAGGAGCTCACGTGCCAGGAGCAACGCGGCCTGCGCGTCCGTGGGGGCGCGACGAGCGTGAGATGACGAACCAGCTGGGGACAGCGACGGAGTGGTGGTGCGGCCTTCTCGCTGCACCGAGGGGTGCAGCAAAGATGCTTGCTGCTCGTTCCCCGGCGGGCTGGTGGCGGCGTTGGCGGCAGGCAATGGAGAACGACGAGGAGGTCCGCCGACGGGAGCCGTATGGGCAATGCGGGCGGCGGGAGCAGCCCGGCGCTTGGCGCGAGCTCGGTGAACATCTGCCATGGATGAGACGAAGCGATGGGACGCAGATTAGCGGGGAAAAGATTCGGCGCACCCCTACCTGGCGCGCCAAATGTCGGATATTCGGTTCCGACAAAACTCTTAAGGTTCGAACTCTGGGGTGCGCATGAAGATCTTGTGCCTACCGAAACACGCCCAGAACCTCACCGCGATTCTAAGCTAGCATGATGAACAACACAAGAGACACGAGGTTTATACTGGTTCGGGCCACCATTGTGGTGTAATACCCTAATCCAGTCTGTGGTGTGGTGGACTGCCTCTTGGGCTGATGATGAACAGTACAGAGGAAGAACAACCTCGCAAGGAGAGGTGTTCTTGTGGTGGAATGCGAATGAACCTAACTTCTTGTCTTTCTACTGTGGTGGCCGGCACTATATATAGAGGCCCTGGTCCTCTTCCCAAATATTGAGCGGGAAGGGAGCCAACAACGGCCATTTTGTAAGGGGACAACTAGTACAAGCTATCCTGACTAAAGGTGGTCTTCGACTGCCAAAGGCACTGGCGATGACGCCGTCTTGGGCTCCACGGTGACCTCCGTCCTATTGCTCTGCTGGTCTTGGTCTCGTTGCATTGATATGGAAACCTTTTCTTGATGCCTCGGTACTCCGCGCCTGCGCTTTCCCCCTTCGTACCAAAGAGGAAACTAGGACACTGTGCAGGCTGGCGCCTGCCTGGTGCCCGTGTGGTCTTGCTCGTCATGGCTTGCGTCATGAGCACCTCGCGAGGTACCCCTCGCCTTGATCTCTCCACCTCCTCGCGAGCCTGCCTAGTGTGGCCGCCCCCGAGGAGGCCTTCCGTCGTCCGCCTCACGAGGCTTGGCCCCTCGCAAGGATCTTGAGCTTGGGCTGATGAAGACAGGCCATATCGGGCCATAGCTGAGCCACACAGCAGGCCACAGGCAGGCAAGTCTGGGGACCCCCGTTCCCAGAACGCCGACACATCCATCAACACCCACCTCTTCACAGAATCCTCCGCCTTCTTACCGGCGCGGGAGATTGCGTTACCACCCTGCACCACAACGAAACTGATGCACCCAACCGGATTGTCGCTGGTCTTGCGAAGATAGAAGAAATGGCAGAACAGGGCAACAGAGGGCAGCACCCCCATGAACGCCTCACAATAGAAGGCGAAGAGGTACAAAAGTAGGTTGGAGTTGGCATGGATGTGGAGCGCTTGGAGACCATAGTGGTGAAGGATAGTGAAGAAGAAGGGGGAGAATGGAGGTACCATCCCGGAGAAGACGTTGTGCATAGAGAAAGGGAAGAAGTTGATGCCCGCGGGATCTGGGGCAGCGGTGGCGACCCGGAGCGCGGTCTTCTTCCACTCATTGTCGTCGCTCGCCATCAGGAGGATCATTTTCTGGAGCTTCTCCCCGGTCACACAGGGCTCCATCAGCCCTGGCTCGTACCAGGCAGCACTGGCAGCCGAGGAGGAAGCCGTGGCTTTTTCGGCGGCCATCAGGAAGAAGATTTGGTGGAGCATCGGCAGATCTGGTGAGCTCTCCTGCTTTGGGGAGAAGGGGATCTGGAGCAAGACGAAGAAGGAGCTATGAAAGCCTAGCGGTAGGCGGCACCCCTTTTTGTCAGACTGGAGCAGTTGCCGAGGCAGCATGGGGAAACGGAGTCGCCCACGTGCAATCAATCGCCACGCGTCATCAAGGCTGCAGGCAGTTAGGGCCCGCAATGCTCCGTACTTGCCCCTCGGCTTCGCCTGGAAGCCAATACGAGCGTTCTATGGGCCCGGGGGCTACTTTCGGCGTCCTTGACTTGGTGGTAACCAGTCCTGCCTGCCTGCGGCCCACAACATGGCTCCATCGACGGCCTGGTACGGCCCAGCTTCGACATCAACACCATAGGACCCTCGCGAGGGGCCAAGCCTCACGAGGCGGATGATGCCAAGACCCCCGAAGGAGTTGGCCTCCTCAGGAGGGCTCTTGAGGGGCGGGGAGTTCTATGCAGCTACCTCATGAGGCGCCAGGCAAGTGCAGAGCGCAGGTTTCCTCTTTGGTGCAAGGGAGGCAAGCCACAGGCGCGGAGTCCCGAGGAATCAGCCAAAGGTCTCCATTCTGGTGCAACAAGAACAAGACCGCTAGGACGGAGGTCATCACCGAGCCCACCGCAGCGTCACGACCAGAGGCTTTTCGCGGGTGAAGACTACTTTTGTCAGGATAGAATGTACTACTTGTCCCCTTTCAAATCCCGTCGTTGTGGAATCCCTTCCTGCTCAAATTTGGGAAGAGGACCAAGGCCACTATATATAGGACTTGGCCACTAGCATAGTAAGGGGAGATCCATTCCGACCCGAGCACCACACCAGCACAAGAACACCTCACCTCCGGAGGCTTGTTCATCCTTTGTACTAGTTCATCCATAGCCCCTCGAGGCAATCCACCACACCACACTGGATTAGGGTATTACACCACAACGGTGGCCCGAACCAGTATAAATCTCTGTGTCTTTGTGTCTCTGTGAGCTTGACGCGCTAGGCTAGGGAGGATCGCGAGTAGGCAGGCTTGGCAGGTTGAGATCTCCGCACACACCCCAGAGTTTGAACCTCTCAAGGGTTGCCGGATCCCAAAATCTGACAAACTTGGTGGCACTCTTGGAGATCATGGCCTTTGGTGCTGTGGATCTTGCAGTATGGCCCGTCGGATTGCCCGACTTTCTCTGTTGCCACGGCCTATCGGCAATCAGCGCATGTGGCAGCTCCCTTGCAGGGGCCTCGGTTTTGGCCTTCTTGCTAGTGCAAAGATCACAAGATCTCTCAACGGCCAACACTATCTTCTCTTTGTGCTTCCTATTGCGCCTCTCGTTTCTCCTCCTTAGGTTGGCGGCACCATCATCATCTGAATCAATCTTGACGCCAGCCTCCTCTCTGGGGAGTCGCCTTCCTTCTACAGCCCGAGCAAACTTATCCTCCAAGGTGTACAACTCATTGACGGTCTTGGGCAGCCGGACATTCATTTTGGCTCGCATCCTCCAATTGCGCACGTTCGAGCAGAACGCGGCAATCACGACTATTGGGTGTATCTCCGGAATGTTATGGTGTACTCGACTGAACCTCTGTATAAATTTACACAGGTCCTCCCCTTCCTTCTGCGAAAGGACTTGCAAGTCAATGGGATGTCTAGGCTCTTGGTGGCCACCTGTGAAGGCGCCAACAAACTCATTGCACAAGTCAGCCCATGATGAAATATAGTTTTCCGGCAGGTCCATGAGCCACGATATCACATTTGGCTTGAGTGCCAAAGGGAAATAGTTGGCGAGCACCTTCTCATCTCTGCCCCCAGTGGCTTGAACGACAATCATGTAGATGCCGAAAAACTCTGGCGGGTTTAATTTTACGTCGTATTTTTCTGGCAGTTCAGGCTTGAAGGCTCGGGCAGATGGCCAGTGGACCTGCCGCAGCTCATGAGTGAAGGCAGGGCACTAAATCTTGTAAGGCAAGTACCCACCGACACTAGGCGCGAGTTTGTCATCGTCTGGGCCATTGCGTCTATTGGACTGACGGTGTGCCTCCCGGCATCGCTCTATAGTGACGCGTGTCGGATTCTGGGCTTCGCAGACCCAAGAAAGGTTCGAACTTAGGGGCGTCTGCAAAGAAGTCAGCCTCTCAAGCCGATCGATCAGCTGCTCTCACGACCTAGCTCGATGAACACAACAGGGAAAGACACAACAGTTTACCCAGGTTTGAGCCACCCTACGGTATAATACCCTACTCCTGCTTTGTGGTGGATTAGCCTCGCGGGGGGCTGAGGATGGACTAGTACAAGTGGAAGAACAACCTTAGGAGGCGTGTTCTTGTGACGAGCTCTTGGTGGTTCGATGAGCTAATCACTTGATGAGTCGATCCCTCTCTACTGTGGTGGCTAGGCTATATTTATAGTGGCCTTGGTCCTCTTCCTCCAAAACTCAGGTGGGAAGGGATAACACAACGGCCAAACTGGAAAGGGGACAAGAAGTACATCTAATCCTAACAAAAGGTGGTCTTTGGCTGCAAAGCCTCTAAGCGTGACGTCATGGTGGGCTCGGCGATGACATCCATCCTGCCGTTCTCACGTTCTTGGTCTCATTGCACGCAAATGGAAACCTTTGGTTGATTCCTTGGAACTCCGCAACTGCACTTGCCTCCTTTGCACCAAAGTGGAAACTTGTGGCTCTGTGCCCGCCGGCGCGCACCTGGCTTCGGTCGTCATGGCTGATGTCATTCCAGCCTCGTGACGCTGGGTCTTGCATAGAAATCTCTGCTCCACTTAGGAGGCTGCCTAGGGAGGCTGCTCCCTCGGGAGGTCTTGATGTCGCCCACCTCGTGAGGCTTGGCCCCTCGCGAGGGTCTTGTCTTGCTATAGTCGAAGCTGGGCTGTACCAGGCTGTCGATGAAGCCACGTCCTGGGCCGCAGGCAGGCATGTCTTGGTACCCTGGTTCCCAGAAAGCCGACAGGAGCCCCCAAGCCCAAGGCGCGCTCGCACTTGGCTTCGAGGCGAAGCCAAAGGGCAAGTGCGGAACATTGCGGGCCTCAATCGCCTATGAACCGAGCCAACACATGTTGCTTGACAGGGCGTGGGCGTCTCCGCTTCTCCATCCAGCCTCGGCAACTGGTGTCGCCTGACAAAAAGGCCAACTCCCGCAGCCGAGCCTTCATAGCCTCCTTTTCGTCTTGCTCCAGATCTCATCCATTCCCTGCCGAGGACGCCTCCATATCTCATCCATTCCCTGCCAAGGGCGCCTCCAGATCTCATCCATTCCCTGCTGAGGGCGCCTCTAGATCTACAAAATCCTCGCTCCCAAGCTCCTTGCCGATGGGGAAGAAGACGAAGTCGGCCAGCGCGGCCGCAAACACTGCTCCTGTTGTCAAAGTGGCCCTCAGCCCGTAGACCATCACTGAAGTCGAGCACCTCGCCGTCGCGCTCCCGCTGATGGAGGGCCTGGAGAACGAGAAAGGAGCGACCGAGCTTAGGGTCGGCTCCACCAAACAGGGAGCCTTGGTGGGCACGTTCTTCACTTTCTTCCTCCACAACCTCTTCGCGGAGCTCGTACCGCCCTTCTCCAGGCTCTTTTTCGTGATCCTTGACCATTACCAGATCCATGCGCTTCATCTTCAACCCAACTTTGTCCTCCTCCTGTCGGTCTTTGCTTTCTAAGGCGAGGCCTTCATGGGGGTGAAGCCCTCCGTCGCGCTGTTCCGCCATTTCTTCTCCCTCCGGATGCACGGCTCAAAGGAGCTATCCGGATTCGTCTACTTCGTCGTGCACCATGAAAACAACAAGCTCATGAAGGCCGCGAAGAAGGTGGATGACTTCCGGCGCAAGTGGATCTACCTGGATGCCCAAAGCCATCACGCTTGGCTGGAACTGCCGACTGAGCAACCGGAGAAGCAGCCTCAGTGGTCTCATGAGAAGCTCACCAACCCCAGGGCGGCGCCGGTCTTGAAGAAGATCAATGTGGAGATGGGCTCCGGAGCGCTGACGGGACCCATGATCGTCCGCGTGTTCCTGGTGTAGCACGTGGCTCCTCTCCAAGCTCACTCGCGCCCCATGTGGGACCTCAAGGGCGCAGAAGATGACCTCCGGCTATGCCCTGGGAACCAGTCGGCCGAGGAGCTGGTCGCGGCTATGCGGGTCTTAGTAGGAAAGGATCCGGACTCCCTTCCGACAGCCCACCTTCTGTTGTACCGCCGTGACGATGGGGTGGAGCTGGCCACCTCCACTCCGGATTTCAATGAGCGGGGGCTCGTGCCGTTCGGGCGCCCTGACTCCCCAGTGGAGCTATCCTCCAGCGAGGACTCTTTTGAGGGTGAAGAGGAGGAGGAGGAGGAAGACTCGGAGGCGACCGAGGAAGGGATGGGGGAGATTTCTTTTCCTCAGCGAAGTAAGCTCCTCCAGGATCTTCTTGACAACAATGACGCCGAGGAAGGCTTGGTTAGGGAGTCTCCGCGTCCCGCTGGGGTCGTCACGAGGTCCGGGGTGACCCCGCTGCGAAGGCTGACCCGCAGGGGCCTGAAGGGAGGAACGACCCCAACACCGCCTCAGGGTAGCTCCCTCACCTTGTCGTGTGCTGCTACTGCTTCAGAATCTTCCATCGTGCGCCCAGCCGAGCCTCCGGTTGTGGCGAAGCCCTTTCTGCAGAAGCCTGGGGGTAGCGCCATCCTGGGCAAGAGAAGGACGTATATCACCAAAGACGAGTAAGCACCTTACTTTGTTCTTACCTTCCGTCGCGATACCATGCTCATGATGACGCTCTCCTGATAACCAGGCTGGCCCCCAGGTGAAGAAGAAGGAGGACAACGCTCCGAAGGCGCAGCGGGCTCCGAAGGCGTTTGCTCCTGACACACCCGCAGGAGGCGCGAAGCCCCCGGAGCCCCCTGCTCCGACTGACGTTGCAATAATGCCAGCCTAGGCGCCGCGCCACCTCCTTCCCAGGCTCTCATGCCCATGGACAAGGGCTCTTCCGCAAGGCCCAACACCATGGAGGAAGCCTACGCCATGTTCGACCGCCTCCGGGAAGATCTTCAGGGTGCTGACGGGCATGCGGCGAGGGGGCGCTTGGAGCTAATCTTGGGGTGGCTTCGAGATGACTCGTCCATCAGGGAGGCTTGGAGCCAGGCCAAAGCTGCCGCCGCGGGTGCCAAGGAGCAGGCCACGACAGCCGCAGTGGCTCGCTACGCTGCACTGGCCGACGCCACGTCCACCAAAAGCCGCTGCCGCGAGATGGAGGCCGAGTTGGAGAGGCTTCGCAAGGAGCAGACCTCCCAGGCGCGTGGTCTCCAGACACGAGAGGAGGAGCTCAAGGCCCGGGAGTCCGCGCTTGCCGACCGCGAGGCTGAGCTGGAGTAGGCAGGTCAGGAGCAGGGCACGGAGCAGAGCTGGCTGGAGAAGCTGAAGGAGGAGGTATATGCAGCCCAGTCGTCCCACGCCAAGCATGTCTCGGAGGAGAAGGCCAAGTTGGAGGCCGAGGAGAAGACACTTACCACGGCTGGTAAGGCCAGGCGCGACGCCTTCACTTCCTTCGAGCTAAAGTGCCGCGAGGCACTCCACTCCCTTTACGAGGAAGGGTACGACAAGCCGATGGCAACCCGAACAATGGCCTTCCTGGTCTTCTCACCCAGATTGTCGAGTAGCTGGGGAACATCTCCGCTATGGTAGGCTCCATGGTGGAAGGGGAGTGCCGCGCGCTCTTTACTGCGGCCGCAACGCGTGCCTACATCCATCTTCATCTCCTGTACCCTAGCATGGACCTTGACACACTGCTGGAGCCGGTGGCGCCTGAGTCCTGGGTCGCTGCTGCTGAAGCCGTGAAGGATCAGGTGGAAGCCCTGCTGGTGAAGTTCCGTTGCATCGACCCCGAGGCCTTGGCGGCTGCAGCTGGTGGTGAAGGCGACGGCGACACCGTCGAGGATGCGCTCCCCAAGGCGGCTGGTGGCGGCGAGCAGAGCTGAAGGCGGCACCTCCCATATTTTATCCTGCAATATTTGATGTGCCTCATGGAAGCGTAAGAACTCCTGCTTTGAATTCATGAACATTATGGTTTGTAATAATTTGCTAGGATTCCACGATTTTCCTTTCCGTGCTCGATTTCCTCCTGTTTTCCTTTAGTGTTCTGCATCATCAGGGCCCGGCCCCGCGCATACCTCAGCCGTTGTTGGTTCGTCCGGATCACCAGGAGGAGACCAAGGGGCGAGGGGCTACGTGACCAGTGAGGCCCTTGAGTCGTGATGCTCAGGGGTCCCCCTTGACGTACGAACAACCTCGTGAAGGAAGTGCAAGCAGCATCTGGGTTAATCTGGAGTCCTCATACCTTCCCTCGCCAGCTTTTGCCTAGGAGGGCCACGAGACGAACATGTATCGAATACCTGGTAGGGTGGCGTGTGCCAGGCGTGACCAGGACGCAGCCCCATGCCCAGCCCCCTTGCACGGCTCTCTCGGGGGAAAGTTGGTGTGCTGAGGCCAGAGGTCGAGCCCTGGGGCTCTCCTGAGGTTAGTGCAGCCGCTAGGGTGCCCCAGTTGTTTATCATTAGCGTGGACCATGACGCTTCCACTCTTGCTCGGCATAGCCGCTACTCAACTATGTCATCCGCCAGCGCGGAGTATGGGTGTCGGTGTCAAAACCGGCGGATCTCAGGTAGGGGGTCCCGAACTGTGCGTCTAGGTGGATGGTAACAGGAGACAAGGGACACGATGTTTTTACCCAGGTTCGGGCCCTCTCGGTGGAGGTAAAACCCTACTCCTGCTTGATTAATATTGATGATATGGGTAGTACAAGAGTAGATCTAGCACGAGATCAAGGAGGCTAAACCCTAGAAGCTAGCCTATGGTATGATTGTTGTTCGTCCTACGGACTAAAACCCTCCGGTTTATATAGACACCGGAGAGGGCTAGGGTTACACAGAGTCGGTTACAATGGTAGGAGATCTACATATCCGTATCGCCAAGCTTGCCTTCCACACCAAGGAAAGTCCCATCCGGACACGGGACAAAGTCTTCAATCTTGTATCTTCATAGTCTTGGAGTCCAGCCAATGATGATAGTTCGGCTATCCGGACACCCCCTAGTACAGGACTCCCTCAGTAGCCCCCTAACCAGGCTTCAATGACGACGAGTCCGACGCATACATTGTCTCCAAATTCCATGTGCTTGCCGAACAGTGTCCGGCCTCCTTATAAATGTTGCGCTCCTTGGCTTCCACGTCCAATGATGGCCCTCTTCCACGTGTCGTATGAATGCGAAAAGCCAGGGTATTTTTACGCTTTACCCCCTAGCTGCATGAATAAGCTGCCTATAAGAGAGGCGAGGATCTAGATCCGAATCACACCATCCTCCTTCCGTGAGTATTCATCGAAGTGCCTCTGACAAAAATCCACTCCATCATGGACAGTCGACGCGGCTCCTCCTCTCGCGCTCCCAGCCCTCAGCCAGGAGATTGGGGGAGATGTTCAGTCCCGCATAGCGAGCTGGTGACGCTCCAAGCAGAGGGATATCTTCCCCCAGCCTTTATGGTTCCGGTTCGAGCCGGACTGGCCACCTACAAGGGCGGAAAGCAGGCGGAGAGCGTCCCAATCCCTCCAAAGGAGAGCGGGTATGCTTCGTCCCTTATCTAATAAAGGAACTCGGATTTCCCATACTTCCGTTTCTCCGGGGGCTCCTGGAGTTCTATGGGCTCCAGCTTCACCACCTTACGCCTGCCTCCATCTTGCACATCGCGGGCTTTGTAGCCTTTTGCGAGCTGTTCTTGGGCATCGAGGCCCATTTTGCGCTGTGGAAGAGATTGTTTTGCCTCGTACCCCATTCTCACGAGGGGTCGATATATCAAGTGGGCGGAGCCAAAATATGGCGCATCGCCGGGACCGGATATCTATCTGGAACCCCGAAGAAGGCATCCGAAGACTGGCCTTCGGAATGGTTTTATATGGAAGACGCCCCGCTGCCGGACCCAGTTCGGATCGGCCTCCCGGAGTTCAGCAACGCTCCTCTGAAGAAACGCCCGAGTTGGCGCCCGCGGAGCCCTCAACGAGAGAAGGATAGGGACGTTCAATATCTGATGGGCCGAATAAGGTTATTGGCTCATTCCAGATTGACCATGATTGGAGTCATGGCCACGTGCATCATGCGAGGGGTGCAGCCGCTCCAATATTGGGGCCACCCCATGTGGGATTTCAACGGGGAGGATGACGCCACCCGTCATGGCCGCAAGGGGCCGGGATCGGTTGCCGATCTGGTGAAGATCATGTCTGGCTTGTACAAGGGGGAGAAGGAGGACTTCCTCCATGCTAGTCCATTGAATGGATTCTCCATGAATAACCCTCAGAGCTGGGTAAGCAGACGTTTATCTATCCGATCCATATTCCCAAAGTTAAGTGTCTCATTTTGCGACTTCGATGCAGGAACTGTGCCGGGACGTAGAGGGCATACGCAGCGTGACTCCACAGCCTGAGGATCCAGAACGATCCCTTGATCCGGCTCCGAAGAGGATCCGGACATAAAGGTGGAGCTGATCGATGGGGTGTTCCACCAACTTAGCATTGATAATGCTTAGGCCGCCATTACGGCCGACTACCCCGGAATAACTCCGGTTTCCCAGGTAACTGTGACTGGAGTCCTGATATCATTACTCGTCCGCGCTTATCTCTAACCACCGTTGTAACGCCCCGGATTCGATGCGCCAGGTGTCTGCCAGTTATTCGCCGTCGTTGCCATGTCATTTGCTTGCGTGTTGCATATTTCCATGTCATCATGTGCATCTCATTTTGCATACATGTTCATCTCATGCATCCGAGCCTTTTCCCCATTGTCCGTTTTGCAATCCGGCGCTCCTATGTCATCCGGCGTCCCCCTCTTCTCTCTTTTCGTGTGCGGGTGGTAAACTTTCTCGGAATGGCCTGAGGTTTGCCAAGCGGCCTTGGTATAGCACCGGTAGACCGCCTGTCAAGTTTCGTGCCATTTCGAGGTCGTTTGATACTCCAACGGTTAACCGGGAAACCGCAAAGCCCTCTTTTGTTGCAGCCCAACACCCCTTCCAAAGTGGCCCAAAACCCACCTAACTCCCCTCCATGCTCTCGGTTGTTCAATCACGATCGTGTGGCCGAAAACCGCTCCTCATTTGGACTCTCCTAGCTCCCTCTACCTATAAATATGTGGCCTCCCCCGAAATTCCCGCAGTCCAAACCCTAGCCAAACTCCTCCGTGCCGCCGGACATGTCCATCCGCACCGGACATGTCCGCCGGACACGTCGTTTCGCCCAATCAGGATCCGCCACATCATCGTCGCCGCCCCCTCAGCCAATCGCCTCCCGCCACTTGTCGCCGCCGCCATCCCACCGCGCTCCGCC
>NC_041389.1:171543407-171556896 GCF_002162155.2 Triticum dicoccoides
GCCTCCTCGCCGTTCGGCCCCGCGCCAGGCACCGCCCTCGCCGCCTGCGTCGTCTCCGGCGCGCCTCCGAGCGCCCCGACCCACTGCTCGTCGCTCCGGTCGCGGCCTCGCCGCCCGCGCCGGGAACCGCGCTCGCCCGCCGCCTCCACCTCTACTCCGGCCGGATCCGGTGCCCCACGGCCGGATCCACTCATCCCCGACATCTCCGGCCTCCTCCAAGCCGTCTCCGGCGAGATCCGCGCCGCCTCCGCATCCGTGCCCGCAGGTTGACTTTCCCCCGAAATATACCAAGTCCCGAGTGTTTTCAACATAATCATGCCATGTTCGTCATGCCGTATCTCTGTATCCGTAGCTCCGTTTCGTGCGTGTAATATGTCAAATTGTTCATCACAAAGAGTACTTTATCTCATCTCATTGCATCATATTCATTTGAGTTCATCTTAATGCCCGAAATGCTGTTGGAAGAGTGCTAAGTGATGTTAATCTGCTGAAACTATTATTACTTGCTCATTTGTCATTTTTGACATGATTGATGTGTGCATCCTATGAGGTCGATGTCTACATGTGTTTTGATCTATGCCATGCCATCTTTTCAGAGGTGCTATCCATGTATTTTTGTGATTTGTGTGATGAGTGCATCAAGCTTGCTAAGGAGGATACTTGATATTGCTGATTTTAGTCCCTGTTCTGCTGTTATTTTTATGCCATGTAAACTTGTTGCTACAGAGAGATCCATGCATATTTTGAGATACTTCAGTAAGGGTGTTTTGAACATATGGTTGTTTTATATCCATTCATTCCCTTGTTTGCAATTATGGAGTAGTGTAGCATGTCATTTTGGTGCTCTACTTTTGCTTCAAAATGTTTCCTGGCAGATTGTTTACTTGTTATTCAATTTAGCCAAGGTTGCTATAGTTGATCCTTGCATGCTATGGACTTGTTCTTGCCTTGGTTTGTTTCATAAACATGTCTTCTTGATGATGCTATGCTTATATTGTCATTCAATGACTTGTGGTGAGTGAATCGAGCTTGTTAAGTAGGGTTCATGATGTTGATGTTTTGCTAGACTGAATCTGTTATTTCGTGATGCTATATAAACCTGCTTCTACTAGTCATTCCATGCATAATCTGGAGATGTTATATAAATATGTTTTGTTCTACATGTCATGTTCTATCCATCCATGCCCCTGGTTGCATTTATAGATTGCTGTAGCTTATTGTTTTCATGCTCCAAAGTTGCTAAATAATGTTGCTGTCAGCCTGTTAACCTTAAGTTCACTTGTTCCCATATGTTTTGCTAGTGTTCCATGCACCCTATGAACTTGATCTTGCCATGCTTAGCTTCATAAACATGCCTTCTTACTATTGGTTGCCTTTCCATGCGATGTATTGCTCTGTGGTGAGTGGTTCAAGCTCATCTACATGCCTACTTATTGTTGTTCCTGCCATGTATGAATCTGTCATATAACTTGCCATGTTTACATGGGTGCCATCATATCTTCTGATCCTTTTTGACTCTTGGTCAGTAAGGGACTATTATTCTATGCAATTAGTAGATTCATGCCATGCCTTTGTTTGACATGATAATTTCCTGTAACATGTTGTTTTATAGCTCTGGACATTGCAACCTGACGTTATTTCCTGATATGTCTGAAACTGTTAATATTTGCAATCTTCCCATGTCCTTTTAAGCATGATCTAGTGATTTATGGAGATAGCTCAGTGTTCATGTTTTGTTATGCTTTACCTATACATCATGCCCATGCCTTTTGTTATTATGTTGAGGTCCTGTAGCTTGTTGTTTTGATGCTTGCAATATGCCTACTTGCTGTTTTGGACAGATTGTTGTTATGACTTGTATAGTGTGTGTGTTGAACCGTTGCTCCGTTTTGAGTGTGCTCTATATGAAACTTGCTTGTTTTTGCATGTAGCTTCATGTCATCATGTTGCATCCTTGTTTTGAGGTGTTTGCTTGATGTTTGGGTGCATTGTGCATCAATGCCATGTTTAACTTGTTTTGCTCATATCTTCTAGGCTGTAGCTCCGAACTTAATGAACTTTATATGTAACTTGACTAGAATCTCGTGTAGATCATCTTGGTGCATCTTAACTTGCTTTTTAATAACTTGAAAATAAGGTTTATTCAGATCTGGACCAATTTCGAAATTTCCATATGAGGACTTATCGGAATTGTTATATGTTGTTCCCGGCCTCATTTAAACTTGCCTTGATGTGTTGTTCTTGTTTGCATCATCTCTTGCCATGAGTAGCCTGATGTAGATTTGTCATGCATCATGCTTGTTGTGCATCATGCCTTGTTCATGTGTGGTGTGTTTACCTATGTTGTGTGCTTCTTCTTGTTAGTTCCTGTTTCGTTGCGATCGTGAGGATTCGTTTGTCTACGGTTGATTCGGCTTCATGCGTTCGTCTTCTTCATGGACTCATTCTTCTTCCTTGCAGGATTTCAGGCAAGATGACCGCTACCCTGGATCTCACTACTATCATTGCTATGCTAGCTGCTTCGTTCTATCGCTATGCTGCGCTACCTATTACCTGTTTATCAAGCCATCCCATATTGCCATGAACCTCTAACCTTTGACACCTTTCCTATGCAAACTATTGTCTGGCTATGTTACCGCTTTGCTCATCCCCTCTTATAGCGTTGCTAGTTGCAGGTGAAGTTGAAGATTTCTCCATGGTGGACAGGATTTTGGTTGGGATATCACAATATCTCTTATATTATTAATGCATCTATATACTTGGTAAAGGGTGGAAGGCTCGGCCTTATGCCTGGTGTTTTGTTCCACTCTTGCCGCCCTAGTTTCCGTCATACCGGTGTTATGTTCCTGGATTTTGCGTCCCTTACGCGGTCGGGTGATTTATGGGACCCCCTTGACAGTTCGCTTTGAATAAAAATCCTCCAGCAAGGCCCAACCTTGGTTTTACCATTTGCCTCACCACCACCTATCCCTTTCCCTTGGGTCGGCCAACCCGAGGGTCATCTTTATTTTAGCCCCCCTGGGCCAGTGCTTGTCTAAGTGTTGGTCCGAACCGAGCGATGTCCGGCGCCCCCTGGGCAACCAGGGTCTATGCCAACCCGACGTCTGGCTCATCCGGTGTGCCCTGAGAACGAGATATGTGCAGCTCCTATCGGGATTTGTCGGCACAGCGGGAGGCTTTGCTGGTCTTGTTTTACCATTGTCGAAATGTCTTGTAAACCGGGATTTCGAGTCTGGTCGGGTCTTCCTGGGAGAAGGTCTATTCCTTCGTTGATCACGAGAGCTTGTCATGGGCTAAGTTGGGACACCCCTGCAGGGTATAATCTTTGGAAAGCCGTGCCTGCGGTTATAGGCAGATGGGAATTTGTTAATGTCCGGTTGTAGATAACTTGACACCAAATCCGAAGTAAAACGCATCAACCGCGTGTGTAGCCGTGATGGTCTCTTCTCGGCGGAGTCCGGGAAGTGAACACGGTTTCTGGGTTATGTTTGACGTAAGTAGGTGTTCAGGATCACCTCTTGATCATTACTAGTTGACGACCGTTCCGCTTGTTCTCTTTTCGCTCTTATTTGCGTATGTTAGCCACCATATATGCTTAGTCGCTGCTGCAACCTCACCACTTTACCCCTTCCTTTCCCTTTAAGCGTTGCTAGTCTTGATACCAATGGTAATGGGATTGCTGAGTCCTCGTAGCTCACAGATTACTACAACAACAGTTGCAGGTACAGGTTGCGATGGTCATGACGCGAGAGCGATGCTTGCTTGTGTTGAGTTCTTCTTCTGCTTCTTTGATCAGGGGATAGGTTCCAGGTCGGCAGCCTGGGCTAGCAGGTTGGATGTCGTTTGAGTTTCTGTTTGTGTTTCATCCATAGTCGGATGGTGCTCTGATGTATTGTGATGTTGTATTCGTGTGGCATTTTATGCCTTATGTATGTATCCCCATCTATTATGTAATGTTGATGTAATGATATCCACCTTGCAAAAGCGTTCCAATATGCGGGTCTATCCTTGGTGGGACCTTCGAGTTCCTTTTGGATAGGGTCGCATATTGGGCGTGACAACCGTATACCAACGGTGTTCCGCAGGAGGTGCCTTCGAGGCGGGAGGCCGAACCCGCGGCGGCTGACCAACAAGGGGCAGCTCGGCCCAGCAGGCGGAAGAGGAGTGCGGCGCATATCGAAACGTCGCCGCAACGGTATGACGCGCCACCATGTTTAAAGGAAAGATTGCTGGGAGGTAGATTAATGCTCACGATTTTTCCAGGAGAAAGAGCGCTCGCCGGACTGTGTCCGCAGAGGTTGCCAATCGAGCCTTCGCCAGCCAGGCTCCAACGCCTGGTCCGGAGGGGGAGGCGAACACAAGGCGTGCGCCGGATGTTCCTCCAACGGAGGATGCCGACAGGCTGTCCGCCACCAGGTCTGAGGTGGAGAACGCCATGAATCATAGGCGCCGCCGGACAGTTCTTCATGACGCGTGTTTCTCCCCGGAGGCATTGAATGCCTTTAATGCGGGAGACGCGCACCTCCGTGCCGCTCGAGATGGTCTAACCAGAGCCATGGAGCAGTATGTGAAAGACATACGGGTGAGTGGGTGTTGACCACTTATATATATTAGTAGCCCCCGAGACTTAAAATAGTTAGAATAACTGTTTAAGGATCATTTGTGTTGCAGGATCTTTCAGAAAAGAATACCCATCTGTCCCAGGAGCTTCAAGAGTGCAAGGCCCAACTTGAGGCCGCACTAGCCGCCACAGGGGGAGCCACAGAGACCCCCTCTGGTAATACATGCTTCAAAAGATAAGTAGTTTATGAAGTGTGGCTTGTGTATAAGTCTGACAATAATATTGCAGATGGCACCGGACTAGATCCGGACAAGCAACAGCTACTGCGCCAGCTGAAGGCCGGCGAGAAGGTGCTTATGAGGGTGCAGCAAGAGAGGAACAAACTCCAAGATGGCAACACCCAGCTGGGCGAGGAACTGAAAGATGTTCGGGCCCAGCTGTCTGACTCCGTGAAGGAGAATTGGCGGCTTCGTCGCGGCATTTATAGTAAGTGCTTGAGCAAACTTTTTGAAAAGAAGATTTCGGCGAGGAAGTCAATTGACAGAGATTTGGCTGTAGGCGTGCTCACAGGTCGTCCTGCGGAGGAAATGCCCGGTTCGACGGGTGACCTACTTCCCGAGCTGCTGCATCTGCACGAACGTGTTCGGCAGGTGAAGAGCGGGGTCGCCCAGGCCTTGTGGCCTTCCGTGTCCTTGCCCGAAGGTCTTGGAAAGCTTGTGGAGAAGCTTCAGGGAGCACGTCGGCTCTTCCGGTTGTGGAAGATATCGGCCTGCTGTCAAGGCGCCAGGGAGGCCTGGGCCATGGTGAAGACACGGTATGCGAAGGCTGACCCCAACCACATGGCCGAGGTCGGACCTGTAGGGCCTGATGGGAAGGAGATCCCTATGAGCTTGGTGTACGACCAAGTAGAGTTGGCCACAAAGTATTCACAGCGGGACTGTAAACAAGACAGTTTATTAGATGGTATCGAAGAGGAATACCATTACTCAGCTTGACTATGTAATTTGAAATGACATGAAAAATGCTTTCTAGCCGGATTGTAGATCGTTTGTCGTTGCGGACCTTTTCGTTTCAACCTCGGGACCCGACAGTCCAGAGTGTGTCCGAATACCCTCACGGTTCTATAAAAACCGGGGCATGTGTGGAGACCAGGCGTAGGGGTCATTAGTGCTTTATCAGACAAGTGCCCAACTAGTTATGTTATATTACATGGTTAGTAAGAAACATCTTCCAGGGAGAATAGTTCCGTTAGGGGTTCCTTTCCCTGGGAGGCATGCCCTAAAGTGCATGTCCGAACTGCGAAAAAAGCAGGAAAGCATCTGGGGGCAGATAAATAAATAGGTAAGAAATCATCTTTGAATTCACCGACCGAATATTCCCTTAAGAACGCTAGCTTTCAGCTTCACCCAGTCTGAGGTACACATCTGGCTGACCCGGCAGTAACAATCGCAGAGGTGCTCCCTTTACCTCCTAGCCGAACAATCGGGAACGTAGGGGTAAGCACAGGAGCCAGGCAACCCAGGTTGGCCAAAACTTAAGTCATATCGATGCATATAATGGTGAATAAAAGGTACATGCGGAAGTGTGACACATGTGTTGGGTATAAAGCCCGTATAAATAAGCTTCTGTTAAAGAAGCCCCCAGGTATAATGAGTCCGGATAGCACGTCAAGTGTGTGCGAACAATGCGCAGACGAGCCACCGAAGGCCCGTGAGAGAAGAAAAAAAAGGAAAAGAAAGAGAGGGGGAAAATAAAAGACAGTTAAAGTATAAAGTATAGACAGGGGAGGGAGACGAACTCAGAGTGCGGCGCTAGGCATAGGATCTACGGAGACAGGCTGCGTTCCATGGATTTGGCTCGAGTCAGTTATCCGATGCATTTCGCAGACGGTACGCTCCGCCGGTCAGGACCTGGTCGATGATGTAGGGACCTTCCCATTTGGGCTTGAGCTTGTCCTTTTTCTTGTCCGGCAGGCGTAGAACTAGTTCGCCAACATTCTAAGTTTTGGCCCGTACTTCTCTGCTTTGATATCTTCGAGCCTGCTATTGATAGAATGCGGAATGAGCTTTTGCCACGTCACGCTCCTCTTCTAAGGCGTCCAAACTGTCCTGCCGATCCAGCTCGACTTCTCTTTCTTCATACATGCGCACGCGAGGTGAGTCATGAATTATGTCGCATGGCAAAACTGCCTCTGCGCCGTATACCATAAAAAATGGTGTGAATCTGGTAGTGCGGTTTGGCGTGGTCCGCAGCCCCCAGAGTACGGAGTCAAGCTCCTCTACCCAGTGCGTGTTAGATTCCTTAAGGGACCGCACTAGTCTGGGTTTGATGCCGCTCATGATTAGACCATTTGCTCATTTGACTTGACCGTTAGTTTGAGGGTGATAGACGGAAGCGTAGTCGAGCTTGATGCCCATGTTTTTGCACCAGAGTTTAACCTCGTCGGCCGTGAAGTTCGTGTCGTTATCAGTGATGATGCTATGGGGGATGCCGTAACGGTGTACTACCCCAGATGTGAACTCTATCATAGGTCCGGATTCGGCCGTTTTAACTGGCTTGGCCTCTATCCATTTGGTGAATTTGTCCACCATGACCAATAGGTATTTTTGCTTGTGGGTTCCCCCTTTAAGGGGTCCAACCATGTCAAGCCCCCAGACCGCGAACGGCTAGGTGATGGGTATAGTTTTGAGGGCGGTGGGTGGCATGTGGCTTTGATTAGCAAAGAGCTGGCAACCGATGCATCGTTGGACTAAGTCCTGAGCATCTGCCCGGGCCGTCGGCCAATAAAATCCTGTACAGAAGGCCTTGCCTACAAGGGCCCGGGCTGCGGCGTGGTGCCCGCCAAGTCCGGCGTGAATTTCAGCAAGAAGATTTCGCCCTTCCTCTTCGGAGATGCACCTTTGAAGGACTCCGGTTGTGCTTTTCTTATAAAGCTCTCCCTCATGGACCTTGTAGGCCTTAGATCGCCGTACTATGCAGCGGGCCTCATTTTGGTCTTCGGGAAGTTCCTGACTGATTAAGTAGGCTAGGAATGGTTCCGTCCACGGGGCAATGACTGCCATTATTTCGTGGGCTGAAGGTGTTATTTCATTGGCAGAGCCATCGATTGTGTCTGAGTGTTCGGTGTTGGGCGGTGCGGTTGGTTCCGGGTTGTTGTTTCCAGACTCCCCTTCCCATAATACGGATGGCTTGAAAAGCCTCTCCAGGAAGTTGTTGGGAGGGACGGCGTCGCGCTTTGCGCCGATGCGTGCCAACACGTCGGCCGCCTGGTTATTATCCCGGGCTACATGGTGGAATTCGAGTCCTTTGAAGCGAGCTGACATTTTTAAGACGGCGTTACGTTAGGCTACCATTTTCGGATCCTTGGCGTCAAAGTCTCCATTTATTTGGGATATTGCGAGGTTTGAATCCCCACGGACCTCTAGGCGTTGAATTCCCATGGAGATTGCCATCCGGAGACCATGTAGAAGGGCCTCGTATTCGGCTGCATTGTTGGAGTCTGTGTACATTATCTGGAGTACGTATTGGACTGTGTCTCCGGTTGGGGACGTCAGGACGACGCCAGCCCCCAGGCCGACCAACATTTTGGAGCCGTCGAAGTGCATGATCCAATTGGAGTATGCGCCGTACTCTTTAGGGAGTTCAGCTTCGGTCCATTCAGCGATGAAGTCGACCAAAACTTGCGACTTTATAGCTCGCCGTGGTTTGTAGGTTATGTCGAATGGTAGGAGCTCAATGGCCCATTTTACAATCCTGCCAGTCGCGTCGCGGTTGTTTATAATGTCGTTAAGAGGTACTTCGGAGGCTACTGTTATCGAACACTCTTGAAAGTAGTGTCGCAGCTTCCGGGATGCCATGAACACCGCGTACGCTATTTTTTGATAATGTGGATACCGGGACTTGCATGGAGTTAGGACAGTGGATACGTAGTACACTGGTTTTTGAAGAGGGAATTTGTGTCCTTCCGTTTCTCGTTCGACGACGAGCACCGCGCTTACAACTTGATGTGTTGCCACGATGTATAATAACATTGGTTCGCCCAAGTTGGGCGCGGCCAGGACCAGATTTGTTGCCAATATGGCCTTTATTTCTTCGAGTCTGGCCATGGCGGCATCCATCCATTCGAAGTGTTCGGTGCGCCGGAGGAGGCGATAAAGGGGTAATGCCTTTTCTCCCAAGCGGGAGATGAAGCGGCTTAGAGCCGTCGCGCATCCAGTCAATTTTTGTATTTGCTTGAGGTCTTTTGGGATATCCAATTGTGATAGAGCTCGGATCTTGGCTGGGTTTGCTTCAATTCCTCTACCGGATACAATGAAGCCCAAGAGCTTTCCGGCTGGTACACCAAAAAACGCATTTTTCCGGGTTGAGCTTAATGTCATATGCTCGGAGGTTGTAAAATGTGAGCCTCAAATCGTCTACTAGAGTTTCGACGTGTTTGGACTTGACGACCACATCGTCTATGTATGCCTCCACTATTTTGCCGATCTGGGTTGCCAGACATGTCTGAATCATGCGCTGATATGTTGCAGCGGCATTTTTGAGCCCGAAGGGCATCGTGTTGAAGCAGAATGGTCCGTATGGAATAATGAATGCCGTCGCGGCTTGGTATGTCTCCGCCATCTTGATTTGATGGTAGCCGGAGTATGCGTCGAGGAAGCACAATGAATTGTGCCCTGCGGTAGCATCGATAATTTGATCGATGCGGGGAAGGGGGAAAGGATCCTTTGGACAAGCCTTGTTAAGGTCCTTGAAATCGACACACAGGCGCCATGATTTGTCCTTCTTTGGTACCTTTACCAGGTTTGCTAGCCAGTCCGGATGTTTTATGTCTCTGATGAATCCGGCTTCTAATAGTTTGGCTAGCTCCTCTCCCATTGCCTGTCTTTTGGGTTCGGAAAATCACCGAAGAGCCTGTTTGACTGGCTTGAATCCTTTTAGGATATTTAGGTTGTGCTCTGCCAACCTGCGTGGGATTCCTGGCATGTCTGAAGGGTGCCAGGCAAAGATGTCCCAATTTTCCTGAAGGAATTCTCGTAGTGCGGCGTCTACATCAGGGTTTAGTTGTGCCCCAATGGAGGTCATCTTTGTGGGGTCCGTTGGATGGACTTGGAATTTGACTATTTCGTCCGCTGGCTTAAAAGAGGTGGACTTGGATCTCTTATCGAGTATCACATCGTCCCTGTTCACGGTGGAGCGCAGCGCAGTGAGTTCCTCGGCCGCTAGGGCTTCGGATAGTGCCTCTAGGGCTAGTGCGGTTGTCTTATTTTCGGCGCGGAGTGCTATGTCCGGATCACAGACAAGAGTGATGATTCCATTAGGCCTGGGCATTTTGAGCTTCATGTACCCGTAATGAGGTATAGCTTGAAAAATTGTGAATGCCTCTCGCCCTAATAAAGCGTGATATCCACTACTGAACGGGGCCACTTGGAACGTGACCTCCTCGGACCTGTAATTGTCCGGCGAGCCGAACACCACATCCAGTGTAATTTTTCCTGTGCAGCGTGTTTCCTGACTAGGGATTATTCCTCTAAAGGTTGTGCTGCTTCACTCAATGCGGCTCCAGTCTATTTCCATTTTTCGAAGGGTTTCCTCGTAGATGAGGTTTAATCCGCTGCCGCCATCCATGAGTACCTTAGTAAGGCGAAAGCCATCCACTATTGGACTAAGGACCAATGCGGCTGGTGCTCGGGCTGTTCCGAATTTAGGTTCGTCACTGGCGTTGAAGGTAATAGCCGTGTCGCTCCATGGATTTATTGTTGCTACTTGGTAGACTTCGGCGAGGCTGCGGAGTGTTCGTTTCCGCATATTATTTGATGTGAAAGTCTCGAAGACTGTTAATACCGTACTGGTACTGCTGGGCTGGTTCTCTGGGGTTAGAAGCTCTTCGCCACTTTTGGCCACCTGCCGTAGTATCCAACATGCTCGAAGGCTATGTGTCGGAGTGGCGCCCTCTGTACTATGGATTTTACAGGGTCCACTTAGCCATCCCTCCAGTACGGTTATGTGCCCTTTAGGGGTTTTTTGCTTTTTGGTTTTTAACCCAGGTGCCTGAATATGATGCACCCTTTTATTTCGGACTAGGGTTGTGTTCGGAGCCGGATTGTCCCAAAATTTGGTTTCGGTTTTCCAGGCACTCTCCATTGCACAGTACTTTCGTACAATGGACGCCAAGTTGGCGAAGCGTGTAATTTCACGACGACTTATGGCGTTCATGATTCCCTTGTCCGTGCAATTGTTGCAGAAAATTGAAATTGTGCTTTCCTCACGGCAGTCCTTTATCCTGTCCATAACCAGGAGGAATCTGGCCCAGTAATGATGTACTGTTTCAGCGGGCTCTTGCCGGATTCGAGATAGGTCGCTTGTGTTTGGGTGGGCGGGTGGAATTAAATTCGGAACCCCGTCCAATTTAAGACTCAAGGGCCGAAAAGTTTCTGAACTTGGAAGCTTGGATTGCTGGATGTTGACCAACGAATCTGGCCCGCCGCCTGACTTTAGGTTCAATGCTTGACTGATGTCCGTCCCTCCGAGGGAATCCGGCATGGAGGGGTCGGGAATTCAGACATAGCTCGTCCTTAATGTAGAAGAAGAGTCACCATGCTGTTCCTCCACCACAGCAACGTGGTGGGTAGCCTGGGGAGAGTTGATCTCTCTCAGATCGGTTTTAGGCCCAATCTGATCGTAGTCTGTAGCGACTCCCAGGGCGGCGATGCGATACAGGAGCTCGTTTACGGAAGAGAGCTCCATCGGATCTAGCTGCTCGGCAAATTCCGAGTTGACATGGAGATCACTTTTGATGACCCGAGAGGTCATCGTCGGCGAGGCGGCCGAATAGCCGGTCATAAGAAAACCGCCTAGCCGGATAGTTTGGCCGATGGCCAAAGCTTCTTTGGCAATGGTGCCGTCTTTAAAGACGGGATGAGGCATCCTTCCTGATTGCGACGGCACAGAGGAACTCTCAATGAAAGCACCAATGTCGGTGTCAAAACCGGCGGATATCGGGTAGGGGGTCCCGAACTGTGCGTGTAGGCAGATGGTAACAGGAGACAAGGGACACGATGTTTTTACCCAGGTTCGGGCCCTCTCGGTGGAGGTAAAACCCTACTCCTGCTTGATTAATATTGATGATATGGGTAGTACAAGAGTAGATCTACCACGAGATCAAGGAGGCTAAACCCTAGAAGCTAGCCTATGGTATGATTGTTGTTCGTCCTACAGACTAAAACCCTCTGGTTTATATAGACGCCGGAGAGGGCTAGGGTTACACAAAGTCGGTTACAATGGTAGGAGATCTACATATCCATATCGCCAAGCTTGCCTTCCATGCCAAGGAAAGTCCCATCCGGACATGGGACGAAGTCTTCAATCTTGTATCTTCATAGTCTTGGAGTCCGGCCAATGATGATAGTTCGGCTATCCGGACACCCCCTAGTCCAGGACTCCCTCAATGGGGCTTCCACTGGTGCGTGGGAGGGGGTTCCCTCTGAGGGGAGCCCCCAAACGTGTACAGCCCCGTCCTGGCACGTGGCTTGCATGACAGGACTGGAGGAGGTGTGTATGGGCACCCGTGAGCCTGCACAGGACTCACGAGGCCCTACCTCAAGGCGGGTTGTGCCTAGAGATTTGGTAAGGATACTTCATGGAATCTTGCGAGATAGTTAGGTCACCTGTGCCGTGTGAATCCCTGGAGGATATTGCATGAGAAGGCCAAACACCAGTGACTGCAGGAGGTGACGTGAATGGGGCCGGCCCGCCAAACAGAGCTTGGGCGCTAGAATTGTCGACGCTGCAGGGACGGACCCGAGCACGGAGGCCATGCCCAGACTTCTGATGCATTGATCCGGAAGACAATTGGCATGCGGCTCCCGCGGTGGCGAGGCACCATGCCGCGTGCCCTAACTCATCCACTCGTGATTAGCTCATGTGAGAACAAGGCACCAAGGGCCACGGGAGGTGACGTACACGGGGCTAGCCCACGAGACAAAGCTCAGCCACTTGGGTTTAGCGATGCTGCAAGGACGGACCCGAGCACAGACGCCGTGCCAGTCCTTAATCATGAGGCGGTCGCGGGCGGGTTTGAAAGGGCGCACGACATTCATTATGGTGAAGTACCGTACAGGCAGGTGATAGTATTTAGCACCTCATAAAAATGGCGAAATTAGTTCTAATAGATGTGCAAAACGATACATGCTGCTGGGCGGACCCCTATAGCTTGAGGATGATACAGCCCATGGGGCGCCCTCAACTGAACGAACTAAAAAGTCACGTGGCACCGTTGGGTAGAAGTGTTGAAGTAGCTGAAGATGCGCACCACAGAAGTGGCTCCTCATGAGCCAGCAGGCTCCTGAGCCTCGGGATGCACCGGAGGCTTCAGCTCCTCCTTCATCCGGACTGCCTTGCGCCGGGCTTCATGAGACACCATGACGCCATGCAGACATCGCTGGAGTGAGGCAGGCGCACTCGGCATGCCGAAAGGCATGCGGACGTAGCTGTGGGGGCGGCCTCCGCACCGGCCGACGCTGGACGGCCAAAAGATCTCATAAGAAGCAGCTATGTTGAGGCCCGAGATGTTGACGCAGAAGCGCAGCTCGCTGCTCGCGTCCTGAGGAGCAGCTGCATTGAGTGGCGCAGGCCGTCGCTTGCCTCGCATGGCTTGCGCCTCCTGAAGATCCTTGATTGCCCTAGGGATGAACTCCTGCACGCTTGGTGCCTCGCGCCCTGCGCCTTGCTCTTGGAAGCGCATGTTGAAGCACGCCTCCACATGGTGCTTGAATGCCTCCCTCGTGAAGTTGGCCAGGTCGAAGGCCTTCTAGAGAAGAGCCCCGAGCCCAACCTAAGGGGGGCGCTGGGTGTGCCTTCCTATGCGAGGGGGAAAGGCGCCCCAACAGAGGGTGAGGGGCCCGAGTCACGACCATCTAGCATGCCAGCCTC
>NC_041389.1:171557099-171636376 GCF_002162155.2 Triticum dicoccoides
GCTATCCGATTCCTCAACCGCTGCAGCCTGGTAGGCGCACTCGAGGGAGCACACAACATCTTTCTCATCGCAGGCGACCGTGATGATGCTGCCGCTTCCTGGCATCTTGAGGATGTTGCAGCCGTGGTGCGTTGCTGCCATGAACTTGGCGAGAGCTGTGTACCCAAGGATGGCATTGTATGGTAGGCGAATGTGAGCGACGTCGAAGTCAATGAGCTCGGTGCGGTAGTTGTCGCGCTTGCCAAAGGTGACGGGGAGGTGAATCTTCCCGATTGGGTGCATGGAGCCGTCGGTCACCCCTGAGAATGGCTTGGTGTGCTGGAGCTGGTCATATGGCACCTAGAGCCTGTCAAATGTCTCGACGGAGAGGACATTGAGCCCAGCGCCGCCATCGACGAGTGCCTTGCTGACGAGAATGCAGCTGATGGTAGGTGAGCAGAGCATGGGGAGCGCCCCTGAGGTGGCAGTGCACTGGAGCTGATCCGAAGAATCGAAGGTGATGGCATACTTGGACCACCTGAGCGGACGTGGCGCCTCGAGCTTCGGGAGGGCCGCATTCACCTCGCGAGCGAACTGCTTGAAGATGCGATGGGAGGCTGGGGCCTGAGCACCCCCCAGGATGTAGGTGATAGCACGAGGCTCTTGGAAGCCCCCTGCCCCATCGTCCTGGCAGTGGTCGTCATTCCTTCTTGGGGGCGGCGGTAGCGGAGGGAGGACAGCATTGCCCTAAGGATGGTCCTCGTGAGGCTAATCCCGCCACGGACCGTCGCGAGGCTGGTCCTGCCAGCGATCTTCCAAGGCTGATCACGCCAACCCTGACGGGGGCCACGATCGTCCCAGCGGCCTCCGCCGCGGCCTCCTCCGTGGCCGTAGACACGGTCGTTGCACTCAGGGCGTCAACCGAGGCGCCTGTCGCGGATAGCCCTGAGCTCTTGGTAGTCGTTGGTGTTGTGGTTGTACACGTTGTGGAAGATGCAGAATGGGTGGTTGCCCTTGGAGGACTCAGGGTGACCACAGTCGCGCTTCATGTCAGGCTCAGCTGCAAGCACAATCGGGCCCTTGCAATTCACGTCCTTCGCCTTGGCTTTCTTGTCATCAAGATCGGCTTCGGGGAGCTCGAGGAGCGAGAGGCGAGCTTCTTCTGCCCACACTCACCGAGTCGCCATGTTGAACATCTCTAGAGCTGAGCACATGTCCTCATGTCTGGCGAGCTCCTCCTTCATCTCGACATCCCGGACGCCATCAGTGAACACTGAGATGATGGCCTCGTCCAACAGCTTGGGGATCTTTAGGCGAACATTGGTGAAGCACTTGATGTACTTATGCAAGGTCTCTTCTGGTTGTTGCTTGATGCATCGCAAGTCGCCAGCTGCAGGAGCACGGTTGCGGGTGCCTTGGAAGTTGGCGATGAAGTGCTTGCGCAGCTCGTCCCAGGAGGAGATCAACCCCACCAGGAGGTTCAGGAGCCACGAGCATGCGCCATCCTTGAGAGCCATGGGGAACCAGTTCGCCGTGACCTTCTCATCACCACTTGCTGCCTCAATGATCAACTCGTAGAGCTGAAGGAACTCGGCCGGGTCGGGGATGCCATCATAGCGTGGAGGCAGATCCGGCTTGAACTTGCCGAGCCAGACCACGCGGCGAAGCTCTGGACTGAATGCTTGGCATCCTGCTGTGGCCACGGGGGCTCGCCTCAGATGGGGCGCCAGGTCTTGATGCCCGCGTCCAACCACCTCAGGCTGCATGCGGTCTTGGCGCGGAGGTGCAGGAGGAGCTGGGAGCGCATGCGCCTCTCCCTGAGGCCACTGCACGACCCGACAGCTTTCTTCATCGCGCGCGGGCGCCCTGCGCGGCTAGTCGTGCTAGGGGGTCTTGTGCCTTGGATCGGGGATGACATCTTGCCGGAGAGGAGGAGGAGGCGTGTCGTGGGCTATGTCGCCCGCCCGCGGTTGCACGGGAGGCAGCGAACGAAACAACACAAGAGCCTCTCCAGCAGCACTAACGAGCTCGGTGATGCGGTCCAGCTAATCCTTGTAGAAGTCGTCGGCCGGATGGTAGCACAGAACCTCGCGCGCCATGAGCAGTGCCGACTGCATGGTCGCCGGCCTGCAACGGACGTGGGAGGACGAAGCAGCGGTCAGGGTCAGTGACGGAGCGGCGGTGCGGCCGTCGCCTCGCACGAAGAGTAGCAGCGACGAATCCTACTGCTCGTGGGCTGCGGGGCCAATGGCAATGTTGGGCACGGGCGACAGAGAGCAGTGAGGAGTACCGTTGCCCGCAGGCACCGTCTGGGCGACGCGCGTGGCAAGGGCCATCCGGCGCTCGGCACAAACTCGACGAGCATCGGCCATGAGAACAATGGAGTGGGTGGTGAAACAACTGGCAGAAGAGAGGATTCGACATGCCCCTACCTGGCCCGCCAAATGTCGTATTCCAGGCTCCACAGACCCAAGAAATGTTTGAACTCAGGGGCGTGTGAGAAGAACTCAACCTCTCAAGCTTATCGATCCGCTGCTCTCATGACCTAGCTCGATGAACACGACCGAGAAAGAAACAGCAGTTTACCCAGGTTCGGGCCACCCTGCGGTGTAATACCCTACTCCTGCTTTGTGGTGGATTAGCCTCACGAGGGCTGAGGATGGACTAGTACAAGTGGAAGAACAGCCTCCAGAGGCATGTTCTTGTGATGAGCTCTTGGTGGTTCGATGAGCTGATCACCTAATGAGTTGAGCCCTCTCTACGGTGGTGGCTAGGCTATAATTATAGTGGCCTTGGTCCTCTTCGTACAAAACTCAGGTAGGAAGGGATCCCACAACCGCCAAATTTGGAAGGGACAAGAAGTACATCTAATCCTGACGAAAGGTGGTCTTTGTCTGCAGAGCCTCTGAGCATGACGTCGTGGTGGGCTCGGTGATGACATCCATCCTGCCGTTCTGGTGGTCTTGGTCCTGTTGCACGCAAATGGCAACCTTTGACTGGTTCCTTGGGACTCCACACCTACGCTTGCCTTCTTTGCGCAAAGAGGAAACCTGCTGCTCTGTGCCCGCTGGCGCGTGCCTGGCTTCGGTCATCATGGCTGATGTCATTCCAGCCTCATGAGGTTGGGTCTTGCATAGAAATCTCCGCTCTGCTAAGGAGGCCGCCTAGGGAGGCCGCTCCCTCGGAAGGGCTTGATGTCACCCGCCTTGCGAGGCCTGGCCCCTCTGAGTGTTTTGTCGTGTCGTAGTCGAAGTTGGGCCGTACTAGGCCATCGATGAAGCCACATCATGGGCCGCGGGCAGGCAGGTCTAGGTACCCTAGTTCCGAGAACGCCGAGAACGCGCATCTTCCTTCTGCTGGTCTTCCAGAAACCGCCACTGATCCCGTTGGGTTTGCGGGCCAGGCAAAGCCATCAATGTCTCGTCGGTCTCATCAACCCATTGAGCTCACCGAGGTTGCCACTGGGCCTGTTGTCATGGAGGGGATTGCACTGGGGGTGCAGCCCCCTCGACACGAACAACATATTGGGCCGCCGTCGTCGTTCGCGGGCATCGTGGCGGCTCCGCATGTTGTGATTTAGCAGCTTCAACAAAGCCAATCAAGCTCTGGATGGTGGCCCTCCATTCATCCATCTTGTCAGCCGCCGGTGTAAAATTTAACAGGAGTTGGGCCCGCGCCATTGCTTCCATGGTTGTGCTTGGCATGGCTAACGAGGCAGACCGCCACGTCGCTCGACCCCTAGTAGAACCAGCAGGAGCATCACGGTGTTCTTGCCGCCGTGAGCCAATCGCCAAGGTAGTCTGGCGATGAGTAGGCCTTGCTTGGGGGTCGACGACCCCGTTTGGCGCTCCGCCCTGCCCGTCTTGCTCTGGGCAAGGTGTGCGCCTTGTAGCCGCGCCCGTGGTGAGTGCGGCTGGAGGATCGTGGCTTGCGTCAGGGCGGGTGTCGCTGTTGCGACTGCGTCTGTTTGTGCGGCGGGGAGGTAGAGACTGGGTGTTCCCTCCACCCGCGGCTTCCGAGCCAAGTTCATTAGAGTGCTGCTGATGCTGCCCATCCCCAGTGTTTCCTGCTCTAGTTTCGGCCGTAGGGGACACAAATACGGTGCCACATGCGCTGGTCATGTCGCCCATGGCACCCACCTCACCCTCGTCGCGGCGCCTATGGTGTTAGCGGCCACGTGCGAGGGGGACTTCAAAGTGGAGGGGTGCACGGTCGAGCCGGGTTTCTTCTTGGGAGCCATGGATGGAGAAGATGATGGTGAAGATTGATGCGTTATTCACAACCTCGGGTTTGCACAAGCGATTTCCCCCTACCTGGCACACCAAAGATGTTCTGCGTGGACATGATCAACTATGGGGCCACGGGCCCCTTTGTGGTTCGGCAGGGGGAGATCACTTTGCATAAAGAGCAGAGGCCATGAGGCAGCACGACAACGGGACTCCGGTACTTTTTACCCAGGTTCTGGCTGCTGAGAAGCATAAAACACTACTCCTACTTTGGTGATTTGATTAAGGAGCACGATGACACGCAGCGCTCAAGCCCAGCAAGGTGGCCTCGAAGGAGCTGCTACGTGAGTACAAGTGTGTGAGGGTTCGAATCCTTCTCTAGGTTGCCTTGGACCTCCTTTTAGAGCCAAAGGGGTAACCACAGTGGCAAAATAGACATTATCTTGTGATTAGATAGCCAACAGTGCTATCATACCTAACTCTAGCACTTAGGACAAAATGCCATAAGTGCTACCTTAGGTGGCGTGCGAGGGTGCATTCCCGACAAGCTTATGTCGCTGCTTAGCCATCTTTTGCTTATCATCTTGACACACTCTTAGACGGGTGTCAAACGGGTGTGATCTGCCTTCCAGCAAGCCGCCACGTGCTTAGTGAGAGCCACTTAGCTGCCTGGGGCTTGACATCACATTGATAAGTGACTGGCGTCATGATGCAGTGGAGTGGTGGTAATCTGGCATGTGCATGCCCGGGGCAGGGCTTGTCGGGCCTTCTTGGAGGGGTGCGCTCTTCGGTCTCCGGTCGCCCCGGAGACACGGCTGGTGCGGTTTGTTTTCACCCTTGTTTGTTGCATCTACCTTGCCGGCTTCGCCTGGCCAACAAAGGACACTTCTCTTGGAATCTTTTCCTTGTATACTTGGCTTGGTCTTCTCGATACGCTCCTTGATCTCATGAAGAGCGGTTTCTCCAGCTCACTCTTATGTTGTACATTGGTGCTGAATGCATCATCGTCAGCACGCCTGTGTATGAGTTGGGTCAACAAACGCGGATGTTTGTTGCACCGACAAGGTGCAACTGAAAGTGCTAGTTATCGACTAGAGGGGGGTGAATAGGCGATTTTTATGGAAGTCTTCAAAACATGATGGCTTTGAAGACAAACAAGTAAACTAAACCTATATAAACCGCAGCGGAATGTAAACTACACTAGGCTAGCATTAGTCAAGAAGGCAATACAGTGGAAGCATTAAGACTAACAGTAGGTAGGTAGACAGGATCAGAACAGAAGACAGTATGAAGCCAAACAGATATAATTCTTCACAAAGTGAAGTCAAATGAATCAAGCAGGCAAGCAATGACTTCACGAAGACAAACTGACAAGTAAGGAGAGTAGGGTATAGAACCAGTTGCTTCGTGAAGACAAGGATTTGGTAGACCAGTTCCAGTTGCTGTGACAACTATACGTCTAGTTAGGGAGGCTAAGATTGAACTCGGAAGACAGTGTCTTCACCTTATTCCCCTAGAGCTAAGAACACTTAGTCCTCGCCCTATCACTCAGGTAAGTCTTCAAGGTAGACTTCCAAACCTTCATAGACTTCATTCACCGGCGATCCACAATGAATCTTGGATGCTCAGAACGTGATGCCTAACCGGCTGGAGGATTCACAGTCCTCAAGTGTAACAAGTCTTCAGATCACACAGACAGAAAGACTTCAGTGATGCCTAACACTCCTTGGCTCTAGGTGTTTTGCAGCTCTCCCATCATGGACATCTAGTATTTTTCTTGCATCATGTATCCAAACTCATCACTGTATCTCTTACCAGTGCAGCCAAAGATAATGTCATCCACATATATTTGACACACAAATAGTTCACCATCATATGTCTTCGTGAAGAGAGTGGGATCTAGAGAACCAGGTTTGAAGCCCTTGCTCTTCAGGAATTCTTTGAGTGTGTCATACCAAGCGCGATGTGCTTGTTTGAGGCCATACAGTGCCTTGTTGAGCTTGTACACCATATTAGGATGATTTGGATCTTCAAAGCTAGGTGGTTGAGAGACATACACTTATTCTTTGATTTTGCCATTGAGAAAGGCACTCTTCACATCCATTTGGTATAGAAGAATGTTGTGGTGGTTAAGAATAGGCTAGCAATATGCGAATGGCTTCAAGCCTAGCCACAGGAGCAAAGGTTTCATCAAAGTCAATTCCTTCCACTTGTGTGCAACCTCGAGCAACGAGGCAAGCTTTGTTTCTTACAACTTGTCCAAGTTCATCTTGCTTGTTGTGTTAGATCCATTTCGTGCCAATGATATTGTGCTTGCGAGGATCAGGATGTTTGACAAGCTCCCAGACATTATTCAACTCAAACTGCTGAAGCTCTTCTTGCATAGCTTGAATCCATTCAGGTTCCATGAAAGCTTCTTCAACTTTCTTGGGTTCAGATATAGAGACAAAGGCAAAGTGACCGCAGAACTTTGCCAGTTGCATAGCTCTTGATCGAGTGAGAGGACCAGGTGCATTGCTATCAATAATCTTCTCAATTTGGACTTCATTTGCAACCCGAGGATGAACTAGACGAGGATTTTGATCAGACTGACTATTGTCTTCATCTTCAGGATTGGCTTCAGAATGAGCATTGTATTCGTGTTGATTAGGTGCAGAAATGATGATCTCATCCTCAGCCGGTTCCTCGGTGGGTATGATTTCTCCAGTACCCATTAGCCTGATAGCTTCAGCTGGTGTAGCTTCATCTAGCACATTTTGCGAGCCATTAGTCTCATAGAACCGCACATCTATAGTTTCAACCTCTTTATAGTGAAAGAGATTGAAGACTCTGTAGGTGTGCGTATCCTTTCCATAACCAAGCATAAAACCTTCATGTTCTTTTGGTGCAAATTTAGAAGTGTGATGTGGATCCTTGATCCAACATGTAGCACCGGAGACTTTGAAGTAACTGATGTTTGGCTTCTTACCAGTCAGAAGTTCATAAGATGTGTTCTTGAAGAACTTGTGAAGATAAACTCCGTTGATGATGTAGCATGTAGTATCAATGGTTGCGGGCCAGAATTTTCAGAGTCTTGTATTCATCGAGCATCGTGTGTGCCATCTCAACGAGCGTTTTGTTCTTGCGCTCCATGATGCTATTCTGCTGGGGTGTGTATGGAGCAGAGAACTCGTGCGTGATGCCCAAGGTATCAAGATAAATGTCGATGCCAGCGTTCTTGAACTTAGTGCCATTGTCACTATAGATGTGCTTGATCTTGATGACCTAATTCGTCATGGCTCGATTTGCGAAGCGTCTGAAGACATCCTGCACCTCAGTCTTATAGAGAATTATGTGTACCCAGGTATATCTCGAATAATCATCAACAATACCAAAGCGATAGAGATGTGTAGTGGTAGTAAGGGTAGAGTAGTGAGTAGGGCCAAATAGGTCCATGCGAAGCAACTCAAAGGGACGTGAGGTAGTCATGATTGTCTTCGAGGGATGCTTGGCTCTAGTCATCTTCCCAGCTTCATAAGCACCATGATATGTCTCCAACGTATCTATAATTTTTTATTGTTCCATGCTATTATATTATCCATCTTGGATGTTTTTATATGCATTTATATGCTATTTTATATGATTTTTGGGACTAACCTATTAACCTAGAGCCCAGTGCCAGTTTCTATTTTTTACTTGTTTTTGAGTATCGCAGAACAGGAATATCAAATGGAGTCCAATTGACCTGAAAATTTATGGAGATTGTTTTTGGACCAGAAGAAGCCCACGGAGCATCGAAGATGGACCATAAGAGTCTCGAGGCCACCACAAGGGTGGAGGGCGCTCCCTACCCCCTGGGCGTGCCCCCTACCTCGTGGCTTCCTTGGGGACCCCCTGACTTGTTCCCGACGCCAACACCTCTTATGTATCCCTAAATTTCCAGAACAGAATCTAGATTTGGAGTTCCGGTGCCACAAGCCTCTATGGCCACCAAAAACCAATCGAACCCTGTTCCGGCACCCTGCTGGAGGGGAGAATCATCACCGGTGCCATCTTCATCATCCCGGCGCTCTCCATGACGAGGAGGAAGTAGTTCACCCTCGGGGCTAAGCGTATGTACCAGTAGCTATGTGTTTGATATCTCACTCTCTCTCGTGTTCTTGATTTGGCACGATCTTGATGTATCGCGAGCTTCGCTATTATAGTTGGATCTTATGATGTTTATCCCCCTCTACCTTCTTGTAATGAATTGAGTTTTCCCTTTGAAGTTATCTTATTGGATTGAGTCTTTAAGGATTTGGGAACACTTGATGTATGTCTTGCATGTGCTTATTTGTGGTGACAATGCAATATTCACGTGATCCACTTGATGTCTGTTTTGGTGATCAACTTGCGGCTTCTGTGACCTTGTCAACTTATGCATAGGGGTTGGCACATGTTTTCATCTTGACTCTCCGGTAGAAACGTTGGGGCACTCTTTGAAGTTCATTGTGTTGGTTTGAATAGATGAATCTGAGATTGTGTGATGCATACTGTATAATCAAACCCACGGATACTTGACGTGACATTGGAGTATCTAGGTGACATTAGGGTTTTGGTTGATGTGTGTCTTAAGGTGTTATTTTACTACGAACTCTAGGGTTATTTGTGACACTTATAGGAATAGCTCAATGGATTGATCGGAAAGAATAACTTTGAGGTGGTTTCAGACCCTACAATAATCTCTTCGTTTATTCTCCACTATTAGTGACTTGGGAGTGACTCTTTGTTGCATGTTGATGGATTGTTATATGATCTAATTATGTTATCATTGTTGAGAGAAATTGCACTTCTGAAAGTATGAACCTTAGGCCTTGTTTAGAAGCATTGCGATACCATTTTCGGTCACTTTTGTTACTTGCTACCTTGTTGTTTTTATAATTTCAGATTACAAAAACCCATATCTACTATCCATATTACACTTGTATCACCATCTCTACGCCGAACTAATGCACCTATACAATTTACCATTGTATTGGGTGTGTTGGGGACACAAGAAACTCTTTGTTATTTGGTTGCAGGGTTGTTTGAGAGAGACCATCTTCATCCTACGGCTCTGATGGATTGATAAACCTTAGGCCATCCACTTGAGGCAAATTTTCTACTGTCCTACAAACCTCTGCACTTGGAGGCCCAACAACGTCTACAAGAAGAGGGGTGTGTAGTAGACATCACACCACATAGATGATCCTTCTTGAACTTGACGCCCTCGATGCCAAGGATGTGCTTCTTCTTCGCGAGAGTGTGCAAGTTCCTCATGTCCGCATGTCCTAGTCGACGATGCCATAGCCAGCACTCTGAAGCTTCTGCTAGAAGACATACGACAACCTGTGGTCCTGCTAAGAAATCTACCATATACAAATCACCTCTTCGATAGCCTTTGAAGACTAAAGATTTGTCAGATTCTATTAGTACAAGACAACAATATTTTCCAAATATCACAATCATATTCACATCACAGAGCATTGACATTGACATTAAGTTGTATCCAAGGGATTCAACAAGCATCACTTTATCCATGTGCTGATCCTTTGAGATAGCAACTCTACCAAGACCCAATACCTTACTTTTACCAGGGTCAGCGAATGTGATGTGACTTTTAGTAGATGGACGTAGGGTTGAATCCATGAGAAGACTTCGATCACCAGTCATGTGGTTGGTGCAACCGCCGTCCATGATCCATTCAGTGGCTTTCGGAGTCGTACCCTATAGTGCAGTTAGCAGGATAGGCTTCACCAAGAGTATTGTGAAGCAGAAACATGTAGCGAACAAGCATATTATGAAAGTTGAGATTCTGGTTGGGCATGATAGGCTGATTGTCAAGGAACCCTAGGACAAAATACATAATAAGACCATTCGGGCACTTTATCTTATGTCCCACGAGATGTTTTAGGTCCCCAACATTGATGTCAGAAGTATTTGATTTCCGGCTGGAGACCTTTCCCTGCAAGAGAAGTTAATTCTTCCTAACCACACAGATCTTCCGCTCGAAGACATAGGATTTGGTTGAGCATCACATCAGTCACTCTGACTTTGTTCCCTTGGACCCCACTTAACAGTACGGTGGTTCCTATGAATCAATAAAGAAGAAAGGAAACTACAAAACAGCTATGTCTTTGCACTCCATAGTCTTCAAGTGAATATCTTCACATGTCATAATCTTCATCGTGAATGTCTTCATGAACCACCATTGTCTTCAATATCTTAACACATTTTTAGGGGTCATCTCTAGTAGGAAAACCGAATCAATGAGGGACTACTACCTGTGTTATCCTGCAATTCTCACAAACACATTAGTCCCTCAACCACGTTTGTCTTCAATACTCCAAAACCAACTAGGGGTGGCACTAGATGCACTTACAGCAACCATTAGTGTCGTGGAATTAACACGTCATATGTCCTAGTGTGAGGACTTAGTCGTGAGGCCAACGCATCTATGTTGTAGCTTGAGAGGGGTTGAGCGGAATTCAGAGACGCAACACAAGACAAAGATTTAGACAGCTTCGGGCCCCGGGAAACATCATCCGGTAATAGCCCTATATGCTGTTTGAGGCTAGGTCTCATTATCATCACGTGGGAGTCGCCGTAAACCACCTCTCCTAGTTGTGTCTAGCCCTAGAGATTGTTTCTTCTTTTTTTCCCTCTTTGGGGAGCCCTGCCCCTCCTTATATAAGTTGAAGGGGTGAGTTACATGTGGAGTCCAACTCGGACTTTAACTATTCCGACTTCTCTTTATGGGCTTCATGACGTCTCGGGCGTCATAACCCTTGGCAACCCAGTTATCACTGTTTGCCGGTTTAAGATGGTCTGCCAGTTTAAGATGGTCTGCCGGTTTAAGACTTCCTGCCGGTTTATGAACTGGCTTAACACTTGCCGGGTTATCATCTGACTTTACTCCTGCCAGTTTACCACCTGACTTAACTCCTGCCAGTTTACCACCTGCCGGTTTACCGTCTGTCTTAGCCATCTTTCTTAACTCTCTGTCTTAACTGTCCGTCGGTTTATCATCCGCAGGTTTACCAAGTCCCAGCCGGGTTATGACTCCGGCTGGGTCATACTGCGGGGTATATCCCGACATTAGACCCCAGTTTAATTTGGATTTATCCATGTTAAACTGATCCTAAGCATCTTTAAATCCTTGTCATTTCCTTCTAGAAAATCCGGGCCAATATGCCAGCTTCATAATCAATTTGCCGACATTGGTTTGTCACAGGAAAACATTATGAAGAATATTTCATTTGACTTAGTTCCCAATGTCTTTACAAAAATATTGGTCCTTGAAATCCTCCTCTGATCTTCAACCAGTTTAAGGATGTAGAACTTGCCAGTTTATCATTGCCAAGATTGCCGGTTTATAAATATTGATAACACCAGGTTAACATCCAGCTTGAAAATATACCTCTTATACACCTATAACTTGTAGCCCCCAAGTCTTAAGAAGGTAATGTAGTAACAGCTTAAGACTTGCTTCAATATGAATGTCACAACCTTGAAGAAATCCGATTTGTTCATCTCAATCCTTAGTCAGAACTGAGTATTCCACATATGTAGCCCCCAAGTGCCGGGTTGTCATGCTTGCAGCAACCTGGGACTTGTAATTTCCTGATGCTCATAAAAACTTCACCTAGTGTAGCCCCCAAGGGCCGGGTCATTATGCAAATAATGAGCAGGGACTTTGAAAATATGATCTCGTAGACTTGAACAACAACGTGTATCCCCCAAGGGCCGACTCAGTAAGATAATATTGAGCTGGAACTTGATATATACTTCAATGAAAATAACATCATATGATGTAACCCCCATCATGGGGCTTGAATCCACATCCACAAGGTTAAGATCCTTGTGCTTTACCAACTGAGCAATGGACCCTTCAATATAATGGATTAAAAGCTTTGTACCTTGAATTGTTGACAGGAGCAATTGGTAGCCCCCAAGGGCCGGCTCATTACGATGTGATGAGTCGGGTCTTCAATAAGATAAGCAAACAATGAGTTTGCATTAGCCCCCAAGTGTCATGGTGCATGCTTGCAGCGAGATGAGACTTGCACATTTGATGTAATCTCAATTTGAATAATGTAGGCCCCAAGTGTCGGGTCGTAAGCCTACAGCGACTCGGGACTATTCCTTCCATTGCAGAATAAATCATATCCATTGTTAAATAATAGCCATTGCGCTAAAGCAACTTTGTAAACCTCAATCATTATAATGGTTATTGATAACCACAATAAAAATCCTGCCGTGTTGGCTATTAAAGATTTGAATAATATAATCCAATGATTTATAAGCACATAATTCCAATGGCGCAATCCAAACATATACTGGCGACTTATAGTCCAAAGCCAGGCCAGGTCAATAAACACCGGATTACAAGTGATTATGCACTGACAACTCGTAGTTGAAAGTCGAGCCGGGTTAATGAACACCGGGTTAATTTGATGACTGATAGTCATGCCGGGTCAATAGAAACCGATCTAACTTAGAACTTTATCAAAAGAGATGAAACTTTGCAAAAACAAAATCAAATAAAACTTGTAGTTGAGGCTTTTCAAGGGCTGCCAGGCCCAAATTCGAGGCTTTTCGTGGGCTGCAAGGCCGCTGAGTTAAACCATTTGACAAAGCCTTTTAAGATGGGCCTCCAACTAACCAATCATCATTTTAACTTTGACAAGTTCAGGGTCTGTATAAGAGTAACTTGTCAAACGTTCGGCGAGTCATGCTAGGATTACATGGATAGGAGTGGCTTACTTGATGAAGGCAGGTTAGCCTGGGGTTTTAGGTGAATATACCAGGCTTCCAAGAGGTGGGTCGATACCCAATTACAAGGGTCCTTTCAAACTCTTTGTTACTTTACACAAAGAGCCTCCAGGTAACTTTGTGAGCTATGCTCAATGGGTGCCTATGTTTGAGTTGTGCTTTTAGCAACAATACTCTCTTTGGCCCCTTGGGTGTGAAGCTCCCAAGCTATGTTGTGGCGTGATAGCCGGATTTAATGGACATGACTCCGCTTTGTTAGCAGAAGCCCCCATGTGCTATATTTCCGAGCTATGCTCGTCGGGTGCCTATGTTTGAGTTCTGATGTGCAACAAACTCTCTTTGGCCCCTTTTGACTTTTCTGAGAACTAGAACTTTGCTAGAGATATTTCTTCTTGAACCGGATGTTAAACCGGATATTGAGAGCTTCCAAGCTTTATGGGAGACATCTTTCCCGTGAACCGGATTTTAAACCGGAATCTTCATTTTCAGCCAAAAAATTCTTCTGATGACTTTTAAATTTTTGCCAATAAGGCAGTAGGCTCCAAGTCCGGGTTATCTTTCCCTTCAACGTCTTGGGGTACTTGAATTTTCTGAAACTGGCCAGACTAGCTGTGTCATATCACCGTAGCCCCCGAGTCTTAAGATGACTCAAGGAGTTGTCTTGAGATTCTCCGTACTTGACCATAGCAGAAGGTATATATCATTGGTGTTGATAACGCAATGTAAACCATAGAAGGTTGAGGTGACTACGGCGGGTTATAAATGACCCCATATGATTTGCGTTGATAATTCAGTCGGTGGTTCATCCCAGTTGGTCGTTGAAGATAAACCCCAGTGGCAACGATTTGTGTGCCCTGTCCATTGAATCATCCTGTGCAGGCCGAGGCTAAATTGTCATGCCTTGCTTCAGAGTTGTTGGAATAATCCGGACCACAGTGCAGCGGTTTGTTCATCTCCATTGGGCTACGATATAGGTGATGTCCGAGTGAATCGATGTAGACTGGACCACTGCATGACTAGTGGTGCGTTGCCTATTGATAGTTGAATGCCCATCTGTTAAGAACCGCGGTGCAGACGTATACCAGTACGGCCTCCATATATCATTGTAAATTGAACCACTGGATGATGCACACATGATCTTTATACCCGTAGCTAAATGGTCTCTCCTATATTGAAGAATTTTTCTGCATAAAAGACATGGCAGTGCGAGAGTAATTGCTTTCAAAGAATAAAAGAAAATATATACTAGAAAGTAGATAAGGCAGATAGCACCTGATATTTTTATCATATGAATAGAGACGCTGGTGCTGGATAATGCATCATAGTGCTTTTGGCACCCAGCATGATTGAGGTCTTTCACGTGGGGAGACAATCCCTTTTTTTAGCCACAATCTGATTGTCAAACCGGGCATTTTCCTCCTGAACAAGAGAGGCAGGGGCGACACGACCCGGGCGAGGGTGACTTGGAAGCACCGTGAAGCGGGGCCCGGTCAAGACCGTAGCCATGCAGATTGAAGATGAGGCAGCGACTCAGCGAAGGCGGCGACTCAAGGCCGCGCCGGTGAGGGCGACCACAGCGGACGGCGCGTCGGCGGAGGCTGGTGACTCGGCGAGGCCGGATCGGGGCGGCTCTAAGGTGGGCTTTTGCTTTCAAAGTGGGTGCGCGGAAGAGTAGCGCAGCGGCCCGCGGGACGGTGATTTGTAGCGCAGGAGGGCTCTGGGCGACAACTCGATGACTCCTTACAAGGCCGAGGGGTAACAAGCCCAGTTGATGGCGGATTGCCGACGGTGATGAGGCAGAGGTGAACTCGTGCATGGCAGGGCTGGCGGTTTGGCAGGACTGCAGAAGTTTGTGGAGGTCCGCGCTCAGCGGATTTAGAATCAAATCCAGGCGCGGCTCATCGCGGAGATGACCAAGGATCCTGGCTCATCAGCGGCGGCTCGGTGTTTGCAGGGCCTACTGGGTGGCTGCCATGGCGTTTGGTGTATTGACCCAGCGGGGTGGAACCACGCAGGACGGCACTAGTCAAGGCCATGGCGTTGATGGCGGTTTAGGGGCGAGGCCTGGCACGCCGCAGGCGGCCCGCGGCCGGTCTGTCGCAGACCAACAATGAAAGCGGGGTGACCCAGCAGAAACAACCAAAATATCTTCCCTTGCTCGGAGACTTGCTCTCCGCAATCTCCACCACTATTTTAATTTTTGACTTGGTCACGGCGGATCTGCAGTGAATCCATCGAAAATGTCGACTTGAGGCTGTTCTTTTGCAGAAGACAGTCAGTCACTCCAAAGCAGAAAACCTAGGCAAAACATAGCAGCGGCGATTTGAGGTGATCCGTCCGTGAGGGTAAGGCGAGGGCGGTTTAACTCAGAAACCAGGGTTGTAGCACGGCTGAATGACGAGGCCCGACAGCAACTCGGAGAGACAACAAGCCAGCGACTGAAGGCCAAGATGGAGGAGGTGAGTTCCAGCGGGAGACGGTTTATCAGCGGCCGGGCGCGGTACAAGCCGACATTCAGGTTATGGGAGGAGCACACGGGCGGCCCCGGTTACGAACCGGCGAGCACGCTGGCGGCTTGTAGGCGAGGGCACGGGGCGATTTGCAGACTACTCATGGCGGCAGATGACTCGCCGGTCCTAGCGAAGTGACGGTGATTTGGCGCGGAGATAACCCGACGAGTGTCAGGCAGATCCACAAACCAGCGAGCGCGGGAAAAACAAGCTTGGCCGATGGGGCATTGGACTCAGGCAGCAGTAGCTGAGGCAAACCGCCCAGAGGAACGGTTGAGGCTGCGCAAGGCCATGGCGACTCGAAGAGGAAACGGCTGCAACGTAATTCGGCAACGGCAGAGGCGCGGGGTAAAGAAAGGCGGTCGCGACAACCCCGGCGAGTTGGCAAAATAGATTGTTGCGGATGGCCACATGGCCGGTGATTCGTGTGTAGCAGACTCGGCGACTGAAAGCCTGCCTGGGGGCGGTTTAAGGCGGAGGCGGGTCGGCAACAGGGGTGGCCGGTGACTCAGCAGGGGTCATGGTGAGGGCGGCATGATGGGCGCGTCCAGTACGACCCGGCACCGGCTTACTGTCAGTGAGGCGGGCAGAACTGGCTCACCGGGCTCAGGAGCCGGTCACACGGGGGCGGCACGGGCCATGCGCGCGAAGGCGGAGTCAGCCAGGCACGGCTATGGCCGAGGCCCGCGGTGACTTGAGGAAACTGGAGCTGAACCGGCGTGAAGCCGTGTCGGCTCACGGTGCGGGGGACTCCACGGGGCAGCTCAGGGAGCGGCGCATCGCAGAGCAGTGGTGCAGTAGCATCAGCATGGCGGCAGCAGCGACTTGATAGTATTGCAGGCCATGCCGCAGAGGTGGCAGTGAGGCCCGCCGGTGGTGGGCGGCTCACGGTGCAGTTGGCAGAAGAACGCAAGGCCGGGGTGGCTTGGCACGAAGATGGAGTCCAGCGGCTCATGCGCGAGCCCAGGGCAGTTTGGCGTGAGCAGCTCGAAGGGCAGCAGAAGTAGAGGCAGTGTGGATGTCGGCGGGTCAACGGGGAGGCGGCCCCGGATAGACAGCGGTGAAAATGGCCGACGTTGCTCAAAGGCGCAGGGCCGCAACCGCAATGATCTACGACAGAGGCAGCTGGGCGGCCTGGCGACTTGGCAAGGTTCAGGGGTCGTAGGGTAGCGGCGGCTTGACGTTGGTACTGCAGCTGCCGAGGGGCGTCAGAGGTTTGAAGTTGGCGACTCGCAAGCAGCGGACGGAAGCGCACTGATCCGAACTAGAGACCAATAAACCATGCCGAGTCAAACTCCTTTGATTCCTTGTTGTTGTTCTAGTTTCAGCTGATTGCGCAGAAGAGACATGACTCCACTTGGGACCTAGGCCAGCCTGTCTTTCTTATTTTGGGTGACACCTGCGCCCTGTAGTTTCACTTGTATTTGCCTTGGGCATCAATTAAGTATTAGCTGATGTTTGTCTTGATGTGATGATGTAAATCAACGGTAGCACTAGCTCTTTGATCTCCGGAAGTCCACAGCGAAGCTGGTCGGCTACGGTAGATACGGCGATTTAAAAAAGCCAGCCGCTACAGACGAACCAGCATTGGAGTACAGGAGCCGGCGGGTCAATGGCAAAGGCGATCCAGGCGGGTCGAGGTGCAGCCGCAGCTGCAGCAGAGGCAGAGACCGTGGAGGTTTCAAACTCCAAATCCTTCTCCCCGTTGTTGTTACTTTGACCAAAGTCAACTGGATTGGGTGGCTAGCAATGAGACCGTGCGGCGATACATCGAATCCTCCTTAGCGCTTTGTTTTCTTTCCTTGACTTTTTCCTTTGCTGTTGACGGTTGAACGGTGACGGTGACTCTGATCGTACAGGTTTTGGCGAGCCAACAATGGAAACTTGACACGTCGATGATGCTGGCGACTTGCAGCAACCATCAAATCGTAACCTTAATTATCCTTAAATTTTCCAAACTTTGAATCTAGACCGATGAACTCGAAACTGATGTAGATCCTTTCAAATCGATCTTCTTCATCCCGAAAATTGCGAGCTCCTCGATCCCTAGGAGAGATCCCTTCAAGAACTCAACACCACTGTGCGCAGGCCCCACGGTGGGCGCCAACTGTCGTGGAATTAACACATCAGATGTCCTAGTGTGAGGACTTAGTCGTGAGGCCAACGCATCTATGTGGTAGCTTGAGAGGGGTTGAGCGGAATCAAGAGACGCAACACAAGACAGAGATTTAGACAGCTTCGGGCCCCAGGAAACATCATCCGGTAATAGCCCTACATGCTGTTTGAGGCTAGGTCTCATTATCATCATGTGGGAGTCGCCGTAAATCGGCTCTCCTAGTTGTGTCTAGCCCTAGAGATTGTTTCTTCTTTTTTCCCTCTTTGGGGAGCCCTGCCCCTCCTTATATAAGTTGAAGGGGCGGGTTACATGTGGAGTCCAACTCGGACTTTAACTCTTCTGACTTCTCTTTATGGGCTTCATGACGTCTCGGGCTTCATAACCCTTGGCAACCCAGTTATCACTGTTTGCCGGTTTAAGATGGTCTGCCGGTTTAAGATGGTCTCCCAGTTTAAGACTTCCTGCCGGTTTATGAACTGGCTTAACACCTGCCGAGTTATCATCTGACTTGACTCCTGCCAGTTTACCACCAGTCGGTTTACCACCTGACTTAACTCCTACCGGTTTACCACATGTCGGTTTACCGTCTGTCTTAGCCATCTGTCTTAACTCTTTGTCTTAACTGTCCGTCGGTTTATCATCCGCCGGTTTACCAAGTCCTAGCCGGGTCATACCGCGGGGTATATCCCCGATAATTGGTGACTTGTGTATTCCTCCTACTGGATTGATACCTTGGTTCTCAACTAAGGTAAATAATTATCCCTACTTTGCTGCATCACCCTTTCCTCTTCAAGGGAAAAAACAACGCAAGCTCAAGAAGTAGCACATCTCAGCGCGTCCTTGGGTGTTGTTTCAAGACATGTCGGAGGAAGAGCTCACATTTTCTTTGAAGGGGAGTGAGACTAGAAAGTGGCATGCTCTCGTCCATGGAGTTCTTGGTGGTGTTCCCGAGTACAAATATGATGAAGATGGCCACTCATAGTGGAAAGTTGTTAATGTCTCTCAATGACATCACTACAGATATACGCGAAGCTGCGCAAGCCCAGACCCCCTTGTTTGCTGATGCCGGAGGTGTGGGTGTGGCTTTTTGGTGTTTCGTCAAAGCACCACATCAAGATCGGCTCATGGCGGACACTACCATGATTGGGCGGCCTCTGGCCATTGATGCGTCTTCGCTGCATTGTCCGGGGCCCATGCTTATGCACTTCACATGCGAGAAACCAGTGAAGTTCAGGGGCTCGGTTCATATATGGTTCAGTGGCGAGGGCTAGAACATTAGACTCGAGCCTGAGCTTGAGGATGGCAACATTGGTGCCCTCCCGCCCCCGGATGATCACAATGGCAAAGGCTGGAAATGATAAGGACAAGGAGGATACCATGGACGATGACTCCATCGACACCGATACTTGGGACAGGCTGGGATCCACGGTGAAAGGCGGGACTTCCAAAGATGGGACCACGAACATGGTGGTGGACTCTGGACATCCGTTCTCTGGGGTCTACAAGAGCAAGGGTATGCAGGCTGTCGAGTCCTCTTTTGACCAGTATGACTCTAACATAGGCTCACGTCTGCTACCAAACATGTCGGTTGCCCCCCTAATACGTCTCCGTAGTATCTATTTTTCCTAATGCTTTTCCTTCTGTTTCAGACTCTAATTTGCATGATTTGAATGAAACTAACCCGGACTAACGTTGTTTTCAGAAGAACTACCATGGTGTTGTTTTTGTGCAGAAATAAAAGTTCCCGGAATGGAACAAAACTTTGCGAGGAATTTTTATACAATAAAGAGAATTTCTAGAGCCAAGAACCACCGGAGGGGGCACCTGGGTGGGCACAACCCACCAGGGCACGCCACCCCCTCCAGGCGCGCCCAGGTGGTTTGTCCCCACCTAGTGGCCCTGCAGACCCTGAAACCGACGCTATAAAATCACATATTTCCTGAAAAAATCAGGGAGAAAGAATTATCGTGTTCCATGAGATGGAGCCGCCACTGTCTTCTTTTCTTCTTCGGGAGGCCAGATCTAGAGTCAGTTTGGGGCTCCGGGGAGGGGGATCTTCGATCTTCGTCATCACCAACCCTTCTCCATCGCTAATTCCATGATGATCCCCACCGGGAGTGAGTAATTCCTTCGTAGGCTCGCTGGTCGGTGAGGAGTTGGATGAGATTCATCATGTTATCGAGTTAGTTATTAGGGTGTGATCCCTAGTATCCATTATGTTCTGAGATTGATGTTGCTATGACTTTGCCATGCTTAATGCTTTTCACTTTGGGCCCGGGTGCCATGATTTCATATCTGAACCGTTTATGTTATCACCATTGTATCCATGTTCTAGATCCGATCTTGCAAGCTATAGTCACCTACTACGTGTTATGATCTGGCAACCCCCGTGTGACAATAGTCGGGACCACTCCCGGTGATGACCGTAGTTTGAGGAGTTCATGTATTCACCGTGTGTTAATGCTTTGTTCTAGTTCTCTATTAAAAGGGGGCCTTAATATCCCTAGTTTCCAATAGGACCCCGCTGCCACGGGAGGGTAGGACAAAAGATGGCATGCAAGTTCCTTCCATAAGCACATATGACTATTTACGTAATACATGCCTACATTATATTTATGAACTAGAGCTAGAGCCATACCGCCTTAGGTTATGACTGTCTCATGATGAATATCATCCAACAAATTACCGATCCAATGCCTACAAATTTACCTTATATTGTTCTTGCTAAGTTACTATTGCTGCTACTGATATCGTTACTGCTACAAAATCACTACTATCACTGTTACCGTTACTATTGCTGTTGCTACTACTATCAAAATTATCATATTACTTTGCTACTGATCACTTTGCTGCAGATAATTAATCTCCATGTGTGGTCGAATTGACAACTCAGCTGCTAATACTTGCAAATATTCTTTGGCTCCCCTTGTGTCGAAACTATAAATTTGGGTTGAATACTCTACCCTCGAAAATTGTTGTGATCCCATATACTTGTGGGTTATCACCGCCATGGAAAATCTAGAGCTGGGGATGGTGGTGCTGGACATAGGAGCAGAGGCAAGAAGCACAGGGGGGAGGTGCAGTATGAAATCTGGGATGCCCAGCTCCCTTTAACTCCGCCCCCCACTGTTAGCCAGACATTGTAGGCGCTGCCGACCGACCGCGCTGAGCTGGGCTGGTCCACCCTAGCGACAGGGCAATCATGCAAGGATAGCTCTGGTCATCAATGGAAGAAGACAATGAGGCAGTTCTCGACACCCAATATGGGGCAACGATTGGGAGGCAATCCCTCAGGGGTAACGCAGGAGCTACCACACGGTGCTCGTGGCTCTGGCCTCGCCTGGCACTGCAAGTGGTGGTACAGCTGGTGATTCCCCCGAGGTGCGAGCGCTGGCAGCGGGGCAGTCAGTGTTGGTTCCCAAGGCCAAGCGATCCAAGGCAGTCTCGGTCAGACCAAGCAGGTCTAGTGCAAGGCCAAAGGGAGCAAAGGCTAGCCTCAATGCTCTGTAATGCACGGAGCTTCTTACGGATTATAAGAACCTAGAGGTGGTAATTCCTTCCCCACCTCTCTGTTCTTAATGCTTTCTCAGATGATCATCCGCTGGGGTTGTTGGGTGACTGTGGTACTGTACCTAAGGGTGGCGGCACCTCTAGCAAATTTATCTCACTGCTCCAAGCGAAGGAATTGGCGCAAGCGGCCCTTGCTGAGGTTGTGGCGGCCAGAGTTGCACCGATAGCAGCGGAATTAGGGGATTCCACAACCACCTTGGTTGCGCCCGCAGAGGCAGAGCTAACGGCTGAGGGTGCTTCCTCTCCCTCTCCTCGCCGACCTAAGGTGAGGGGCATGGCTAAAGTTGTGAGCTCCAGGGAAGTTTGCATCCGCAACCGTGTTCTCTTTTGAACATTCGCGGGTTCAAGCACGTAGGATGTAAAACGATTGAGGGAGTCCTGGATTAGGGGGTGTCCGGACAGCCGGACTACCATCATCGGCCGAACTATCATCGGCCGGACTATCATCATCGACCGGACTCCAAGACTATGAAGATACAAGATTGAAGACTTCGTCCCGTGTCCGGATGGGACTTTCCTTGGCGTGGAAGGAAAGCTTGGCGATACGGATATGTAGATCTCGTACCATTGTAACCGACTCTATGTAAACCTAGACCTCTCCGGTGTCTATATAAACCGGATGGCTTTAGTCCATAGGACAACAACAATCATACCATAGGCTAGCTTCTAGGGTTTAGCCTCCTTGATCTCGTGGTAGATCCACTCTTGTAAACATCCACAATATCAATATCAATCAAGCAGGACGTAGGGTTTTACCTCCATCAAGAGGGCCCGAACCTAGGTAAAACATCATGTCCCTTCCCGAGACGCACAATATCTCCTGTTACCATCCGCCTAGACGCACAGTTCGGGACCCCCTACTCGAGATCCGCCTGTTTTGACACCGACATTGGTGCTTTCATTGAGAGTTCCTCTGTGTCGTCACCGATAGGCTTGATGGCCTCTTCAATCAACAACGACGCAGTCCTGGGTGAGACTTTTCTCCCCGGACAGATCTTCGTATTCGGCGGCTTCGCACTACGGGCTAATTCGTTTGGCCATCTGGAGCAGATCGAAAGCTACGCCCCTGGCCGTCACGTCAGGTTTGGAAGCCTAAACTTCACGGCCGATATCCGCGGGGACTTGATCTTCGATGGATCCGAGCCACAGCCGAGCGTGCCGCACTGTCACGATGGGCACGACCTAACTCTGCCGCCGGGCAGTACCTTGGAGGCCGCACACGAATCCGCTCCGGCCAATAGTCCGGAGCCGATCGCGCAAATCAAGGATGGGAGGCTAGACACCGCCTTGGGAGCTGCAACTTTCACGGCGATGGAGCCGAACACTGACCTTGTCCCGCATAAAGCTCATGACTCCGAGGTGCCGGACTCCCTGTCGGACTCCGAACCTCCTGCGCCCCTGCCAATCGAATCTGATTGGGCGCCGATCATGGAGTTCACCGCTGCGGACATCTTTCAGCACTCACCCTTTGGCGACATCTTAAATTCGCTGAAGCACCTCTCGCTATCCGAAGAGCCCTGGCCGGACTACGGCCAGGATGGTTGGGACGCGGACGACGAAGAAATTCATAACCCACCCACCACCCACTTTGTAGCCACTGTCGACGATCTGACCTACGTGCTAAACTACGACTCCGAAGACATCGACGGTATGGACGATGATGCCGGAGACAATCAAGAACCAGCGCCTACAGGACACTGGAAGACCACCTCATCATACGACATATACATGGTGGACACCCCAAAAGGCGGGGACGGCGAAGAAGCAGCGGAGGCCGATTCCTTAAAGAAACAGCCCAAGCGCCGACGTCAGCGGCGCCACTCTAAACCCCGCCACAGTAAGAATGGAGATTCCGGCACAGGAGATAATAACACCCCAGAAAGTGCCGAAGATAACCCCCTCCAGCAAGATTCAACGCAGGAGGAGGCAGAAGCAAGCCCTCACGAGAGGGCGGCAAACGAAGAGGTCGAGGATGATAATTACATACCTCCCTCCGGAGACGAGGCAAGCCTCGACGACGACGAATTCGTCGTGCCTGAGGATCCTGTCGAACAAGAGCGTTCCAGACGCAGGCTAATGGCCACAACAAATAGTCTAAAGAAAAAGCAGCAACAGCTTCAAGCTGATCAAGACCTGCTGGCCGACAGATGGACCGAGGTCCTCGGGGCCGAAGAGTATGAACTCGAACGCCCCTCCAAAAGCTACCCAAAATGCAAGTTGCTCCCCCGACTAGAGGAAGAAGCATACAAACCGGCATCACTAGCGCACAATACGGCAGACCGACCACCTCGTGGCCGCGACAGAGAGGCATGTAAGCCCTCCACCAAAACCGTACCCCGGCACCGCTCAAAAAGCACGAAGCCACGGGGGAACGCGCTGGACTTGCGGGACATATTGGAGGACAAGGCAAGACAATCCAGATCTATCTATGGATCACGTGGGCGCCCCAAGACCCACGACGAATACCGTCGCGCCGGATACAACTACTCCGGCCGGGCCGAACACAGCAGACAACGCTCTCTTGAGCTACGTCGCGATATTGCTCAATACAGAGGCGCCACACACCCACTATGCTTCACTGACAAAGTAATGGATCATCAAATCCCTGAAGGGTTTAGACCCGTTAACATCGAATCCTACGATGGCACAATAGACCCCGCGGTTTGGATTGAGGATTATCTCCTTCATATACATATGGCCCGCGGCGACGATCTTCACGCCATCAAATATCTCCCGCTCAAGCTTAAAGGACCAGTTCGGCATTGGCTTAACAGCCTGCCCGCAGAATCAATTGGGTGCTGGGAAGACCTGGAAGCCGCATTCCTCGACAACTTCCAGGGCACGTATGTGCGACCACCGGATGCAGATGACCTAAGCCACATAATCCAGCAGCCAGACGAATCGGCCAGGCAATTCTGGACACGGTTCTTAACAAAGAAAAATCAAATCATCGACTGTCCGGATGCAGAGGCCCTCGCTGCCTTCAAACATAATGATGGGGAGCATCCCACCATCATCCCCATGGACTCTACATCAACACATCCAACCCCACAAGGACCCATGACTCGAGCACGTGCAAGAGCTCTCGAAACCGAGGTGACTTCTCTCCTAAATGATATCTCATATGACGCTCTCGAGATATGGCTACTACCTAAGTCAGATACACTATGCATGATTAGGTGTCAAGAAGGACCTCCCAAGGATGCATGTGAAGATGGACAAGCTGCACACTCCACGGATGAAGAGAACCAGCCGAGAGGACAAGTTCACCTCCCAGGCCCCGGACATCTGGGCCCCAGGCCCCGGACATCCCGCCTCCCCCGGACATCCGGCCTCCAGCCCGGAAATCCGGCGCCTCGATCCAGAGAGCACAGAAGGGTGCACAGCCAGCCCGGACATCCGGGCCCCAGGCCCCAGACATCCGGCCTCCCACGAAGCTTCGCGAGGCGCCGGATGTCCGGGCCAAAACGCCGGATGTCCGGGCTGGGCGGTTTTGCTTCTGGACAGAGGCCCCGGACATCCGGGCTCTAGCCCGGAAATCCGGCGCCTCTGTCCAGAAGCAAAACCGCCCAGCCCGGACATCCGGCGTTTTGGCCCGGACATCCGGCGCCTCTCGAAGCCCCGGACATCCGGCCCGACGCCCGAACATCCAGCTTCCCCTGCGTGTGCACAGTGAAGGGCCGAAGCCCATGTACTCCTTCGCCCCCGTAGACTATATATACTCCCTCCCCTTCCTCTTTTGAGACTTAGCATTGGATTAGCTCATTTTGTGTGAGAGCCTTTGCTCATCCACTTGGTTACTTCTCCTCGGAGATCAGGACCTCTCCGGAGAAGATCCCCAAGCGGATTGAAGACCCCTCTTGAGGGAAGAACTTCAAGGCCTCCTTTCGGAGAAGAACGGTTCCGTTGTATCCTTTCCCTTTGTTGATTGTGAACCATGTGTTACCTTATGTGTATGATGATCTAGCACTCGTGTAATCGATTCTTGTTCGGTTGAGTGATTTTCTCTCGTTTCCCTCGTGTTCCCCTTTGTGATTTCCGCGCGTTTCTCGTGTTCCTCCCATGGGATCCCTCCAAACATGAAAGATCGACGAATTAGGGTTCCGCCCTACATCATCTTGGTATCATGAGCCACGTTGATCACGTTTTTGGAGCCCCTACCCCGTGTTTTCTAGCTTGATTTTGTCGTTTTCGTCCTAATTCCGAAAATCCCCACCAAAAATAGCGCCAATTTTTTTTTGTGATTTGTTGGTGTGATGAAATTTTGTTGGATTTGGTCCATGGACTTGTGTTGCTGCGTGTGGATCTAGCTTTCCCCACCCTCCCCACCCTTTTCCATCCACCAATTCGTCCGGAGTTGCAATTTTCCACCGCGGAGTTCTTCGTGTTCGTCCCCGAGCCAGAGCCCGGACATCCGGCCCGTGTACCCCGGACATCCGGCGCCCCGGACATCCGGCTGCAAGCCCGGACATCCGGCCCCTGGGAGACAGCAACTCCACCCCCCACGCCCATTCCACCATACCATCGCCAAATTTTTCCACCGTGCCCACGACATCTTCCGCATACCCAAAACACTTTCAACAACCACCACCACCGCTCACCGCTACCTCCTATGTCGATTTTGATACGTTTTGGTCTTTGAAATTTGAGTTGTGGTTCCCGTGTCCTATTGTGTTTCGGCTATATAGGTACGGTTCGACGTCATCATCACCATCGCTCAAACTCCATCGACTACTCAACATTGCCAAGGACGGTAACTTCGACGACATCTTTGTCCTCACTTGCAATTGCATTGATAACCCACATTGCCTCATTTTGCGTAGCTTACCCATCGAGACTAGCCATTGAGTATTGCCGGCAACGTGACTTGTGCACATTTAATGATCATACTCCATAGCATACATACCATACCATAGTGGTGCATATCTTGGGATCCACTTGTGTGTCACAAAGTTGTCATCGCATACACAATTGCTATCTTGGTTCATGAAGTATTGCATGAGAAAAGAGCTCAAAAGTGAAGGAGCCACCAAAGCTTTTAAGCAAAGAGGAAAGATAAGCAAAGAGCTTATGAGCAAGAACCATCGCATCATACAACATTAAGATTGTCATATTGGATCATCTTGGATCATTGCACCGAAATACCATACATATAGCATACTTGGGATAGATATGGTTGCATTTTTTCCTAGTAGGTTGTGCACAAGTTTGCGTATCCGCCTATTATGCAATCGTGCTAGCGTCTCTCTAGTATTGTGCAACAAGAGCATTTTCGTGGTCTCCACATTTTGGCTCACTTTTGGTTTGCACAATCCCACTTATCTATTTGCGTGTGTGTTTCCATGTACCCATACTAGCTTGGTCTACTTGTTGCATTTGCAAATTTGTGAATCTTTTCCAACATTATTGAATCTCGCTTTCAATTGCATCAAATTTTGTGCCACCATCCTAACCAAGCCCCACTATAAAGCTTTTACTTGTGTAGGTGTGAGAACCGACCAGAATTGGTACCAAAAGTGCTATTTCATTGTCCGCATTTGGGTGAACTTGATTCACTTTCAACATCGGTCAAAAGTACATTGGTATTCGTTCTTTTCCTTCTACCACTCACATTTTGCTTGAAATGATGGATAGGCCAAGTACATCTACAAACCCACTCTTCATCGAGCAAGACGACGACATGTCACCATACGTCACCAAGAGCCACCTCTTTGGCGCACAACGAGCTCTACATCAAGAGCAACAAGCTATGAACGACCGCATCGACAACCTCGCCACCGACTTGTGACTCTCCGAGCAACGTACAAGAGACTACTTTGACACCAAGCTTGACACGCACAAGCAAGAAAATGATGCAAGAATGGACGAAATCCGTGCTTTGTTGGTGAACCGGCGTCCTTCTACATCCTCATACTCAAGACGGATCCACTCAAGTCGCCACTCCGATGACTCCTTCTCCGACACAAGTACACCGTCATCGAACACTCTTCGACGAGCCGCGCATCAAGACCGTCATGCATCTCACAACCCGCTTCACGACAAGCATTCACAAGAGCAAGTCGATGAGCAAGTCCCTCGTCCTCAAGCAAATCAAGTCGCCTTTGCTCAAGCTCAAGAACGACAACGACTACGGCGTCAACAAGAACAAGAACGAGCGCGTCTACACCAAGAGCAACAAGATGCCGAGACTCAACGTCTTCAACAACAACAACGAGAAGCACAAGCTCTTGAAGCAGAACGTGCCCTTCAAGCATCAAGTCGAGCTATCGCCAACCGAAATCGCGAACGGCGCAATCAAGAGGAAGCTCTTCGAGAAGAAATCCAAGAGAGGAACTACCATCCGCGAGTGCAACGTCAAGCTCCTCCACAAGCTCCTCAAGCTCAAATTCACCCTCAAGGTCATCAAGAACAAGTTGATCATGGACTTCATCCGCGCCAAGAACAACATGAGGATGATTACCCTCCACGTCAAGGGCGTCATCAACACCATCGCCAGCAACACAATGAAGAGCAACGCTATGGCAAGCTCAAATTCACAATGCCCAAGTTCAATGGAAGCAATGACCCCGAAGAATACCTCTCATGGGCATTGAAGGTCAACAAAATCTTTCGTTTGCACAACTTTGAGGAAGAGAAGAAAATCGCAATGGCATCACTAGAGTTCCAAGACTATGTGCTCATATGGTGGGAACAAGTAATTGAGCGACGACAAGCAAGAGGTGAACCTCCAATCACCACTTGGGCTCAAATGAAGGATGTCATGCGAGCACGTTTTGTTCCAACATACTACAACAGTGATCTTTTCAAGAAGCTACAACTCCTCAAGCAAGGAACAAAGAGTGTTGAAGAATACTACAAGGAAATGGAGATTGCCATGATTCGAGCCAATGTCACGGAAGATGATGAGAAAACAATGGCACGATTCTTGAATGGACTCAATCATCCCATCAAGAAGATCGCCGACTTCCAACCCTACTCCAACCTCATTGAGCTCATGCATCAAGCTACAAAGGCGGAACGTCAAGTGCAAGATGACTTCAAGTACGCCAAGTACTCATCTAAGACCTACGGCTTCTCCAACACGCAAGCTTCAACAACTCCTCCAACATCAACATTGCCTTCTCCAAGCAACAATGACAAGTCAAGTTACAAGAAAACTTCCGCTAGTTCAAGTCATCTTCCTCCTACTACAAGCAACTTCAAGCCGTGTGCTTCATCATCTACTCCAACCGACGAGACCGTCAAGACAAGCTCCTTCAAGTGTTTCACTTGCGGCGGCCGAGGCCACAAGTCCTATCAATGCACAAACAAGCGCACCATGATCCTCAACAATGACGGCACATATGACTCCATGAGTGAAGAGGAGATGGAAGCTATTGAGCAAGTGGCCATGCACCGGCGCGTGAACGACAATGAAGATGATCAAGTCTTTTGTGATGAGGATTCGAGCCCCGCTCTCGTTGTCTCCAAGGTATTGACACTCCAACATCAACAAGAAGAAGACCAACGATGCCACATCTTCAACACAAAGGCCGACATCAATGGACGATCCGTCAAGGTCATCATCGATGGAGGTAGTTGTCACAACTTGGCAAGTGAAGAACTATGCTCCAAGCTCCAATTAGTCAAGAAGAAGCACCCACACCCCTACAAGGTTCAATGGCTAAGTGACTCCGGCACTATACGAGTTGAGCATACTGATGAGGACATCAATACAATTGTTACACCCACAGCCCCTGCTGCTATACATACTGGACCAATTACTAGAGCTCGTGCACGCCAACTAAATTACCAGGTACTTTCGTTTCTTGGTAATGATTCTAATGTTCATGAGAATATGATGCTGCCTAAATTGGATACATTTGTTTTGCTTACAAATGAAGGGCCTAGCTTGGAGAAGGATGAACATTGGAGCAAGAACAAGCATGGAGATGATGGCATGCGCAAGGGGAACAAGAACGGAGTTACAAGTGATGATTTCAGGACTTTGAAGCCACCATAATGGTTGCATGAAGCCTTGGACGAAATATACAAGATGCCACTTCATAAATTTCGTCCCGAGGCTATTTTAGGTGCTGCGTCACCTTATTATTGGGCCAGGCCCATGTAATTTCGAAATACATAAGTATAGGCTATTTTTAGAGTCCGTATGTGTGGGGAAACAAGAGATAGGGTTGATTTCGGACCCCTCCACCAAGGGCCACGAAATTCCCCCCTCTTCCTTCATATATACAGCCCTTAGGGCATCGTTTAGACTTTGGGTTTTGTTTAGATTAAAAGTTCGCCATAGCTGCAACTTCGCGTACTTCGTTTGTGTTCAACGACCAGACAAAGGCGTCACAGAACCCCACCTTGATCAATAAAGCTTTCATCTTATATTCGCAATATCCAGATTGCAATCTCAGTTTCTTGCTTGTTCTTCGTTTGTTCGCAGGAAACAGACCCTCGTGGTCAGGTTGATCGTGCTCCGGCGTGGTCAATAACCTCTCGGAGTTGGTTTAGCGATTGCTAAGGCGCGACGTCCTCGCACGTTCGTAGTCGGATCGTCAAAGTCGACTTCCACCAAAGCGATATCCATCATCTCATCGAAAGACGGGACACCTTTGCCTCTATCACTAGTTTTGCATGTGTATGGTGGTCTGAACATTGTAGATTGCCTATTCCAACTACTTGGGCTGCTTTGAAAACTGCTATGCGTACGCGTTGGGTTCCACCATATTATCAACGTGAATTGCTTCAAAAATTACAGCGCTTAAGACAAGGAAAAAATTCTGTAGAAGAATATTATCAGGAATTACAAACTGGCATGATTAGATGTGGTATTGTTGAGGAGAATGAAGCTATGCTTGCACATTTTCTGGGTGGATTAAATAGAGAGATTCAGACCATTCTAGACTATAAGGAGTATACTAATATCACTCGTTTATTCCATCTTGCTTGTAAAGCTGAACGTGAAGTGCAGGATCGACAAGCATTGGGGCGAACTAACTTTTCTGCAGGCCGACCTTCACCATGGACACCACGTGCATCTTCTACTTCAACTGCACCAGCACCTCCATCCGGTGCCACCTCCAGCCGTGATACAAGAAAACAGGCACAACCACCATTATCTGCCAAGAGCGCACCTGCGGGGCCTGCACAGCGTTCTTCTTCTTCCATGGCATCAACAGGGCACACAAGTGATATTATTTGTCGTCGTTGTAAGGGAGGAGGTCATTATGCGAGGGAATGCAAATCTCCGCGTGTGATGATTGCTACCGCGGATGGTGGATATGAGTCCGCTAGTGAGTATGATGAGGAGACATTGGCTCTTATTACACGTGAAGAACATGGTGGAGATGATTCTGATCATGAGACGCAATACATGGCTCCTGAAGACGCTGACAGGTATGAATGTTTAGTTGCTCAACGTGTTTTGAGTGTGCAGGTCACACAAGCTGAGCAAAATCAGAGGCACAATTTGTTCCATACCAAGGGAGTTGTGAAGGAACGTTCTGTGCGTGTCATAATAGACAGAGGGAGCTGCAACAACTTGGCTAGCATGGAGATGGTGGAGAAGCTTTCTCTCACCACAAGACCACATCCACATCCTTACTACATCCAATGGTTCAACAACAGCGGCAAGGTTAAGGTAACACGTACTGTTCGTGTGCATTTTAGTATCTCTACATATGCTGATTATGTTGATTGTGATGTGGTACCTATGCAAGCATGTTCCTTATTACTTGGTAGACCATGGCAATTTGATAAAAATTTTGTACACCATGGTAGAAACAATCACTATACTCTTGTTCATAAGGATAAAAATATTACTTTGCTTCCTATGACTCCTGATTCCATTTTGAAAGATGATATTAATAGAGCTAATAAAGCACAACAGGAGAAGAATAAGAGTGAAAATCAGATTGTGGCAAAAGAATCAGATTGTCCCTTTAAGGTGTTAGAGAAAATAAATGATAATGCATATAAACTTGAGCTGCCTGCAGATTTTGGGGTTAGTCCCACTTTTAACATTGCAGATTTGAAGCCTTATTTGGGTGAGGAAGATGAACTTCCGTCGAGGACGACTTCATTTCAAGAAGGGGAGGATGATGAGGACATCAATACAATTGTTACACCCACAGCCCCTGCTGCTATACATACTGGACCAATTACTAGAGCTCGTGCACGCCAACTAAATTACCAGGTACTTTCGTTTCTTGGTAATGATTCTAATGTTCATGAGAATATGATGCTGCCTAAATTGGATACATTTGTTTTGCCTACAAATGAAGGGCCTAGCTTGGAGAAGGATGAACATTGGAGCAAGAACAAGCATGGAGATGATGGCATGCGCAAGGGGAACAAGAATGGAGTTACAAGTGATGATTTCAGGACTTTGAAGCCACCATAATGGGTGCATGAAGCCTTGGACGAAACATACAAGATGCCACTTCATAAATTTCGTCCCGAGGCTATTTTAGGTGCTGCGTCACCTTATTATTGGGCCAGGCCCATGTAATTTCGAAATACATAAGTATAGGCTATTTTTAGAGTCCGTATGTGTGGGGAAACAAGAGATAGGGTTGATTTCGGACCCCTCCACCAAGGGCCACGAAATTCCCCCCCTCTTCCTCCATATATACAGCCCTTAGGGCATCGTTTAGACTTTGGGTTTTGTTTAGATTAAAAGTTCGCCATAGCTGCAACTTCGCGTACTTCGTTTGTGTTCAACGACCAGACAAAGGCGTCACAGAACCCCACCTTGATCAATAAAGCTTTCATCTTATATTCGCAATATCCAGATTGCAATCTTAGTTTCTTGCTTGTTCTTCGTTTGCTCGCAGGAAACAGAGCCTCGTGGTCAGGTTGATCGTGCTCCGGCGTGGTCAATAACCTCTCGAAGTTGGTTTAGCGATTGCTAAGGCGCGACGTCCTCGCACGTTCGTAGTCGGATCGTCAAAGTCGACTTCCACCAAAGCGATATCCATCATCTCATCGAAAGACGGGACACCTCCGCCTCTATCAAGTGGTATCAGATTTCCAGGTTGCTCGGTGAGATTTTACAGTTTTTCGTAGTTTAGATCGAGTCTGTTCTTCATACCTACAGTCCACGAAAAAGCCACAAAAAAAAATTAGGGTTAGTTCATCATATCCGAACCAATCTGAGCCTTTGCATAATCTTTTTAGGGTTTTGCTTTGTTGAATTTGCGGTTGCATCGTCGTGTTTAGTTGCTGGTCTTAGAGTCTAGTCTTTTAGAGTTTCGAGTTCTGGTCATAAGTTTTCACGCCGCCGCCGCACCATCATCATCGCCCCTGCCATCTACCACCACCGCTCCGAATCCGTATCCATATACCACCACCAATCCGTGCCCATATACCACCACCGATCCATATCCATATACTACCACCGCTACCACCACCGCTGCCATATACCACCACCATATATCCACCACCAATCCGAGTTCCTTGCTTATTAGGTTTGTTTTCGGGATCCATCTAGATTCCGATTCGTGTTTCCTTGCCGGAGTAGGTTTCGGAAAAAAAAAAGAGTCGGGTAGCCACGCTCCGTTTAGGCCCAAAATTTTTCGAAAACGCATTTTTCGAAAAAAATTCTGGCTATCCTATTTTTAGGTGTTTCTGAGTGTTTTGAGACAGGTGCCATTATAGGAAGTTCTTTTTGACCTGTTTCCAGTTTTTGGGTCCGGGCAGTCGGAAAAAAAAAATTGGTCGGGAAAAAAAAATTTCGTGCCCATCCTGTCAGTTTGACCTAGGAAGAGTTTTGAGACACTCGCCATTATAGTGATTTTTCGCAAAAAAAAAGAGCGCAAAAAAAAGAGCGCAAAAAAAATTCAGAGTGTGTTTCCCTTGTTTACGTGCCGCGCCGTGATTTTGTTGGTGTTCTAGGCTCGCGTCTCTAGCACAGTCTAGCCTAGGACCAGCACAGTACCGTCGTTGAGCGTTTATTCAACTTTGCATCTCTGAATTGATTATTGCTGACCCTTTTTGCTACCATACTATAAGCCTTCCCAGCTCCACATACATCTACGTCGTGTGTTTGACTCTCCCTGGTAATCGCTCTATCCAAGCTTTGAGAGTTTTTGACTACAACGGTTGCCGATCACCGCCTGCTGCTGGGTAAGAACTGGTAAGAATTTGAGATTTGCTTGACGGATTTGTGATACACCACCACCACTTCTTAGTAGTCTGTAGGATCATATTCTTGTGTGTTTCTATTGCTGCTAACCATGCCAGGATCACAAGCCGACGAGATTGACTGGGAGAATTTATCGAACAAGGAGCTTCATGATAAGTTTCAGCAAATGCTGACTGAACAGGTACAAGATGTGCTGAACAATTTTGAAGAGGCCATGGAGAAGATCACTGGCCTTGAGAAGACGTTCGAAACAAAGCTCGATAACAGATTTAATGAACTGCTTGCGCGTCTTCCACCACCGGCTGCACCTGTCGCACCTCTGCAACAACAACAACTACGCCCCCTTCCGCATCAGTATGGACGAGCACAGCGTGTTCCTATTGTGCCAGGACAAAATTCTGGTGCCGCTGTTACTGCTGTTGGTGCTTCTTTGGCTCCTGCTACTGCTCCTGCTGGTACCCAGGAGGATGATGAGTATGTGGGCGATTATGAGGATGAGGTTGATCAAAATCAGATCTACGAGCAGCCACCAGCACCACCACCAGCAGGTCGACCTCAGGTATATATTCGTAATGGTAGGCCTGCACCACCACCTCAGGTACGAGATGATGTCCATATTCCTAAACTGAAATTGAATATTCCACCATTTGAGGGTAGATATGTTCCTGATATATATCTTACTTGGGAGTTAGAAACTGAACAACGATTTACATGTTTACAATATCCTGAGGAGAGACGAGTTGCTGCTGCTGTTTGTGCTTTCACTAGTTTTGCATGTGTATGGTGGTCTGAACATTGTAGATTATATCCTATTCCAACTACTTGGGCTGCTTTGAAAACTGCTATGTGTACGCGTTGGGTTCCACCATATTATCAACGAGAATTGCTTCAAAAATTGCAGCGTTTAAGACAAGGAAAAAATTATGTAGAAGAATATTATCAGGAATTACAAACTGGCATGATTCGATGTGGTATTGTTGAGGAGAATGAAGCTATGCTTGCACATTTTCTGGGTGGATTAAATAGAGAGATTCAGACCATTCTAGACTATAAGGAGTATACTAATATCACTCGTTTATTCCATCTTGCTTGTAAAGCTGAACGTGAAGTGCAGGATCGACAAGCATTGGCGCGAACTAACTTTTCTGCAGGCCGACCTTCCTCATGGACGCCGCGTGCATCTTCTACTTCAACTGCACCAGCACCTCAATCAGGTGCCTCCTACAGTCGTGATACAAGAAAACAGGAACAACCACCATTATCTGCCAAGAGCGCACCTGCGGGGCCTGCACAGCATTCTTCTTCTTCCATGGCATCAACAGGGCACACAAGTGATATTATTTGTCGTCGTTGTAAGGGAGGAGGTCATTATGCGAGGGAATGCAAATCTCCGCGTGTGATGATTGCTACCGCGGATGGTGGATATGAGTCCGCTAGTGACTATGATGAGGAGACATTGGCTCTTATTACACGTGAAGAACATGGTGGAGATGATTCTGATCATGAGACGCAATACATGGCTCCTGAAGACGCTGACAGGTATGAATGTTTAGTTGCTCAACGTGTTTTGAGTGTGCAGGTCACACAAGCTGAGCAAAATCAGAGGCACAATTTGTTCCATACCAAGGGAGTTGTGAAGGAACGTTCTGTGCGCGTCATAATAGACGGAGGGAGCTGCAACAACTTGGCTAGCATGGAGATGGTGGAGAAGCTTTCTCTCACCAGAAGACCACATCCACATCCTTACTACATCCAATGGTTCAACAACAGCGGCAAGGTTAAGGTAACCCGTACTGTTCGTGTGCATTTTAGTATCTCTACATATGCTGATTATGTTGATTGTGATGTGGTACCTATGCAAGCATGTTCCTTATTACTTGGTAGACCATGGCAATTTGATAAAAATTCTGTACACCATGGTAGAAACAATCACTATACTCTTGTTCATAAGGATAAAAATATTACTTTGCTTCCTATGACTCCTGATTCCATTTTGAAAGATGATATTAATAGAGCTAATAAAGCACAACAGGAGAAGAATAAGAGTGAAAATCAGATTGTGGCAAAAGAATTTGAGCAACAAATGAAGCCTAATAATAAACCATCTAGTGTTGCTTCTGAAATTAAATTGAAAAGTGCATGTTTATTTGCCACCAAATCTGATATTGATGAGCTAGATTTCAGCAAATCTGTTTGCTATGCTTTTGTGTGCAAAGAGGCATTATTTTCATTTGAGGACGTGCCTTCCTCTTTGCCTCTTGCTGTCACTAACATTTTGCAGGAGTTCGCTGACGTTTTTCCACAAGACGTGCCACCGGGATTACCACCTATTCGAGGGATTGAGCATCAGATTGACTTAATTCCCGGTGCTTCACTGCCAAACCGTGCACCATACCGTACCAATCCAGAGGAGACGAAGGAGATTATGCGTCAAGTACAAGAGCTTCTCGACAAAGGTTATATACGCGAATCCCTTAGTCCATGTGCTGTTCCTATTATTCTGGTGCCGAAAAAGGATGGTACATCACGTATGTGTGTTGATTGTAGAGGCATTAATAATATTACTATTCGTTATCGTCATCCTATTCCTAGGCTAGATGATATGCTTGATGAATTGAGTGGCTCTACAATATTCTCCAAAGTTGATTTGCGTAGTGGCTACCATCAAATTCGTATGAAATTGGGAGATGAATGGAAAACAGCATTTAAAACTAAGTTTGGATTATATGAGTGGTTAGTCATGCCTTTTGGGTTAACTAATGCACCTAGTACTTTCATGAGATTAATGAACGAAGTTTTACGTGCTTTCATTGGACGATTTGTGGTAGTTTACTTTGATGACATATTGATTTATAGCAGATCTTTGGAAGAACATTTGGAACATTTACGTGCTGTTTTTATTGCTCTACGTGATGCACGTTTGTTTGGTAACCTTGGGAAGTGCACCTTTTGCACCGACCGAGTATCTTTTCTTGGCTATGTTGTTACTCCACAGGGAATTGAAGTTGATAAAGCCAAGATTGAAGCTATTGAGAGTTGGCCGCAGCCCAAAACGGTCACACAAGTGAGGAGTTTTCTTAGCCTCGCTGGATTCTATAGGCGTTTTGATAGAGGCAAAGGTGTCCCGTCTTTCGATGAGATGGTGGATTTCGCTTTGGTGGAAGTCGACTTTGACGATCCGACTACGAACGTGCGAGGACGTCGCGCCTTAGCAATCGCTAAACCAACTCCGAGAGGTTATTGACCACGCCGGAGCACGATCAACCTGACCACGAGGGTCTGTTTCCTGCGAGCAAACGAAGAACAAGCAAGAAACTAAGATTGCAATCTGGATATTGCGAATATAAGATGAAAGCTTTATTGATCAAGGTGGGGTTCTGTGACGCCTTTGTCTGGTCGTTGAACACAAACGAAGTACGCGAAGTTGCAGCTATGGCGAACTTTTAATCTAAACAAAACCCAAAGTCTAAACGATGCCCTAAGGGCTGTATATATGGAGGAAGAGGGGGGGAATTTCGTGGCCCATGGTGGAGGAGTCCGAAATCAACCCTATCTCTTGTTTTCCCACACATACGGACTCTAAAAATAGCCTATACTTATGTATTTCGAAATTACATGGGCCTGGCCCAATAATAAGGTGACGCAGCACCTAAAATAGCCTCGGGACGAAATTTATAAAGTGGCATCTTGTATATTTCGTCCAAGGCTTCATGCACCCATTATGGTGGCTTCAAAGTCCTGAAATCATCACTTGTAACTCCGTTCTTGTTCCCCTTGCGCATGCCATCATCTCCATGCTTGTTCTTGCTCCAATGTTCATCCTTCTCCAAGCTAGGCCCTTCATTTGTAAGCAAAACAAATGTATCCAATTTAGGCAGCATCATATTCTCATGAACATTAGAATCATTACCAAGAAACGAAAGTACCTGGTAATTTAGTTGGCGTGCACGAGCTCTAGTAATTGGTCCAGTATGTATAGCAGCAGGGGCTGTGGGTGTAACAATTGTATTGATGTCCTCATCATCCTCCCCTTCTTGAAATGAAGTCGTCCTCGACGGAAGTTCATTTTCCTCACCCACATAAGGCTTCAAATCTGCAATGTTAAAAGTGGGACTAACCCCAAAATCTGCAGGCAGCTCAAGTTTATATGCATTATCATTTATTTTCTCTAACACCTTAAAGGGACCATCAGCAGGTGGCATTAACTTTGATTTGCGCAAATCAGGAAATCTATCCTTACGCAAATGTAACCAAACAAGATCTCCAGGTGCAAACACAACATGTTTTCTACCCTTATCTCCAGCAAGTTTATATTTAGCATTCATGCGCTCAATGTTTTCCTTAGTTAACTCATGCATTCTTAAAATCAATTCAGCACGTTGTTTAGCATCAAAATTAACCTTCTCCGAAGATGGAAGAGGCAACAAATCAATAGGTGCACGAGGTAGGAAACCATACACAACTTCAAAAGGGCACATCTTAGTAGTAGAATGCAATGAACGATTATAAGCAAATTCAATATGAGGCAAGCATTCCTCCCACATTTTCTTATTATTCTTCAAAACAGCCCTAAGCATAGTAGACAACGTTCTATTGACTACTTCAGTTTGTCCATCAGTTTGGGGGTGACAAGTAGTACTAAAAAGCAGTTTAGTCCCCAACTTAGTGATAGAGGCAAAGGTGTCCCGTCTTTCGATGAGATGATGGATATCGCTTTGGTGGAAGTCGACTTTGACGATCCGACTACGAACGTGCGATGACGTCGCGCCTTAGCAATCGCTAAACCAACTCCGAGAGGTTATTGACCACGCCGGAGCACGATCAACCTGACCACGAGGGTCTGTTTCCTGCGAGCAAACGAAGAACAAGCAAGAAACTAAGATTGCAATCTGGATATTGCGAATATAAGATGAAAGCTTTATTGATCAAGGTGGGGTTCTGTGATGCCTTTGTCTGGTCGTTGAACACAAATGAAGTACCGCGAAGTTGCAGCTATGGCGAACTTTTAATCTAAACAAAACCCAAAGTCTAAACGATGCCCTAAGGGCTGTATATATGGAGGAAGAGGGGGGAATTTCGTGGCCCTTGGTGGAGGGGTCCGAAATCAACCCTATCTCTTGTTTCCCCACACATACGGACTCTAAAAATAGCCTATACTTATGTATTTCGAAATTACATGGGCCTGGCCCAATAATAAGGTGACGCAACACCTAAAATAGCCTCGGGACGAAATTTATGAAGTGGCATCTTGTATATTTCGTCCAAGGCTTCATGCACCCATTATGGTGGCTTCAAAGTCCTGAAATCATCACTTGTAACTCCGTTCTTGTTCCCCTTGCGCATGCCATCATCTCCATGCTTGTTCTTGCTCCAATGTTCATCCTTCTCCAAGCTAGGCCCTTCATTTGTAAGCAAAACTAATGTATCCAATTTAGGCAGCATCATATTCTCATGAACATTAGAATCATTACCAAGAAACGAAAGTACCTGGTAATTTAGTTGGCGTGCACGAGCTCTAGTAATTGGTCCAGTATGTATAGCAGCAGGGGCTGTGGGTGTAACAATTGTATTGATGTCCTCATCAACTTGCTACACATTTCTTTTAGCCAAAGATGAGACGGGATGTTGAGCGTTTTATTGCTCGCTGCACTACATGTCAAAAAGCTAAGTCACGACTCAATCCTCATGGTTTATATATGCTTTTGCCTGTACCTAGTGTTCCTTGGGAGGATATATCTATGGACTTTGTTTTAGGTTTACCTCGAACAAAGAAGGGGAGGGATAGCATATTTGTTGTCGTGGATAGATTCTCGAAAATGGCACACTTTATACCATGTCATAAAAGCGATGATGCTGTTAATGTTGCTGATTTGTTCTTTCGTGAAATTATTCGCTTGCATGGTGTGCCAAATACTATTGTTTCAGATCGTGATACTAAATTTCTTAGCCACTTTTGGAGATGTTTATGGGCTAAGTTGGGGACTAAACTGCTTTTTAGTACTACTTGTCACCCCCAAACTGATGGACAAACTGAAGTAGTCAATAGAACATTGTCTACTATACTTAGGGCTGTTTTGAAGAATAATAAGAAAATGTGGGAGGAATGCTTGCCTCATATTGAATTTGCTTATAATCGTTCATTGCATTCTACTACTAAGATGTGCCCTTTTGAAGTTGTGTATGGTTTCCTACCTCGTGCACCTATTGATTTGTTGCCTCTTCCATCTTCGGAGAAGGTTAATTTTGATGCTAAACAACGTGCTGAATTGATTTTAAGAATGCATGAGTTAACTAAGGAAAACATTGAGCGCATGAATGCTAAATATAAACTTGCTGGAGATAAGGGTAGAAAACATGTTGTGTTTGCACCTGGAGATCTTGTTTGGTTACATTTGCGTAAGGATAGATTTCCTGATTTGCGCAAATCAAAGTTAATGCCACGTGCTGATGGTCCCTTTAAGGTGTTAGAGAAAATAAATGATAATGCATATAAACTTGAGCTGCCTGCAGATTTTGGGGTTAGTCCCACTTTTAACATTGCATATTTGAAGCCTTATTTGGGTGAGGAAGATGAACTTCCGTCGAGGACGACTTCATTTCAAGAAGGGGAGGATGATGAGGACATCAATACAATTGTTACACCCACAGCCCCTGCTGCTATACATACTTGACCAATTACTAGAGCTCGTGCACGCCAACTAAATTACCAGGTACTTTCGTTTCTTGGTAATGATTCTAATGTTCATGAGAATATGATGCTGCCTAAATTGGATACATTTGTTTTGCTTACAAATGAAGGGCCTAGCTTGGAGAAGGATGAACATTGGAGCAAGAACAAGCATGGAGATGATGGCATGCGCAAGGGAAACAAGAACGGAGTTACAAGTGATGATTTCAGGACTTTGAAGCCACCATAATGGGTGCATGAAGCCTTGGACGAAATATACAAGATGCCACTTCATAAATTTCGTCCTGAGGCTATTTTAGGTGCTGCGTCACCTTATTATTGGGCCAGGCCCATGTAATTTCGAAATACATAAGTATAGGCTATTTTTAGAGTCCGTATGTGTGGGGAAACAAGAGATAGGGTTGATTTCGGACCCCTCCACCAAGGGCCACGAAATTCCCCCCCTCTTCCTCCATATATACAACCCTTAGGGCATCGTTTAGACTTTGGGTTTTGTTTAGATTAAAAGTTCGCCATAGCTGCAACTTCGCGTACTTCGTTTGTGTTCAACGACCAGACAAAGGCGTCACAGAACCCCACCTTGATCAATAAAGCTTTCATCTTATATTCGCAATATCCAGATTGCAATCTTAGTTTCTTGCTTGTTCTTCGTTTGCTCGCAGGAAACAGACCCTCGTGGTCAGGTTGATCGTGCTCCGGCGTGGTCAATAACCTCTCGAAGTTGGTTTAGCGATTGCTAAGGCGCGACGTCCTCGCACGTTCGTAGTCGGATCGTCAAAGTCGACTTCCACCAAAGCGATATCCATCATCTCATCGAAAGACGGGACACCTCCGCCTCTATCACATACGGTCCAAGTCTCTTTCAAGATCGGTGCATATGAAGACACTTTGGAATGTGATGTGGTCCCAATGACCGTTTGCCACCTCCTTCTTGGTCGACCATGGCAATTCGACCGTGGTGTCATCCACAATGGGCGAACCAATCACTATAGCTTCAAGATGAAAGGGAAGGAATATGTGCTATGACCTATGTCTCCTAGTCAAGTGATAGCCGACAAGCAAGCCACCCACCATAGAGAGATGAGTGAGAAAGTGAGCCACCAAAAAGTGAGTGAGAGCCACAAGCCAAACTTGAGCGCCTCTTCGCCTAGTGAGAAAAACCTCATACTATTTGCCACCAAAAGTGAGATGAGAGAAGTGTGTGAGAACCCATCGAGTGTGATGCACTTTGTCCTTGTGTGCAAGGATGGAGATACAACAACTAACACCATTCACGAGCTACCTTTGGTGTTTCAATCTCTTTTGCAGGAATTTCAAGATGTTTTTCCCGATGAGCTACCTCCGGGTCTACCTCCTCTACGAGGCATTGAGCATCGAATTGACCTCATCCCCGGAGCGCCACTTCCAAACAAAGCTCCCTACCGTGCCAATCCTGAAGAAACCAAGGAGATTCAACGACAAGTACAACAACTAATCGACAACGGTCATGTACGTGAAAGCTTAAGCCCTTGTGCCATTCTAGTTATACTTGTGCCTAAACCCGATGGAAGTTTCCGCTTGTGTTCCGATTGTAGACCTATAAGTGCTATCACCGTTCGCTATAGGAATCCCATTCCTCGCTTAGATGACATGCTTGATGAACTTAGTGGAGCCAACTGTTTCTCAAAAATAGATCTTAAAAGTGGATATTATCAAATACACATTCATGAGGGTGACGAATGGAAAACTGCTTTCAAAACTAAATTTGGCTTATATGAGTGGTTGGTTATGCCTATGGGTTTGTCGGAAGCTCCCGGAACTTTTGTGCATCTCATGCATCATGTACTTCGACCTTACATTGGAATCTTTGTTGTGGTTTACTTCGATGATATTCTTGTGTTTAGCAAAACCATGAAAGAGCATCTTGATCATGTTAGACTTGTTTTGCAAACGCTTCGAAAGGAAAGTCTTCATGCCAACTTGAAAAAGTGCACATTTGGTGTTGACAAAGTGGTTTTCTTGGGTTTCGTTGTCTCTTCCGAGGGTGTCCATGTTGATGAAACTAAAATTGAAGCAATTAAAACTTGGCCCCAACCCACCAATTTGCAACAAGTGCGAAGTTTCCTTGGTCTTGCAGGATTTTATCGTTGCTTTGTGAAAGATTTTAGCACAATCGCAACTCCTTTGCATGCTTTGAGCAAGAAGAATACTCCTTTTGTTTGGGGATCTTTGCAATCCACCGCTTTTGAAGAGCTCAAGTCTTTGCTTACGCATGCTCCGATTCTTGCTTTGCCCAACTTTGACAAAACTTTTGAGGTTCATTGTGATGCAAGTGGTACCGGAATTGGCGGAGTTTTATTGCAAGAAAAACGAGCCATTGCATATTTTAGTGAGAAACTCTCCGGTGCTCAACTTAACTATCCCACATATGACAAAGAATTATATGCTCTAGTGCATGTACTACATGTTTGGGAACATTATCTTCGACCTCATGAGTTTGTCATCCATACCGATCACGAAACGCTTAAGTACTTGAAAGGTCAAACTAAATTGAACAAGCGTCATGCCAAATGGAGTGAATTTATTGAATCTTTCCCATATGTGATCAAGTACATTAAGGGTAAGGAAAATGTAGTCGCCGATGCACTTTCTCGCATATGCACGCTTGTGACTAAACTTGAGTTGAATGTCATTGGCTTTGAACACATAAAAGACTTGTATGCCAATGATCCATCTTTTGCACCTCATTATGCTAAATGTTTGACGCATACATCTTGGGAACAATATTACATCAAGGATGGTTATCTTATGAGAGCTAACAAACTATGCATTCCCGAGTCTTCTCTTCATTTGCTACTTTTGCAAGAGGCTCATGGAGGTGGACTCATGGGACACTTTGGACGCGACAAGACTTTCGCCATGCTCTCCAAGAACTACTTTTGGCCCAAGATGTACCGCGATGTCTCACGCTTCACCAACCGATGCTCTACATGTCGCAAAGCTAAGTCTAAAGCTCAATCTCATGGTCTTTACATGCCTCTTCCTATTCCTTATCAACCATGGGAAGACATTAGTATGGATTCCGTGTTTGTCGTTGTGGACCGATTTTCTAAGATGGCACATTTCATTCCTTGCAACAAGATAGACGATGCTTCACATGTTGCAAATCTCTTTTGTAGGGAAATCTTGCGCCTACATGGAGTACCAAAGACAATCGTCTCCGACCGCGACGTCAATTTCTTGAGTTACTTTTGGAAGACCCTATGCGCCAAGCTTGGAATCAAGCTCTTGTTCTCATCCGCATACCATCCTCAAACCAACGGCCAAACGGAGGTGATGAACCGGACGCTATCCACTCTCCTTCGGGTGTTGATCAAGAAGAACATCAAGGAGTGGGAGGCATGTCTACCCATCGCCGAGTACGCCTACAACCGTGCAAGACATTCGACTACCGGCAAGTCTCCCTTCGAGGTCGTCTACAGCTTCAACCCATTGTCCCCATTGGACATTCTACCTCTTCCTCTTCAAGAGCGCACCAACATCGACGCAAGTGCCCGTGCAAGCTACATCAAGAAAATGCATGAAGATACAAGACACACCATCGAGCGCCAAGTACAACGACTAGCGACCAAGCTCAACATCAACAAGCAACCCATGATCTTCAACATAGGTGATCTCGTGTGGCTACATCTTCGCAAGGAACGCTTCCCCAACGAACGCAAGTCCAAACTTCTACCTCGAGCTGATGGACCCTTCAAGGTGTTAGCACGCTACAACAACAACGCTTACAAGCTCGACCTACCAAGCGACAAGTACAACGTGAGCGACACCTTCAACGTCAAAGACGTCTCGCCTTTCCATGGTGATGAAGATCATGATCCGAGGACGGATCCTTTCCAAGGGAGGGGATATGATGCGGAGCATCCCACCATCATCCCCATGGACTCTACATCAACACATCCAACCCCACAAGGACCCATGACTCGAGCACGTGCAAGAGCTCTCGAAACCGAGGTGACTTCTCTCCTAAATGATATCTCATATGACGCTCTCGAGACATGGCTACTACCTAAGTCAGATACACTATGCATGATTAGGTGTCAAGAAGGACCTCCCGAGGATGCATGTGAAGATGGACAAGCTGCACACTCCACGGATGAAGAGAACCAGCCGAGAGGACAAGTTCACCTCCCAGGCCCCGGACATCCGGGACCCAGGCCCCGGACATCCGGCCTCCCCCGGACATCCGGCCTCCAGCCCGGAAATCCGGCGCCTCGATCCAGAGAGCACAGAAGGGTGCACAGCCAGCCCGGACATCCGGACCCCAGGCCCCGGACATCCGGCCTCCCATGAAGCCTCGGACATCCGGGCTCCAGCCCGGAAATCCGGCGCCTCTGTCCAGAAGCAAAACCGCCCAGCCCGGACATCCGGCGTTTTGGCCCAGACATCCGGCGCCTTGCGAAGCCCCGGACATCCGGCCCGACGCCCGGACATCCGGCTTCCCCTGCGTGTGCATAGTGAAGGGCCGAAGCCCATGTACTCCTTCGCCCCCATAGACTATATATACTCCCTCCCCTTCCTCTTTTGAGACTTAGCATTGGATTAGCTCATTTTTTGTGAGAGCCTTTGCTCATCCACTTGGTTACTTCTCCTCGGAGATCAGGACCTCTCCGGAGAAGATCCCCAAGCGGATTCAAGACCCCTCTCGAGGGAAGAACTTCAAGGCCTCCTTTCGGAGAAGAACGGTTCCGTTGTATCCTTTCCCTTTGTTGATTGTGAACCATGTGTTACCTTATGTGTGTGATGATCTAGCACTCGTGTAATCGATTCTTGTTCGGTTGAGTGATTTTCTCTCGTTTCCCTTGTGTTCCCCTTTGTCATTTCCGCGCGTTTCTCGTGTTCCTCCCGTGGGATCCCTCCAAACGTGAAAGATCAACGAATTAGGGTTCCGCCCTACATCACATAACATCCGCGACGAGTGGCTGGCCCGGCACCTAGGACAGGAAAAGCCGAAATCCATGGCAGCCCTCACATCACTCATGACCCGCTTCTGTGCGGGAGAGGATAGCTGGCTAGCTCGCAGCAACAATCTCAGCAAAAATGCTGGCAGTCCGGATACCAAGGACCGCAATGGCAGGTCGCATCGAAACAAAAACAAACGCCGCATTAATGGCGACAACAATGAGGATACGGCAGTCAACGCCGGATTCCGAGGCTCCAAACCCGGTCAATGGAAGAAGCCATTTAAAAGAACTACTCCGGGCCCGTCCAATTTGGACCGAATACTCGACCGCTCTTGTCAAATACATGGAACCCCCGAAAAGCCAGCTAACCACACCAATAGAGATTGTTGGGTATTCAAGCAGGCAGGCAAATTAATTGCCGAAAACAATGACAAGGGGCTACACAGCGATGACGAGGAAGAGACCCGGCCGCCGAACAACAGAGGACAGAAGGGATTCCCCCCTCAAGTTCGGACGGTAAATATGATATACGCAACGCATATACCCAAGAGGGAGCGGAAGCGTGCACTAAGGGACGTATACGTGATGGAGCCAGTCGCCCCAAAATTCAACCCATGGTCCTTTTGCCCGATCATTTTCGACCGAAGAGACCATCCGACCAGTATCCGCCATGGCGGATTCTCCGCATTGGTTTTAGACCCAATCGTCGACGGATTTCACCTCACGAGAGTCCTGATGGACGTCGGCAGTAGCCTGAACCTGCTTTATCAGGATACAGTGCGCAAGATGGGCATAGACCCTTCAAGGATTAAACCTACAAAGACGACCTTCAAAGGCGTCATACCAGGTGTTGAGGCCAGTTGCACAGGCTTAGTCACACTGGAAGTGGTATTCGGATCCCCGGATAATTTCCGAAGCGAGGAGTTAATCTTCAACATAGTCCCGTTCTGCAGTGGCTATCTCGCTCTGCTCGGACGAACCGCGTTCGCAAAATTCAACACGGTGCCGCATTATGCATACCTTAAGCTCAAAATGCCGGGCCCTCGCGGAGTCATCACGGTCAATGGAAACACGAAACGCTCCCTCCGAACGGAGGAACATACAGCGGCTCTCGCGACAGAAGTACAGAGCAGCCTTTTAAGGCAATTTTCGAGTCCAACCGTTAAACGACCGGACACGGCCAAACGCGCCCGGAGAAACATCAACCTAGACCACCTCGCACGTTCCGAGCACGCGTAGCAATGCGGCCCCAACCCCAGACCTCGCACAATTGCAAGACAAACTCTCCGCGTACATAATTACGCCCTGGAGATACCATGGGTCTAGGGGAAGGGGCACGACCACAACAAACCCAGAGTGCGGTTCGACCACACCAGGGGCTCCCAAGTATGTCGCTCTCTTCTTTTATTTTCCCTTTTTTTTACAGGACTCCGTCCGGCGGCGAACCTGCCGAACTCATGATGCAACAGCCAGGGAGGGACAAAGGCTGCGACGAACACTCAGGTGGTCTCCATTACGAGCATTAAATTTGTTAAATACACCATTCCGCGGCCTACCCCTGGAGGGAGACGCCTTTAATTCGTCCAATCCCTTGCTTTCCGCACTATTTGTATCATTCCGCACTCATAGCAGACCTTCTTGAATAAAATGCAGCACTTTTTGCCCATAATTGCATTACTTTATATATATGTTCATTTACGACATGTTGCATCCGTATATTTTGGTACGGCCGAATACACCAGGGGCTTATGTTCCCCGCATTATGGTGTGATAAAGTCCAAACACTTTCACAAGTGCGGCACCCCGAACTTATAGCATTATATGAATCGGCTCCGAATCATGTCTTGGGTCAATAGTTGGGCTTGCCCGGCTCCCATGTTTGGCACCATACGTTCCGTTCTATCGGCTAAGGTAGCACTGGGAGAACCACTGCGATTGCGCCCCGGTTGAGCCGGGTTAACGCCTCAGTGGAGCAAGCTAAAACTGACTGTCATGATAAGGCGAGAGACTGGTCGCTGTTCGAGAGGTTTTTTCGGGTCCTTAAAGACCTACGCCGCTTGGAGCGAAGTTCCGGATAATATCCGACGAAGGCGTGGATAGCGCCCCGAATTCGGTCTTCCAAATACTAGGGGCTTCACCGAAATTTAAAATTATAGAATTCTATGGCTAAGTGAGAGTGTTCAAGCACTATAAGTCCGGTTGCCTTGTTCGTTGTGTTGAGCGCCTCCCTAGATGGACCCAACAATGGGAACAAGAGTGCTCAAGTTTATCCCGAACACCCCAGCACTCGCGGCATGGGGGCTGAAGCCGACGACTTGCCATCTCTCAGATTTAATAAACGGCCGCACAGAAGGTAATATTTTAAATTAACAAGCGTTGCTTAGCGCATATGAACAAAGTTTTCAACGCACAGGATAACACATTGCGAATTTACTCAATAATTACATCCCTGGGGCACTCATCCGCAATCTTGCGGGCACCCTTCAGGACAGTCTTATAGTACATCTCGGGCGTACGATATTCCTTGCCCGCTGGTGGCGCGTCAGTGATTAGCTTCTCCGCATCCAGCTTGCCCGAATGCACCTTTGCGCGGGCAAGGGCCCGACGAGACCCTCAATACAGGCGGAGCGCTTGATAACCTCCACCCAGGGGCACGCTTCCACCAACCGCCGCACGAGGCCGAAGTAGCTCCCAGGCATGGCCTCTCCAGGCCACAGCCGGACTATGAGGCCCTTCATGGCCTGCTCGGCTACCATGTGAAGCTCGACCAGCTGCTTCAGCTGGTCGCTAGGGGGCACCGGATGGCCGGTCTCAGCATACTGAGACCAGAAGACCTTCTCCGTTGAGCTCCCCTCCTCGGCTCGGTAGAATGCGGCGGCATCAGACACGTTGCAAGGCAGATCTGCAAACGCCCCTGGAGAGCTCCGAATTCGGGTAAGTAACACGTAATTTACATTCACATGCTTGCTTTGCATGAAAAATGCCTTACCCGCCGCTATCTTCTTCACCGACTCAATCTCCTGAAGGGACTTATGGGCCTCGGCCTTGGCGGCTTTGGCACTTTCGAGAGCCGAGGCAAGCTCGGACTCTCGAGTCTTTGAGTCATGCTCCAAACTCTCATGCTTTTCCATGAGAGCCTAGAGCTCTTGCCGAACCGCCGCCACCCGCGCCTCCTGCTTTTCTCGCTCAACCCGTTCCGCGGCCGCATTGCGTTCGGCCGCAGACACGGCCTCCTTCAGGGTTGCCACCTCGCTCGTGGCCCCTGCAGTACCCACGTTATCCTTGTTATTTTTTCGCAACCTAAATCCTTTTCTGTAAGGTACAAATTCAAAGTGGTGTTACTCACCTTCTTTGTCCTGGAGCTGCTTTTTGGCACGGCCGAGCTCTTGCTCGGACCGCTCGAGCTCCTGCTTCAAAGCACCGACCTCCGCAGTCAGTGCGGCAGAGGTCAGCAGTGCAGCCTTCAACCCATATTGACATAATTTTTTAGAAACCCTGCGTATATCTTTTTCTGATCCTCAGTCCGGCTTTTCTTTCTGAACACCGAACCGAGCATCAGGGGCTACTGTCTATGCGGTGTTACATTGCATATTTTTAACTTCTTACCTCAAAGCCTGATAGAAGGCTACTGCAGGCTTCGGTCAGCCCGCTCTTGGCGAGCTGTACCTTCTGAATTACCGCACTCATAATAGTGCGGTGTTCTTCCTCGATGGAAGCGCCTTGGAGCGCCTCCAACAAGTTGTCCGGCGCCTCCGGTTGGTCTTGCCCTTCTTGCGAAGGGGCCGCCGGCCGGACTCCGGAACCACTGCTGGTTCCGACGTGGAGTCCGGCGCAAAGTCCGGGAGGCCGCCTTGGGGCGCCTCCGGAGCCTCCCCCTGATGGGTCCCTTCTTGGGATCCCACCTCGGCGTCCTCGGTGTCGCGAGGGGTGGAGGCGGTTGGGATGGAGTCTACATCCGACGGAGCCAACGACCCGCTCGATGAAGTGGGGAGATCATCATTGGCCGGACTACAGGCAGCATGCGGCATTAGAATGACACTATGTGACACAAAAGAGAAATTATAAATCATTCAGGAATCTGGATACTTACGATCTCGCCGGAGGCCTGGCCCTTGAAGGCCATTCTTCCTCGCCAACGTTGATGTTGGCGAAGCTGTCCGGGGGAATAGTCCTTCCCCTCTTGGACCCTTCGTCCTCCCCTGTTGGGGAAGATTTCCTCTTCCTCTCTCCCTCCTCTGGGAGAGAGTCCTCTTTCTCCTCCTCGTTTTCGGGGGAGGAGTCTGCCTCGGAGTCGTCGGACACCTGAAAACGGGAACTCTTTCGAGTACCCGTCGCCTCCTTCTTGGCCTTCTTATCCGGCACCACGTGCGGTGCCGGAACCAGCAGCCTCGCTAGACGGGCGTCTACTGGGTTTTCTGGCATGGGTGCCGGGCAGATGAGTTGCTCCGCCTTCTTCATCCAGTCCTGTTAAAGGAAAAGGGGAAATTAAAACCTGCATAGAGTCAAACTATGAAAAGCAAGTGTCCCATAAAGGGGTAGAATCACTTACCTCGTCAGCTTAGCGCTGCGAGCAAAATCCGCGATCTTCAGTCGCGGATGCGGGGGCTTCGGCGCCCTTAAACAGCACCCTCCAGGCGCCTTCGTACGTCATGTCGAAGAGCCCGCTCAATGCTTGGTGCTGTTCCGGATCAAACTCCCACAGATTGAATGCCCGCTCTTGGCATGGGAGAATCCGGCGGACGAGCATGACTTGGACCACGTTAACCAGCCTGAGCTTCTGCACCAGCTTCTGGATACAGGCTTGGAGTCCCGTCAGCTCCTCCGAACTACCCCACAGCAAGCCCTTCTCTTTCTAGGAGGTGAGCTGCATAGGGATACCAGATCTGAACTCGGGGGCCGCCGCCCACGTAGGGTCGCGCGGCTCGGTGATATAGAACCACCCCGATTGCCACCCCTTGACGGATTCCACGAAGGCCCCTTCGAACCAAAGGACGTTGTGCATCTTGCCCAACATGGCGCCTCCGCACTCCGCTTGAGTGCCCTTCACTACCTTCGGCTTGACATTGAAGGTCTTGAGCCACAAGCCGAAGTGGGGCTGGATGCAGAGGAAGGCCTCGCACACGACGATAAACACCGAGATGTTGAGGATGAAGTTCGGCGCCAGATCATGGAAATCCAGGCCGTAGTAGAACATGAGCCCCTGGACAAAGGGATGCAATGGGAAGCCCAGTCCGCGGAGGAAGTGGGGAAGAAATACTACCCTCTCATGGGGCCTGGGGGTGGGGATGAGCTGCCCCTCGTCGGGCAGCCGGTGCGCGATATCGCCGGACAGATAGCCGGCGCTGCGCAGTCTTTCGATGTGCTCCTCCGTAACGGAGGAGGTCATCCACTTGCCTCCCGCTCCAGACATGGCTGGGGAAGGTTGAGATGAGATGTGCGGGCTTGGGCGCTGGAGCTCGAGTGCACGGAGATGGATAAGCAAAGGAGGAAGAAGGCGTAGGTGAAAAGGTGAATCCTTATCCCTTATATATGGGCGGGCGAAGTCTATGCGTCCCCCACCTGCCTGGTAAAACTCGCTTATCTCCCGAAGCACCACCATCAATGGCGCGGTTGGGTTACCCACGTCCGTATTGATGAGAATCCTGGATTAAGGGGGAACACGATCTCTGCTTCGACAAGACGTGCCAAGGAAACCGCTTCGCTAAATGCGCTGAGGTGGTAAAGTAAAAAACGATTCAAGTAATGGCTTGGTAGTGGTGTGACGTCATGCCACAAAAAACGTCAGCAGATTGAACTTGTGTATATATTATTCTCTCTACGGTGGAATGTGGAATTTATCTTGCAGAGCCGGACACTATCCTGGTGTTCACAATCTTCTATTATTCGGAGGAGGAACCCGCCTTGCAATGCCGAACAATATGCGCGCCGGACTCATCGTCATTGAAGCCTGGTTCAGGGGCTACTGAGGGAGTCCTGGATTAGGGGGTGTCCGGACAGCTGGACTGCCATCATCGGCCGAACTATCATCGGCCGGACTATCATCATCGACCGGACTCCAAGACTATGAAGATACAAGATTGAAGACTTCGTCCCGTGTCCGGATGGGACTTTCCTTGGCGTGGAAGGCAAGCCTGGCGATACTGATATGTAGATCTCCTACCATTGTAACCGACTCTATGTAACCCTAGCCCTCTCCGGTGTCTATATAAACCGGATGGCTTTAGTCCGTAGGACAACAACAATCATACCATAGGCTAGCTTCTAGGGTTTAGCCTCCTTTATCTCGTGGTAGATCCACTCTTGTAAACATCCACAATATCAATATCAATCAAGCAGGACGTAGGGTTTTACCTCCATCAAGAGGGCCCGAACCTGGGTAAAACATCGTGTCCCTTGTCTCCTGTTACCATCCGCCTAGATGCACAGTTCGGGACCCCCTACCCGAGATCCGCCAGTTTTGACACCGACAACGATGCTTAAAGATTATAGGCATGCGGAAGCTATCGACGTAGTGGCATTACAGGAAACGATCAAATCAAATTTCACATCCTTATCTTCTTTTGATTGATCCTCTTGAACGGTACGAGTGGCGATTCTTTCCGGCTTCTAGCCACTCGGGAGGTTTACTACTTGGATGTAGCAAGGACTGTTGTGAGGTTATCTCCTGGGACAAATGGACCTGTTTCTTGTCTACTCACATTCGTAATCGTGCAACACTTGGTGGGTGGGTGATTGTGGTGGTGTACGGGCTGTTGATCACACAAGATCAATGGATTTCTTGGGGGAAAATCCAGGCCAAGGTCAAAGAGGTCTCTATGGCTGCTCTTCCCATTGTAGTGGGAGGGGACATTAACCTAATCCGCTCGAGGAGGGTAAAAACAATTATAACATTAACTGGCCTAAGGAGGCGATGTTCAACAATGCTATCGGCTCAATGGCTTTGAGGGAAGTGGCGCGAGTGGGGGCTGGATACACTTGGACCAACAGACAGTTGAACCCTGTTTGGAGTGTGCTAGATCAGGTCTTTGTGTCGTCAGAGTGGAAAATACTCTCTTCCCACTCTGCAATCTTATTGTAGAGACGTGCATAGGCTCAGACAACATCCCCCTCATTTTGTCTCAACGGAAGGACGGGATTCATTGCAACCCACGGTTCTTCTTCGAAACAACATGGCTTGAAGTGGAGGGCTTCAAGGACATGATGTTGTCCAAGTGGGAGGCGGCGCACGCGGCCGACTGGTCACCTAGAGGCCCTCTTGACACTTGGGTGGCTTCAGCTGCGCATTTGCGGGCCGCCCTACGTGGCAAACTGGCTTGATTAGATGTGGTATTGTTGAGGAGAATGAAGCTATGCTTGCATGTTTTATGGGTGGATTAAATAGAGAGATTCAGATCATTCTAGAGTATAAGGATTATAATAATATCACTCATTTATTCCATCTTGCTTGTAAAGCTGAACGTGAAGTGCAGGATCGACAGGCATTGGCGCAAACTAACTTTTCTACAGGTCGACCTTCATCATGGACACCACGTGGATCGTCTACTTCCACTGCACCATCACCTCCTTCAGGTGCCACCTCCAACCGTATACAAGAAAGGAGGCACAACCACCACTATCTGCCAAGAGCACACCTGCCGGGCCTGCACAGAGCTCTTCTTCTTCCATGGCGTCAAGAGGGCACACAAGTGATATTTTTGTCGTCATTGTAAGGGAAGAGGACATTTTGCGAGAGAATGCAAATCTCAGCGTGTGATGATTGCTACTGAGGATGGTGGGTATGAGTCCGCTAGTGACTATGATGAGGAGACTTTGGCTCTTATTACACATGAAGAACACGGTGGAGATGATTCTGATCATGAGACACAATACATGGCTGCTGAAGATGCTGACAGGTATGAATGTTTAGTTGCTCAACGTGTTTTGAGCGTGCAGGTTACACAAGCTGAGCAAAATCAGAGGCATAATTTGTTCCATACAAAGGGAGTTGTGAAGGAACGTTCTATTCGCGTCATCATAGATGGAGGGAGCTGCAACAACTTGGCTAATATGGCGATGGTGGAGAAGCTATCTCTCACCACAACACCACATCCACATCCTTACTACATCCAATGGTTTAACAACAGCGATAAGGTTAAGGTAACACGTACTGTTCGGGTGCATTTTAGTATCTCTACATATGCTGATTATGTTGATTGTGATGTTGTACCTATGCAAGCATGTTCCTTATTACTTGGTAGACCATGGCAATTTGATAAAAATTCCGTACACCATGGTAGAAACAATCAGTATACTCTTGTTCATAAGGATACAAATATTACTTTGCTTCCTATGACTCCTGATTCCATTCTGAAAGATGATATTCATAGAGCTAATAAAGAAAAACAGGAGAAAAATAACAGTGAAAATCAGATTGTGGCAAAAGAATTTGAGCAACAAATGAAGCCTAATAATAAACCATCTGGTGTTGCTTCTGAAATTAAATTGAAAAGTGCATGTTTACTTGCCACCAAATCTGATATTGATGAGCTAGATTTTAGCAAATCTGTTTGCTATGCTTTTGTGTGCTAAGAGGCATTATTTTCATTCGAGGACGTGCCTTCCTCTTTGCCCCCTGCTGTCACTAACATTTTGCAGGAGTTCGCTGACGTCTTCCCACAGGACGTGCCACTGGGATTACCACCTATTCGAGGGATTGAGCATCAAATTGACTTAATTCCCGGTGCATCGCTACCCAACTGTGCACCATACCGTACCAATCCAGAGGAGACGAAGGAGATTATGCGTCAAGTACAGGAGCTGCTCGACAAAGGTTATATACACAAATCTCTTCGTCCTTGTGCTGTTCCTATTATACTAGTGCCTAAAAAGGATGGTACGTCGCGTATGTGTGTTGATTGTAGAGGCATTAATAATATTACTATTCGTTATCGTCATCCTATTCCTAGGCTAGATGATATGCTTGATGAATTGAGTGGCTCTACAATATTCTCCGAAGTTGATTTGCGTAGTGGATACCATCAAATTCGTATGAAATTGGGAGATGAATGGAAAACAACATTTAAAACTAAGTTTGGTTTATACGAGTGGTTAGTCATGCCCTTTGGGTTAACTGATGCGCCTAGTACTTTCACGAGACTAATGAACGAAGTTTTACGTGCTTTCATTGGACGATTTGTGGTAGTCTATTTTGATGGTATACTGATTTATAGCAAATCTTTGGAAGAACATTTGGAACATTTACGTGCTGTTTTTATTGCTCTACGTGATGCACGTTTGTTTGGTAACCTTGGGAAGTGCACCTTTTGCACCGACCAAGTATCTTTTCTTGGCTATGTTGTTACTCCATAGGGAATTGAAGTTGATAAAGCCAAGATTGAAGCTATTGAGAGTTGGCCGCAACCCAAAACGGTCACACAAGTGAGGAGTTTCCTTGGCCTCGCTGGTTTCTATAGGCGTTTTGTGAGAGATTTCCGCACCATTGCTGCACCTCCCAATGAGCTTACAAAGAAAGATGTGCCTTTTCTTTGGGGTACCGCACAGGAAGAAGCCTTCACGGTATTGAAAGATAAGTTGACACATGCTCCTTTACTCCAACTTCCTGATTTTAATAAGACTTTTGAGCTTGAATGTGATGCTAGTGGAATTGGATTAGGAGGTGTGTTATTACAAGATGGCAAACCTGTTGCATACTTTTCTAAAAAATTGAGTGGGCCTAGTCTAAATTATTCTACTTATGATAAAGAATTGTATGCTCTTGTTCGGACTTTAGAAACATGGCAACATTATTTATGGCCCAAACAATTTGTTATACACTCTGATCATGAATCTTTGAAACATACTAAAAGTCAAGCTAAACTGAATCGTAGACATGCTAAATGGGTTGAATTCATTGAGACATTCCCTTCTGTCATTAAACACAAGAAGGGTAAAGAAAATGTTAATGCTGATGCATTGTCTCGTCGCTATACTATGCTTTCACATCTTGACTTCAAAATATTTGGTTTGGAGACCATCAAAGATCAATATGTGCATGATGTTGATTTTAAAGATGTATTGCAGAATTGTAACGAAGGTAGAACATGGAACAAGTTCATCGTTCATGATGGTTTTGTGTTCCGTGCTAACAAGCTATGCATTCCAGCTAGCTCCATTCGTCTTTTGTTGTTGCAGGAGGCGCATGGACGAGGATTAATGGGACACTTTGGCGTGAAGAAGACAGAGGACGTACTTTCTACACATTTCTTTTGGCCAAAGATGAGACGGGATGTTGAGCGCTTTGTTGCTCGCTGCACTACATGCCAAAAAGCTAAGTCACAACTCAATCCTCATGGTTTATATATGCCTTTGCCTGTACCTAGTGTTCCTTGGGAGGATATATCTATGGACTTTGTGTTAGGTTTACCTCAAACAAAGAAGGGGAGGGATAGAATATTTTTTGCCGTGGATAGATTCTCGAAAATGGCACACTTTATACCATGTCATAAAAGCGATGATGCTGTTAATGTTGCTGATTTGTTCTTTCGTGAAATTATTCGCTTGCATGGTGTGCCAAATACTATTGTTTCAGATCATGATACTAAATTTCTTAGCCACTTTTGGAGATGTTTATGGGCTAAGTTGGGGACTAAACTGCTTTTTAGTACTACTTGTCACCCCCAAACTGATGGACAAACTAAAGTAGTCAATAGAACATTGTCTACTATGCTTAGGGCTGTTTTGAAGAATTATAAGAAAATGTGGGAAGAATGCTTGCCTCATATTGAATTTGCTTATAATCGTTCATTGCATTCTACTACTAAGATGTGCCCTTTTGAATTGTGTATGGTTTCCTACCTCGTGCACCTATTGATTTGTTGCCTCTTCCATCTTCGGAGAAGATTAATTTTGATGCTAAACAACATGCTGAATTGATTTTAAAAATGCATGAATTAACTAAGGAAAACATTGAGCATATGAATGCTAAATATAAACTTACTGGAATTAAGGGTAGAAAACATGTTGTGTTTGCACCTGGAGATCTTGTTTTGTTACAATTGCGTAAGGATAGATTTCCTGATTTGCGCAAATTAAAGCTAATGCCTCATGCTGATGGTCCTTTTAAGGTGTTGGAGAAAATAAATGATAATGCATATAAACTTGAGCTGCCTGCAGATTTTGGGGTTAGTCCCACTTTTAACATTGCAGATTTGAAGCCATATTTGGGTGAGGAAGATGAGCTTCCGTCGAGGACGACTTCATTTCAAGAACGGGAGGATGATGAGGACATCAATACCATTGTTACACCCACAACCCCTACTGCTACATATACTGGACCAATTACTAGAGCTCGCGCATGCCAATTAAAATATCAGGTACTTTCGTTTCTTGGAAATGATTCTAATGTTCATGAGAATATGATGCTGCCTAAATTGGATACATTTGTTTTTCTTACAAATGAAGTGCCTAGCTTGGAGAAGGATGAACATTGAAGCACGAACAAGCATGGAGATGATGGCATGCGCAAGGGGAACAAGACCGGAGTTACAAGTGATGATTTTAGGACTTTGAAGGCACCATAATGGGTGCATAAAGCCTTGGACAAAATATACAAGATGCCACTTCATAAATTTCGTCCCGAGGCTATTCTAGGTGCTGCGTCACCTTATTATTGGGCCAGGCCCATGTAACTTTGAAATACATAAGTATAGGCTATTTTTAGAGTCCGTATGTGTGGGGAAACAAGAGATAGGGTTGATTTCGGACCCCTCCACCAAGGGCCACGAAATTCCCCCCTCTTCCTCCATATATACGGCCCTTAGGGCACCGTTTAGACTTTGGGTTTTGTTTAGATTAAAAGTTCTCCATAGCTGCAACTTTGCATACTTCATTTCTGTTCAACGACCAGACAAAGGCATCACAGAACCCCACGTTGATCAATAAAGCTTTCATATTATATTCACAATATCTAGATTGCAATCTCAGTTACTTGCTTGTTCTTTGTTTGCTCGCAGGAAACAGACCCTCGTGGTCAGGTTGATCGTGCTCCGGCGTGGTCAAACCTCTCGGAGTTGGTTTAGCGATTGCTAAGGCGCGACGTTCTCGCACGTTCGTAGTCGGATCGTCAAAGTCGACTTCCACCAAAGTGAAATCCATCATCTCATCGAAAGACGGGACACCTTTGCCTCTATCAGCGGTGGTTTAGGTACTTCTCCTGCATCTTCGTCCATACTGTCGATGTCTTCGGAGTCGAAGTCAAGCACGTCGGTTAGATCATCGACCGTGGCAATGAAGTGGGTGGTGGGTGGGCAGAGAATTCCTTCGTCGCATGCTTCCCACTCGAGCCGGACATAGTTCGGCCAAGAGCCTCCTAACTAAGAGAGAGACTTTAATGAGTTCAGCATGTCGCCAAAGGGCGAGTGCTGGAAGATATCCATAGCGGTAAACTCCATTACCGGAGCCCAACCATTCTCGGTGGGCTCGAGAGCGCGCGGACTGGAACCTTAAACCGGTTACGAGTCCGGGGGTCCGGAGTCACAGGCTTCCTCAGAAGTGAGGCCTGTGTTCGGCTCTACCGCCGATGAGTGTGTGGCCTGCGGGGCGGGGTCCATCCACCCGTCCTTGGGCCACGCAGCCTGCTCCGGATTTAGGTCCGGGTAATATCCCGAGTACTTTCCGACATCGGGTCTAAGCCATGCTCATCGCGACTACCCGGCACTCCTGGCACATGCCCGATTCCGTCGAAGATCAAGTCTCCGCGGATATCGGTTGTGTAGTTCAGGTTTCCAAACCTGACCTGGTGGCAGGGGCACAGCTGTCGATCTGCTCCAGATGGCCAAGCGAATTGGCCCGCAGTGCGAAGCCGCCGAACACGAAGATCACTCTGGGGAGAAAAGTCTCGCCCTAGACCGTGCTGTCGACCATTGAAGGATCCATCAAGCCTTGCAGCGACGACACAGAGGAACTCTCAATGAAAGCAACAATGTCGGTGTCAAAACCGGCGGATCTCGGGTAGGGGGTCCCGATCTGTGCGTCTTAGGCTGATGGTAACAAGAAGTAAGGGACACAATGTTTACCCAGGTTCGGGCCCTCTTGATGGAGGTAAAACCCTACTTCCTGCTTGATTAATATTTACGATATAAGTAGTACAAGAGTAGATCTACCACGAGATCGTAAAGGCTAAACCCAGGAAGCTAGCCTATGATGATTACGATTGTAGTTGTGATCGGCCTTCTAAGGACCAACCTCTCCGGTTTATATAGACACCGGAGAGGGCTAGGGTTTACATGGAGTCGGTTACAAGGAAGGAAATACAATATCCGGATCGCCAAGCTTGTTTTCCACGCAAAGGAGAGTCCCATTCGGACACGGGACGGAGTCTTGAGTCTTGTATCTTCACGCTTCAATAGTCCAGACGATGTGTATAGTCCAGCTGTTCGGATACCCCCTAATCCAGGACTCCCTCAGCGGGGCTGTGGTGCGGCGGCAGACGGCGGGGACAGCGGCTTCGGCTCCGACGGCGACGGCTGCTGGCGGTGGCGGTGACTGGCGACGGCGGCGGCGGCCTGCGGTGGAGACAGGGGCCGGGTCGGGCGGTATATAAAGGGGCCAGAGGGGGGTGCTGTTTGCGGGAGGGCCGAGGCGAGGCGGCTGCGGACTCGTGGCGGTGGCAGACTCCGTCGGGAGTCTGGCTCAGGGACGACTTGCGTCAACGGCCTAGGCCGGCTCGGTTGGGCGCGGCCCAGTTTGGTCGGCCCGAACTATTTTTTTAAACAATTTTTCCAGAGTCAAAACACGATAAAATAAATATAAATAATATCCTAAAAATTCCAGAAAAATTCACGTAGTAATATGGCCTTATTAGTGACCTAGTGAACATTTTTCTGGGCCTAACTGCCTAAACTAAAAACAAACGTTATAGTACTAATTACTCCGCTAACTAATTAATAAACTAGCGAATAAAATCAAATAAACTCTCCCAAAATTCAAAATTCAGTTTCCAATTTTTCTTTCCTGATTTTGAAGAAGTCATTTTATCTTCTCTCTTTACTTCAAAATAATTGGAAAAGAATTTTGACAAACAATTTGATCCAATTACAAAATTTTGATAAGTCAAAATTGGATTTTTGTGAAACCTCCAACTCTCTCAAATTGGTCCTTGAGTTGCTTAAGGTCTCTTGGATCAACATACAACTGAAACAAGCACCAAAAATGCATAAATCATGGATGCATATGAATGATCTATAAATAACATCCAAATTGAAAATTTGGGTGTTACAAACCCCTACCCCCCTTAAGATGAATCTCACCCTCGAGATTCAGGTTGGTCAGCAAAAAGGTGTGGGTGGTCCTTGCGGAGGTCTTCTTCTCGCTCCCAGGTAGCTTCCTCCTCGGTATGGTAGTTCCACTTTACTTTGCAAAACTTGATGACTCTGCTGCGAGTAACTCGGCTGGAAAACTTGAGAATCTTAACAGGTTTCTTTTCATAGGTCAGATCACTATCCAACTGAATCACTTCCAGTGGCACTATATCTCTCAGAGGAATATCAGCCATCTCTGCGTGGCACTTCTTCAACTGGGAAACGTGAAACACATCACGAACTCCTGATAAACCTTCAGGTAATTCCAACTTGTAGGCAACTTCTCCCATCCATTCCAAAACTCTGTATGGTCCCACAAATCATAGTGCTAGCTTCCCTTTGACTCCAAATTGTTTAACTCCTCGAAGTAGTGACACACGAAGATATGCTCTGTCTCTGACTTCATAGGCTACCTCCTTCCATTAGTATCGGCATAGCTCTTCGGCCTAAACTGGTCTATCTTGAGTCTATATTGAATCAACTTAACTTTCTCCTCAGGATCTCTGATTAAGTCTGGTCCGAACAACTGTTGATCTCCAACTTCATCCCACGACAATGGTGTCCTGCACCTCCTTCCATACAAATCTTCGAAAGGGGCCATCTTCAAACTGGCTTGATAGTAATTGTTATAGGAGAACGCTGCATAGGGTAAATTATCATCCCATCTAGATCCATAATCTAGCGCACGAGCACTCAACATGTCCTCTAGAATCTGATTGAATCTCTCGGTTTGTCCACTTGTCTGCGGATGAAAGGTTGTACTGAACTCTAGTATGGTACCCAAAGTTTTGTGCAACTGATTCCAAAACTTTTAAGTAAATTGCGTTCCTATATCTGATATGATGGTCCTCGGAACTTGTCGTGGAATTGTCACGGCAGATGTCCTCTTGCAAGGACTTAGTCATGAGGCCAACGCATCTATGCGGTAGCTTGAAGGGGTTGGTCGGAATCGAGAGACGCGAGGCGGATAAACACACAAGACAAGGATTTAGACATCTCCGGGCCTCGGGAAACATCATCCGGTAACAACCCTACATGCTGTTTGTGGTTAGGTTTCATTATGCTTATGAGGGAGTCACCGTAAGCTGGCTCTCCTCTTTGTGTCTAGCCCTAGAGATTGTTTCTTGTTTTCCTCTCCCTCTTTGCGGAGCCCTGCCCCTCCTTATATAAGTTAGAGGGACGGGTTACATGTGGAGTCCTACTAGGACTAGTCTATCTTTTCTTACAAGTTGAATACAAGTCCGGGTCTTGCTTCCTCGTAAAGGAAATATTCATCATCCCTTTCCTCTTAAGCCGGCCCACCAGAGTATAAGCCGGCCTGCTGGGCCTTGAGCCTTGTCGCCCGTCTGATCTGCCCGCCGGGTCTCCAGTGAGTCACAAGTCTAGGCGGGTTACATATAAACCGCCATGTCTGGGCAGATCGCCTGTGGGAAGCTCAGCTCCAGCCGGGTCCCCGGTGAGTCGCCATGTTCGGCCGGGTCATACTTCCGGCCGGGTCATACCTCGGGGTATATCCCCGACATTAGCCCCCAGTTTAATTTGGATTTATCCATGTTAAACTAATCGGCAATATAAACACAAGAATAAATTTGACAGGTTGTGTTCCGGGTTAAATATTCTTTGTCAGCCGACACTTGATCATCCTTAAGTCTTTGTCATCTCCTTCTTGATATGTATCCATAATCTCATAGCAAATCTCTTTAGCAGATATGATCAAATTTTGCTAATGCAAAAAATCCAGATACTTCCTTTGAAAAAGCTGGGTCAACATGCCAGCTTCAGAATCAATTTGCTGTCGTTGGTCTCTTGTTGAGAAATATTGTAAGAGATAATCCACTTGAGTCGGCTTTCAATGCTCTAACTTGACAAAAATATTGGTCTTCAAATATTCAACTTATATTCAGCCGGCTTGAAGATATAAAACTTGCCGGTTTATGATTACCAAAATTGCCGGGTTATAAATAGATGAAGCCGAGTCATAATTGTCGCCGACGCCGGTTTATGATTTTTGTAGACACCGGGTCAATCTGATTTACTCAAACTGAGAATTTGAAGATATTTCTCCCTTATATCCATATTACCTGTAGCCCCCAAGGGCTGGTTTAATCAGCATGAATAAGCCGGGACTTATCACCATGGCTTTAAATAAAATCCAGTTGTGTAGCCCCCATGAGTTGGCTATTGTCATAGTAGTGTAGCCGGGTCATACTAGAATTGTCTTTAGCAAAGAGCAATATGCATTAGTCCCCAAGTGTCGGGTCATTATGTAATAATGAGCAGGGACTTTGTAAATAGGATGATGTCAATTTGAGCAGTGATGTGTAGCCCCCAAGGGCCGGCTCAGTAAGATAATATTGAGCTGGAACTTGATATATGATGTAACCCCATCATGGGGCTTGAATCCACGTCCACACGGTTAAGAGCCTTGTGCTTTACCAACTGAGCAGTGGACCCTTCAATATAATGAATAAGAAGCTTTGTACCTTGAATTGTTGACAGGAGCAATTGGTAGCCCCCAAGGGCCGGCTCATTACAAGGGGATGAGTCGGGTCTTCAATAAGGCCAATAAAAATGACTTTGCATTAGCCCCCAAGTGTCATGGTGCATGCTTGCAGCGACATGAGACTTGCATATTTGACGTAACCTCAACTTGAATAATGTAGCCCCCAAGTGCCGGGTCGTAAGCCTGCAGCGACTCGGGACTATTCCTTCCATTGTAGAATAAATCATATCCATTAATAAAATAATAGCCATTGCGCCAAAGCGACTTTGAATACCTCATCTGTTGATAAGTAAATCCAGAGTTTAAATACCCGACGGCTCTTGGTCGATGGCGGTTTAATACTCCTCCATTGTAAGCCAGAATTTTTATAACTCGGCGGCCTATAGCCTTTGAGAAAAATCCAGAACGGATAATCATTTTGACGCATCAACTTTGATAATGAGCTTGAACTTAATCATTTATATGTCATGTTTCTGCAAATCTTGCAAAGAGTTTAAACAACATATGCCCTGGTGACTTAACATCAAAAGCTAGGGCGGGTAAACACCCAAATGTACTCTTATCCTGCACACAAGTAGATCACAAGATCCCTATGATCCTTTGAATGATATCGCCGGTTTATGTGACCCGGACAGTGAAGTTGATAACTCAACTCTGTAAGAGCCGGCACAAATGATATTTGTGACAATTCAAATACTTGTGATTGTATAAAAACAGATAAAATTTTTGAGGCTTCTGATTCGAATACGATCAGTAAACCATTCCAAAGGGGTTAAGCTAAGATTCGAATACGATCATATTTCCCCCAGTGGCGTTGGCGTTGCCGATCAAAGTGGGTATCGACAGCTATGTTCTCTTTGGTTCGAATACGACCTATGTTTGAACAGGAAGCCCCCAAATGACCTTAAGAGTTGTTTAGCGACGCTGATTCGAATACGATCCACGTCGATTCCCAAAGGGGTTGAGCTATGATTCGGATACAATCAAGAAGCCCCCAAGTAGGTTCAGCAGTTTGCTAATCAAAAGGGTATCGACAGCTATGTTCTCTTTGGTTCGAATACGACCTATGTTTGAACAGGAAGCCCCCAATTGACCATATAAATTTTGGCATTGCGCCGATCAAGAGGGTACTGATAGCTATGCCCGATGAGCAGGAAGCCCCCAAGTGACCATAATAAAATAAGCCGTAAGGTAGGATACCCATGTTTTGAACCGTGCATCATGGCAGCAAGTTCCCTTTGGTAACCATTAATTTGTCTGAGATCTCGAACTTGCGAGAGATTAATTCTTTTGAACCGGAAATTCTTAAACCGGATATTGAGATCCTCAAAGCTTTGTAAGGGACAAATTTACCTTGATCCGGATGTTGAACCGGTTTTGCGAGCTTCAAAGCTTTGCGGGAGAAAGATGTCTCTTGAGCTGTATTTTAAATCGGAATCTTCATTTTGAACCAGAAATTTTTCTGACGGCCTTTGAATATTTGCCAATAAAGCAGTAGCCTCCAGGGCCGGGTTATCTGTCTCTTTAATGACCCGGAGTTCTTGAATTCATTGAAACCGGCTAATTTTGCCGAGCCATACCATTGTAGCCCCCGAGTCTCAAGACGACTCGTAGTGTTGGCTTGAGATTCTCCATATTTGACCATAGCAGAAAGTGTATATCATTGGCGCTAATAGCACGATGTGAATCCACAGAAGGTTGAGGTGACTGCAGGCGGGTTATAAATGATCCCGTATGAACCGTGTCAGCAACTCGTCCAATGGTTCCTTCCAACTGGCTGTTTGAAGTTAACCAAACCGTAGTGCGGCGACTTGTGCGCCTGCCCATTGAGCCATCCAGTACAGACGGCGGCTAATAATACATGATAATTTACCTCCAATTTGTTGGAAGAAAACCGGGCTTCCCAAGTAGTGACTTGCTCATACTCAATAAACAACTCATGCAGACAGGTGCGGCCCGGTGTGTTGATGTAGACCAGGCCGCGAGAGACGGACGGTAAAGATGACCGCAACATCTGAGGCAGCACGGACAGATGAACCGGCCGTGGCATTGTAAGCCGGTGCGGACGGGCAAGTTGTCCTTCTTGTTGTAAGCCGGCGTGGTCGCGAGAGACGGCCACGGCATTGTAAGCCGGCGCGGTCGCGCGGTCGTAAGAGACGGCCACGACGTTGTAAGCCGGCGCGGTCGCGAGAGACGGCCACGGTGTTGTAAGCCGGTGCGGGAGTCTGTTGAGTAACGACGACCACCTATGCCAAAAAATGTTGGCGTGCCTCCATCTCCGCAATATAATATCACTTTTTGTCATAAATAATTGCCCTGCATAAACAATATTGCAGACCAAGGCAAAGATAAACTTGTTCTTTGACAAAAACAACATGTGCTAATAAAACAAACTTGGATGGATATCACCTGATTTGTTTGGACAACGGATGATCCGTTTATCGCGACAGAGGTGGCTCAGGCAGATCAGCGACTCAATATAGTTCCAATGGCTCAGGCAGAACAGCGACTTAATATAACCCAGGCGGCTCAAAGCGGTAAGGGCGGCTCAACGCGGCTCCGGCGAGTTGACGTAAATTAAGCTGCACGGGCAGCGACTTGCGCACACCTGTTCCATCAGTAAGCGAGCGCAGATGCCGGTGCGTGATGGTGCTGACGTACACTTCATAGGCACAACATGGCACCACCTTTGCTGCGCATAAAAATATACAGACCAAAGTAATTGTTTTTTGATAAAAACAATATGTTTAATAAAATAAACTTTAGATGAATATCACCTGGCATTTTTTATCGGATGATACTGATGGCGCAAACCAAGTTTAGATAGCCACAGAAAACAAGCATCCAATTTTGTGCTTATTGCCTCTGTTGAATTACCGGCTCTTCGACATGTTTGAAGTAGATTGTACCAGTAGATTGTACTGTAGGGGCGGTGGTTTACACACTTGACCAACATGCATGCCTGCTCGTCGGGCAGCTTCACCGACATAAGACTCGTGCTCCTTTTTGTGTTTGGCATAATGGTCTTTGAACCAATCATGCGTACATGCACTTCTCCTCCATGTAAATGTTTCAATGGAAAGAAAATCAGACTTGATTAGTACTCCCTGTGCTCCAGTATATGGTGCACGTAGCTTCACGCACAAATACCAATCAGTGATCATTCACTCCAAGCAATGCACGCTCGACGGGTGCATGTCCTCGAACAAGTGCTTGTGAACTGCACACAAAATACTCTGAAGAACAGCTCACATATGGCAATACATTGTGGAGACACTGTCTTTCATTCACACCAACCAACTTTCACTGAGCGATACTCAGGCGGAGCACCCGGCCTTAGGCAGGGTGGCCAGACGGAGTCGAGCCATCAAGCGGGAGGCTCGAGGACGGGTGCACAGGCGCAGCAGCCAAGGAAGGGCAGAGCCCGTGGACAAACAGCGAAGGGAGGCAGGGGCACGAGGCCAGCCAAAGCAGAGGCCGACCACCACGGTAGGTGGCTGCATGGCCGGGCGGCTCATGAAGCGGGCGGCCTAGAGGCGAGGTCGCGTGATGGCTGACTGAAAAAGTTCGGCGGGGAGGCGACCCGTCGCCTGGCGGGTCAAGGCCAGATGGCTGAGAGGCCCGTCGCGACTTGAATCAGACACAAAGCCGGACGGTGACGACGACTTGCCGCAAAAAGCGCGGGAACAACGCGAGGCGGTCGGCTTGACGCGACGGCGCTGATGAGAAGGCCCGTGACGGGGCGGGTCATGGCGGCGACTCGGACAGCCGCCAGCGCGGCGGACGGCAACTCGGATTCAGAGTTGAAGACGGAGTTGAATCTGTGGTGCGAGGCCATCCATGAAATACTGAGATCATTTGGTGCTTTCCTCAATCTGTGTGTGAGTCAAACTTGTAGTACTTTAGAGTTGATTTTGTCCTCGACGCCCAAAGTAGCAGGATCAACAGTTGATTTCCTCGGACTCATAACATGGATCAGCGATAATCCGGCCGATCGGACTGCTGCTTGTGGATGCAATAGCAATCTGACCCGGCCACTGCTGACAGCTTCGGTTGACTACCGCAGTATCTCGGGTTCGACGGAGAAAATCTCTTCTCGCTTTTTGGCAGGAGCAGTAGAAATCGATCTTCTATCCGATTCGACGGCTCCGCGACACACAGAATACCAAACCCTAATTTCGTCCTTGACTTCAATCTTAAAAATCTTTATCTGAAAAATTGCCAACTCCTCGATCCCTGGGGAGATCCCTTCAAGAACTCATCACCACCGTGCGCAAGCCACACGGTGGGCGCCAACTGTCGTGGAATTGTCACAGAAGATGTCCTCTTGCGAGGACTTAGTCATGAGGCCAACGCATCTATGCGGTAGCTTGAAGGGGTTGGTCGGAATTGAGAGACGCGAGGCGGATCAACACACAAGACAAGGATTTAGACAGCTTCGGGCCCCGGGAAACATCATCCGGTAACAACCCTACATTCTGTTTGTGTCTAGGTTTCATTATGCTTATGAGGGAGTCACCGTAAGCCAGCTCTCCTCTTTGTGTCTAGCCCTAGAGATTGTTTCTTTTTTTCCTCTCCCTCTTTGGGGAGCCCTGTCCCTCCTTATATAAGTTAGAGGGGAGGGTTACATGTGGAGTCCTACTAGGACTAGTCTATCTTTTCTTACAAGTTGAATACAAGTCCGAGTCTTGCTTCCTCGTAAAGGAAATATTCATCATCCCTTTCCTCTTAAGCCGGCCCACCAGAGTATAAGCCGGCCTGCTGGGCCTTGATCCTTGTCGCCCATCTGATCTGCTCGCCGGGTCTCCAGTGAGTCACAAGTCTAGGCAGGTTACATATAAACCGCCATGTCTGGGCAGATCGCCTGTGAGTAGCTCAGCTCCAGCCGGGTCCCTGGTGAGTCGCCAAGTTCGGCCGGGTCATACTTCCGGCCGGGTCATACCTCGGGGTTTATCCCGGACAGAACTCCATGCAGCCATACGATCCTGGTCATGTATATCTTTGCCAACTTAGCACTCGTATAAGTTGTCTTCACAGGGATGAAATGGACTACCTTGGTTAAGAGATCAACTACAACCCAGATAGAATCATAGCCTGAACGGGTCCTGGGTAATCCGGTGATGAAATCCATGCCAAGTTTATCCCACTTCCATTCGGGTATCGGCAAAGGCTGAAGTAACCCTGATGGTTTATGATGCTCTGCCTTAACTCTCTGACATACGTCGCATACTGCTACATGCTCTGCAATATCCTTCTTCATTCCTGTCCACTAGAAACTCTCCTTCAAGTCCAAATACATCTTGGTATTGCCTGGGTGAATTGAATAAGGCGAATCATGAGCCTTCCAAAGAATTAACTTTCTGATCTCAGGGTCATTAGGCACATAGATACGATCCTCAAACCATAAAGTTTCATGATCATCCTCACGAAAACCTTTATACTTTCCTTTACTCATCCTTTCCTTTATCTCTGCAATCTTCTTGTCCTTCTTCTGGGCTTCTCGGATCTTTCCCAACAAAGTGGACTGAATTTCCAGTGCCACAACATAACCTCTCGGAACTATCTCCAAGAAAAGCTCTAGGAGGTCATCGGCTAACTCCTGAGGTAATCCTCCGGTTATGGGCATGTTAACATAACTCTTGCAGCTCAAAGCATCTGCTACGACATTGGCCTTTCCTGGCTGACAATTCAATCTCATGACATAATCCTTTATGAGCTCCAACCATCTCCTCTGCCTGAGGTTGAACTCCTTCTACGTGAAGATGTGCTTCAAACTCTTATGATCCGTGTAAACATCGCAATGGTTACCGATGAGAAAATGTCTCCAGGTCTTGAGCGCATGCACTACGGCTACTAACTCCAAATCATGCGTGGCATAATTCAACTCATGAGGTGGAAGTTGTCGTGAGGCATAAGAAACAACTCTTCCTTCTTGCATAAGAACGTCTCCAAGTCCTTGATGAGAAGCGTCGCAATAAACTTGGAAATCCTTGTGTATATTCGGGAGAATCAGCACTAGGGCTTTAACCAAACTTTTCTTCAACTCCTGGAAACTGGCCTCACAATCTGCAGTCCATTTAAACTTGGTGTCTTTCTTCAATAACTCCATCATGGGCTTCGCGATCTTGGAAAAATTCTCAATAAATCTCCGATAATAACCTGCTAGTCTAAGAAAACTTCTGATCTCTCCAATTGAGTGGGTGCCAACCACTCAGTGATAGATGCAACTTTGGTAGGGTCTACTGCTATTCCTTCTCCTGATATAACATGTCTGATAAATCCAACTTCCTTCAACCAAAACTCACATTTGCTGAACTTGGCATACAACTGATGTTCCCTGAGCTTCTCAAGAACCAGGTGCAAATGTTCCTTATGCTCTTCTTCATTCTTTGAGTAGACCAATATGTCATCAATGAAAACCACAACAAACTTGTCCAAGAACTCCATGAACACCTTGTTCATCATACTCATAAAATGGGCAGGGGCATTAGTCAAACCAAATGACATAACCGTATGCTCATATAGCCCATACCTCGTGGTAAAAGCTATCATAGGTATATCCTGCTCTTGGATCTTCAGCTGGTGATAACCTGACTGTTGGGTATATAACTATTAGATATGACCCGCCCAGGAGGGGCCGGGTTATACGTATGGCGATCCATAATATGAAGCCCAAGACGAAGATGGCGGTTCAGTTAAGGGCCCAAGGCCCAAAGGCGGCTTAAGGCCCGTAGATACAAACCGCCATATATGTATGACTTGTATTGTAAGGCAAGAATAGTTAGTCACCGAGCCGGACACTATTTATGAGCCGACCGGGACTCCGTGAGCCGCTGGGCATCGACCTCTGTATATAAAGGGACGACCCAGAGGCGATTCAGGACAAGTAAGATTAGATCGAAAGCTAGGTCAAGCAGATTCGCTCCCTGGTAATCGAGACATAGGCAATGCCACCTCAAACTGGATTAGGCCTTTACCTTCGCCGCAAGGGTCCGAACCAGTATAAACTCCCGTGTTCTTTGTACTGTTTTAACCCCTTTAAGCTTCCAAGTTGTGATGGCTCCATGACTAAGTCATTTTCCTAGGACATCTATCATGACCTTTCCACGACAGTTGGCGCCCACCGTGGGGCCAGCGCATGGTGGATTTGAGTTCTTAAAGGGCAGCTTCAAAGGGCTCAAGGGATACGCTGTGGGCCGGATGACCAAGAGTCTTCGCGGAAAGCTCTACATCAACGACACAGGCTGGGGCCCCGCGGCCGACTCAATTGAGTACGGGTACCGGGTCCCCTTCGATGGAATCCACGCCTTCATCGGCAAGATCGGCGAGCCGGGCCTTGAGCCGGACATCTGCACCGACATCATCGAGATGGCTCAGCGTGTGAGACCCACCTGAGCTCAGCCCGCCGTGAAGCATGCCTTTGTGGGATGCATCCATGGAGGGGAATTTTCTGAAGGATCTATGTCTGGCGGTGAGATGGCCATGTACTCTGATGGTGAGTCGTCCACGGGCGAGACTGATTCATTGTATCAACTGCAAGATGGCGGGCTTGGGGCTATTCCAATGGCAACAGTATTCCGGACCCCTTTGAGCCGCCGAATAGAGTCAGGATCTTCATGGCTGGCAGGCAACCTAGGCAAAATTCTATGGCTGCGGCAGCAACGACTTCCGGATCAGCAGCGGTGACGGCAGCCGGGGCAGGAGGCCCTGCGCGCCCACCGGCTCAGGTTCTGATGGCTTTGATGGACAAGTTGACGGCTCTGTTAATGGCCATGGTCAACCCGGTGAATCAAGCTCAACATGATGCGGAAGTGGCGCAGTTACGTGAGGAGGTAGCACAAGCCAAAGAAGACCTGGTGGCAGAAGACGCCGGGATGGCCGTGGAACGGGCGACTTTGGATTCTCAAGCCCAACGTATTAAGTCGGAGGCCTTCCAGCTTATGATGGATCAGAACGCGTCAAATGAGATCATGAGGAGAAGGCACCAGTCCCATCTGCTGATGGTTTATGATCCTAGAAACCTCTTCCGCACGCTCGGCGCAGGGCCCAGTAACCCGCCGGAGGTAAACCGGGATGCGGCGCCTGGGGCTTGGACGCCGGTTCAACCACGTGTGACGGAACCCCCTCGTCTGCGTACTGCTCCGCCTCAGCAGGTACCGATGCCACCGGGTCATTATTCTACCCCTTTGGAGAACATGATCGCTGCGGCGGCACGATTGGCGGCTCTGCCGGTGGATGGCGACTCTCCAATGGAGGTTGAAACACAAAGGGTCAGAGAACTTCTTCAGACGGCATTGGCGCAGCAGGAGGCGTATTCTTATAGTCGAGACAGGATTCATTCGACCTCCTCGCCCAAGCCAGAGCCAGAGCTACAGCAGGCACATGGACTCACCAGCCGTTTCAAGCAACTCCCAACATTGTGACGAGCCATGCGGGTATGACCCGACACGTGATGGAGTTCCTAATTTGGTTGATCAGGACAGAGTACGTCAAGAAGACGAGCAGGCGGCCTAGCAGGTGGCTCAGCTAGCGGCTTACCAGCCCCTTCCAGTTTATCCAACGACCTCGGTTGAGGCAGGTGTGACCTCAAGATCTACAGGGGTGCCCTGTCTAGTGCCGGCTCTGCATAATGAGCGTTTGCCCAAGGATTTCCAAGGACCTCGAAAGGTGCCTAATTACACGGCCGACTTACCCCCTGAGGCGTGGATTGAAAGTTAAGAGATGGCCATGGAGCTACTGCATGTGCCAAGTACTTCACCATGATGCTGGATGGGATGGCCCGTACTTGGTTAAAGGGACTGCCCGCCAACTCCATTGGGTCATGGGGAGAGTTGAAGGCCCGGTTTATTCAGAACTTTAAAGACACATGCAAGGAGCCCATGTCAATTGTGGAATTGACTAATTTTCAGCAAGAAGAGGTTGAATCCAGAACCCATTGGGTGCGCCGGGTCAAAGCTATCATACATTCATCTGATAACATGAACGCCGGCTCTGCAGTCTTAATGTTGGAGAAAAACTACCGTTTTGTGCCTCTGAAACAAAAGCTGGGGCGGCTCAAGAACGATTGTAATGACATGGGCCAGCTGATGGCGGCTCTAGTCAAATATGCTGACTCTGATAGTACCAAGGACCCCGAGTCTGACGATGAGAAGACAGGGAAGGGAAAGAAGAACAACAATGCTAAGGGCCCGCAACATAACCTGGCGAATCAAGGGGGCCACTGTAAACGCAAGGCTGATGGTAGCTCAGAGTTTGTGGCTAACACCAATGCACAGGGCAACAATCAACGTCGTAAGGGGAGGCCGCCTCCTCAGACCGGCGGGTCAGGTCCTACTCTTGAGCAGTTGTTGAATGAGCCCTGGCACACCGGAGAAACCAGCCACTCACCTTTGGAAATATTGTACGATTATGAAGGCTTTCAAAAACTCTAACGCGTTTGACGGAAATCATGGACCAAGTGGCGGCTCAGGCGGCGGCGGTTTCCAGGGCCCGGGTTATGGAGGCGGCGGTTCTAATTCCAACTTCCAGGCCCCCAAGGTAATCAGGGCGGTTTTAATCAAGGTAATCAGGGTGGTTACAATCAGCAATCCGGCCAGGGAGGTCAGCAGCAGCAGCAATCCGGATATCAGAGTAATCCAAAGCAGCTGAATAGTGGACATTATCATGTATTTACCACCAGTTTGTGCAAGCGGGACCAGGAGCTTCATAAGAGGGCTATGAACGCTGTTGAGCTGGCAGTTCCTCGTTACTTGCGATGGTCTGAGCAACCCATTCTGTGGAGTAGAGAGGATCACCCTCCTCGGGTTGACAATCTGGGTCACTTAGCCTTGGTGGTCGCACCTCAAGTTGGTGGATACAAATTCACTAATGTACTCATGGATGGAGGCAGTAGCATCAACATCCTTTATTATGAGACTTTCGGTCGCATGGGGCTAACTGATAAAAATCTTAAGACGTCCAACACTGTTTTCCATGGAGTGGTGCCTGGTAAGTCGGCATACCCGGTGGTCAAGATTGAGCTGGAGGTGGCCTTTGGAGATGAGCATGATTCCAGGGCTGAGAAGTTAACCTTTGAAGTGGTCAAAATCAGGAGCCCGTGCCATGCTCTATTTGGACGGCTGGCTTACGCAAAGTTCATGGCACGGCCATGTTATGTTTATCTGCAGCTCAAGATGTCGGGTTATAAAGGAACCATTACAGTGCATGGGAGTCGGAAGATAGCCCTGGAATGTGAAGAAGGCGATGCTGCTTATGCTGAATCTGTTTGTGCAATAGAGGAATTGAAGTTTTACAAGGACATTGTTGACCCAGCGGATATGACATCTTTGAAAAAGCCAACTACAGAGCACGATCCAACGCTGAAGTTCAAGTCGGCCGATGACACCAAGCTGGTTGATTTTGTTCCTGGCAACTCATCCAAGCAGTTCAGTATCAGTGCTAACTCGGATCCCAAATAGGAAAGCACGCTAATCGAGTTCATCCGTGAGAACTGGGACATCTTTGCATGGAAACCTTCTGACATGCCGAATGTACTAAGAGAACTCGCTGAGCACACTCTCAATATTGATCCGAAATTTAAGCCGGTCAAGAAGTTTCTTCGGCGGTTCAAAGAGGAGAGGCATAAGGCCATTGGTGAGGAAGTGGCCTGGCTCTTGGCTGCTGGGTTCATTGTTGAAAATTTTCATCCGGAGTGGTTGGCTAACCTGGTGCTAGTGCTTAAGAAGAATGGCACCTGGCGCATGTGTGTGGATTACACAGACTTAAACAAGGCTTGTCCGGCTGATCCTTTTGCTCTCCCTCATATTGATCAAATCATTGATGCTACGGCGGGTTGCGAGCACTTGAGATTTTTGGATGCTTATTCTGGTTATCATCAGATCAAGATGGCAGTGAAGGACCAGGAGAAGACGACTTTCATTACTCCCTTTGGAGCCTTCTGCTATGTGAGCCTCCCGCCGGCCCAACCAGATCACCTCGTGACCTGGGCCAAGCCCGCTAGGTGAGCCCCTCCTATGTCCCTCTCGGCGCATCATATACCTAAAATGTGCCCACTCTGGTTTTTTTCCTAAAAATTACAGTCCCCGGATCTGCTGTTATTTTCATGCCCGGTTCATCATGCCATAACTTGTTGCATGCTGCTCCGTTTTGTGCGTGTAATATGTCAAATTGTTCATCATGAGATGCCCTTCATTTTATTCCATTGTGCCATGTTTGTTTAAGCTCATCTTGCTGCCCAAATAATCGTTGAAAGAGTGCTATATAATGTTAACCTGCTGAAACTGTTATAACTTGATGTTTTGTCATTTTTGTTGCATTTGATGTGTGCATCCTATGAGTATGATCTCTACATGTTCTTTGTTCTATGTCATGCCATCTTCATAGTGGTGAATCCATGTATTTTTTTTAGTCTTGTACTGAGTGCATCGAGCTCGTGAAATAGGGTACTTGCTGTTGCTGTTTTGCTAGGCTGATTCTGTTATATTATGATGCTATGTAAACCTGCTGCTACAAGTCATTCTATGCATAATCTGGAGATGTTCACTAAGGATGTTTTGTTATACATGTCATGCTCTATCCATTCATGCCCCTGGTTGCATTTATAGCCTAATGTAGCTTGTTGAAATCTTGCTCTGAAGTTGCTAAATAATGTTGCTGTCAGCCTGTTAACATTAAGTTCAGTTTTGCCATGAGCTTTGCTAGTGATCCATGCACCCTATGAACTTGCTCTTTACATGCTTAGCTTCATAAACATGTATTCTTACTGGTGGTTGCCTTGTCATGCCATTTATTGCTCTAAGGTGAGTGGTACAAGCTCACCAACATGCCTACTTATTGTAGTTCCTGCCATGTATGAATCTGTCATATCTTTTGCCATGTTTACATGGGTGCCATCATATTTTATGTGCCCTTTTGGCTCATAGTCAGTAAGGGACTTTTGTTATATGCAATTAGTAGATGCATGCCATGCCTTTTTTTGCCATGATAAGTTCCTGTAACATGTTGTTTGATAGCTCTAAACTTGCAACCTGATGTTATTTCTGCTAAGCCTGAAACTGGTATTATTTGCAATCTTGCCATGTCCTTTTGAGCATGTTCTAGTGATTTCTAGAGTTAGCTCAGTGTTCATGTTTTGTTGTGCTTTACCTGTACTTCATGTCCATGCCTTTTGTTTCCACATTGAGATGCTGTAGCATATTGTTTTGATGCTTGCAAGATGTCTAGTTGCTGTTTTGGACAACTTGTCCTTTAAACTTGTATAGAGCGTATGTGTTGAACCGTTGCTCCGTTTTGAGTGTGCCCCATATGAAACTTGCTTGTTTTTGCATGTAGCTTCATATTATCATGTTGCATCCTTGTTTTGAGGTGTTTTCTTGATGTTTGGATGCATTTAGCATCAATGCCATGTTTGACTTGTTTTGCTCATATCTTCTAGGCCGTAGCTCCAAATCTAATGAACTTTATATGTAACTTGACTAGAATCTCGTGTAGATCATCTTGGTGCATCTTAACTTGCTGTTTAACAACTTGAACATAAGGTTTATTCAGTTCTGGACCAATTTCTAAATTTGCATATGAGGACTTACCGGAAATGTTATATGTTGTTTCCGGCCTCATTTAAACTTGCCTTGATGTGTTGCTCTTGTTTGCATCATCTCTTGCCATGAGTACCTCATCTAGCTTTGTCATGCATCATGCTTGGTTGTGCATCATGTCTTGTCTATGTGTGGTGTGTTTACCATGTTGTGTGCTTCTTCTCGATAGTTCCTGTTTCGTTGTGATCGTGAGGATTCGTTCGTCTACACTTGGTTCGTCTTCGTGGCTTCATCTTCTTCATGGACTCGTTCTTCTTCCATGTGGGATTTCAGGTAAGATGATCACTACCCTGGATCTCACTACTATCATTGCTATGCTAGTTGCTTCATTCTATCGCTTTGCTGCGCTACCTATCTTTTGCTCTTCAAGCCTCCCAAATTGCCATGAACCTCTAACCTTTGACACCCTTCCTAGCAAACCGTTGTTTGGCTATGTTACTGCTTTGCTTAGCCCCTCTTATAGCGTTGTTAGTTGCGGGTGAAGTTGAAGATTGCTCCATGGTGGACAGGGTTATGTTGGGATATCACAATATCTCTTATATTATTAATGCATCTATATATTTGGTAAAGGGTGGAAGGCTCGGCCTTATGCCTGGTGTTTTGTTCCACTCTTGCCGCCCTAGTTTCCATCATACCGGTATTATGTTCCCGGATTTTGCGTTCCTTACGCGGTTGGGTGATTTATGGGACCCCCTTGACAGTTTGCTTTGAATAAAACTCCTCCAGCAAGGCCGAGCCTTGGTTTTACCATTTGCCTCACCACCACCTACTTTTCCCTTGGGAGTCGCTCTCTCGAGGGTCATCTTTATTCAGCCCCCCCAGGCCAATGCTTGTATAAGTGTTGGTCCGAACTAGAGCCACTTGCAGCGCCACCTCGGGGAAACTTGAGGTCTGGTTTTAGTTGTACGTAGTGTTCATCCGATGTTGCCCTGAGAACGAGATATGTGCTCCTATCGGGATTGTCGACGCATCGGACGGTCTTGCTGGACTTGTTTTACCATTGTCGAAATGTCTTGTAAACCGGGATTCCGAGACTGATCGGGTCTTCCTGGGAGAAGGAATCTCCTTCATTGATCGCGAGAGCTTATCATGGGCTAAGTTGGGATACCCCTGCAGGGTATAAACTTTCGAGAGCCGTGCCCGCGGTTATGTGGCAGATGGGAATTTGTTAATGTCCGGTTGTAGATAACTTGACACCAGATACGAACTAAAACGCATCAACCATGTGTGTAGCCGTGACGGTCTCTTTTTGGCGGAGTCCGGGAAGTGAACACGGTTTTGGGTTATGTTTGACGTAAGTAGGAGTTCAGGATCACCTCTTGATCATTGCTAGCTTCACGACCGTTCCATTTGTTCTCTTCTCGCTCTTATTTGCGATGTTAGCCACCATACTTGCTTAGCCGCTGCTGCAACCTCACCACTTTACCCCTTCCTACCCTTTAAGCTTTGCTAGTCTTGATACCCATGGTAATGGGATTGCTGAGTCCTCGTGGCTCACAGATTACTACAACAATAGTTGCAGGTACAGGTTATGCGATGATCATGACGCGAGAGTGATGTTTGCTTGTTTGGAGTTCTTCTTCTGCTTCTTCTTCGATCGGGGGATAGGTTCCAGGTCGGCAGCCTGGGCTAGCAAGGTGGATGTCGTTTGAGCTTCTGTTTGTGTTTCATCTGTAGTCGGATGTTGATCTTATGGATGATGTATTGTTGTATTCATGTGGCATTATATGCCTCTTGTATGTATCCCCATCTATTTATGTAATGTTGATGTAATGATATCCACCTTGCAAAAGCGTCTTCAAGATGCGCTTCTATCCTTGGTGAGACCTTCGAGTTCCTTTAGGATAGGGTCGTATCTTGGGCGTGACATTGAATCATAATCATAGAGGAGTTAAGAGCAGATAATATCATCAAGGAGGATATTCAAAATTTGACAGTCATCAGGCGACTTACCATAGATAGCAGACACCATCTAAGACACCTGGTGTTTTAAGTTGATAAGTTCAGTTGTCACTTCCTGGAGAGCCGCCTCTGCTTTTTCATCTCGATGGGTCAAGGCAATCTTTTCTTTAGCCAAGGCCTTTTTCTAAACTTCAAAGTCGGCCTTCAGTTTTTCTTGTGCAGACACAATGAATTCAAATTTTGAGTTTGCCCTTTGGGTCTCAGTCTCCTGCAGCTCCAAGCGGTTCTTCAATTCAGACAGCTCTGATTGAAGTTGAGCAGTGGTGGTCTATACAAATACTGGATCAAAATCATAAATATTAGTATACAATATTAAGTCCCAAGCCTTTTGCAAGCAACAACACTTGGCACTTGGGGGCTAATGTCTACCAAAAGTTCTATCTATGTGGTGGCTTATGAGAGTAAGCCCCAAGCACTTTGCAAGAAAGAGTAGTTGGCACTTGGGGACTAATGCATATTGCTGTTGAAAACTAAAAAAGTAAGTACCATCTTCTATACATGAATATAAAGGATCGGTTCATTCATGTTGAATAAATCGGGCCTTGGGGACTACTGATTAAGTCGGGTGATCAAAGGATTCTACCAAAGGATATGACTCATGCTCATGGTTCATCTAAGTCTATAGCATATTTATCATAAACAGTAGACTTGGGGGCTGGCATAGTAAGCATAACTCAATAAAGGAAGAATTCATACCTCAAATTTCTAGTGCATTTGTTTCACCATGTCTACTTCAAGATCGCGGCTGCTGTGCACTTGGCTAAGATAACCTGAAAAAACTTCACCAATGCTCAAATGGGTATAGTCAGCAACATCAAATCTGACTTTACGTCGTTCAATGTGCTCCTCCTTGGCAGAATGCTTGGCTAGCACAGTGGGTCTCCCCGGTTCTCTAAAGTTGGTAGCATTGATTGTCACGTCTTCATCATGAACATCAGCCGTCTTCGGTGGACTAGAGGCTTCAGGATTTATTGTCTCATCAATGGCTTGCTCCATAGGAGGGTAGAAGTTGCTGGCGGGATATCAAGAACTGGCTCAGATGATTGGGGGATAGAGATCTTAGGTGCTGGAATCTGCTGCTCTGGTTCATTGACCTTTGGATCTTCAATCGGCTTGTTCTTGTTTGCCCTCTTACTAGGCTTTGCTTTTCCACTGCATGAGTCAAAAAGGGTAGGATAAGCATAACAAGATCATAATGAGTAAAAGATAAAGTAAATGACAATTACCCAGGAGCAGTTTTGAAAGTCGGCATGTTGGATTGAATTGAATCGCCGGAGGAGGAATGAGATGTATCCTGATAATTTGAGTCGGAAGAGTTGAGTGGTTGACGAGTAAGACCCGCCAAAGGATAAAAAGAGTTTAAATCAGGGGTGATCTCATTTTGACGCTTCCTTGGCGTGTTCGGCAAGCCGGAAGAAAGTTACGCATCCTTGCTTGTCCGAGTTTGTCGCCGGCTCTCGAGCAGTTGTTGCTTCAAAATAAAGTGAGGATCTAGATGAGCTAAGGGGTGTGAAAATCTTACTTTCCGGGTTACTCTTCGGATTTTTTGTCTTGGCAAAGGCTCGGAGTCGAAGGAAATAATAGTTACCTCTTCTTCTACTCCCTGATTAGTTCCTGTGTCATCCTGATGATAGTCAATGTCAATAAGATGATTGAAAAAAGAGCCAAGAGAATGAAGGGCTACCTTCGACTCAGAGGTGTCCTCCAGTTGAAGCAATTCAGAGGCGCTGGGCTTCTTTCCACTTTTCTTGGCGACAGCTCTCTTGGTGGCTTTCTTGGCTTTCCTGGCTCTCTTTGTAGCTTCATGGTCATATTCTTTCTTCCAAAACTCGTCATCAGCCTGTGAAAATCAGCAAAGATTGAGTTAAGACAAAACATCAAAGATAAAGGTAACTTAACTAAGTTTGGCGGCTTACCCCTGGAGCCGGGTTAGCCTTGCAGAAAGGGCTTAGGCCCACCTTGCCACAATCTGCCAGGCTTTCGTTTAGAAGCGACTTTGTCATATCATTGATAAGGTCACCAGGTAACTCATCGGGGCTGTGGCGCAGAGGATCCTTGGTGTCACCGGTGTAAGTGCACATTATGCCAGAGCAGCGGCTCAAGGGAATAATCCGCCAGGCAAGCTAGCACCGGACCAAATCAATGCCATTTAAGCCATTCCCCAACAGAGCTTTCACTTTTGCAATAGTAGGGGCGAGCTTCTGGCAATCAGCAGCTGATAACTTGTCGGGGAGCGGATGATAGGATTCGAGACGCAGGGCACGAAATCCGGGCAGAGGGTTCTCATCAACCGGAGAAGTATCTTGGCAGTAGAACCAGGTTTGGTTCCAGTCCTTGGGGTGACTCGGCGGTTGCGCATAAGGAAAAATGACGTCTCTCCGTCATTGCATTGAGACCCCGCCAAGTTCCAAACTAGGTCCGTTGGAGTATTAGTTCTGGCAGTTCAAGTAAAAGTATTCTCTGAAAAGTTCCAAGCTGGGCTCTTCTTCAAGGCACACCTCACAGAACACTTGAGAATTGCATATGTTAGACATGGAATTGGGTCCGATATCTTGTGGATGGAGTGATGAGGACATCAATACAATTGTTACACCCACAGCCCCTGCTGCTATACATACTGGACCAATTACTAGAGCTCGTGCACGCCAACTAAATTACCAGGTACTTTCGTTTCTTGGTAATGATTCTAATGTTCATGAGAATATGATGCTGCCTAAATTGGATACATTTGTTTTGCTTACAAATGAAGGGCCTAGCTTGGAGAAGGATGAACATTGGAGCAAGAACAAGCATGGAGATGATGGCATGCGCAAGGGAAACAAGAACGGAGTTACAAGTGATGATTTCAGGACTTTGAAGCCACCATAATGGGTGCATGAAGGCTTGGACGAAATATACAAGATGCCACTTCATAAATTTCGTCCCGAGGCTATTTTAGGTGCT